>NC_137617.1:8893654-9266154 GCF_963280865.1 Gymnoscopelus braueri | reverse complement strand
TCCAGGGACCCCGCAAGAAGTAAAGATTTCAGTAAAAAAAAATCCCCTAAAAATATATATCTCTGCTGTCCAGCAGTTTTTCAGGAAATGAAGAAAACCTTATATTTTTAAAACAAAGCAATACTGCCTCATCAAAGTTGGTATAGTGACTTTATATATTGTCAGATACTTGCATGTGTCAATGTTATATTATCAACACTTTACCCAAATCCAGCTCAAGTGGAGCTAGGAGTTTTGTCCGAGCAGAAATCCAGCCTAAGTGGAGTTAAGAGTCCGAACAGCTGACAATAGCGCCAATCGCTGCTGAGGGAGAGGTTTCAAATGGGTCTAAATTCCCAAATAAAAGCTAACAATGGATCTCCAAGCTCAAAATGCATCACAACGTGTGAATTAATGCCCTGATGCTTCATGACACTTATTATATATAGACCTACAATAATAAACGGGACTTTAAATATTACAATAACTTCTGCAAAGATGATTTCACAGCACACTTGTCACAACATTGCTCTCCTTAGAAAACACAGATTTTAGAAAAAGAATGACTTGTTTTCATAACATTAGCGTCAGTGCTAAGCTTGATAAACAGGTACACTGACTGCATAGTTTACAGACTAAGGGGGGGGAACCCTGGGTCGTTAGTTTGTTTGCTGCGTGCTCCGCGGTAGATCTCCTCTGTCTGTGTTTGCTCACTGCACAGTGATTTTTCAAAAATAGCAGATCTACAAGCTCATAGCGCGGCACAGAGAGTGCCGCTATGAGCTTGTAGATCTGCTATTTTTGAATAGCCAAAGATATCCGTATAAAATATGGATAAAGTGGTTACAGCGGTTACAGCGTCACACAAAAGCATGAAAGGCAGCAGATCCACAAGCTCGAAACGTGTCACTTTGCGCAGCGTTTTCAAGCTTGTAGATTTGCTACTTTTGATACTTTTGAATTTGAATCCTGATAAGTAACAGTTTTGGACATGTGAGGTTTCCACCCGACAGAGATGATATATATAGGTCAACCACTAGGGGGGGCAGTGAAGTTTTAGCCTGGTTCCAAACCATAGACCCCGCCCACTCTCTGAGTGGACCGCTCCTCTTGGTCTGGTGTCATAATGTGAGCCTATGGATTTTCACGGTAGGGCTTTCACCAACTAGTCGACTAGTCGACTAGTATAACCACTAGTCGACTAGTATAACCACTAGTCGACTAGTATAACCACTAGTCGACCTTGTAGGTACTAGTTGAATAGTTGAAAAAAATAAAATAATAATAATAATAATAATATATATTTTTAATGCCATAGTAATGGCCCATTACTATTATTATTATCCCCTGACTGAATTTTTTTATCAAAAGGGGGTCAAAAGTATGCCCAATAATAGCCTATTATTGGGCAATGGGGATCCTTGGAGACGCTGCTGTGGTGCTGTGCTGCTGTGCCAAAAACGGCTTAAAAATTAAGGCAGGAGGATAATAATAATAGTAGGATATAGTAGTAGGATGGCATTAAAACAATGGCCCTAAAAAAAAACTAGTCGACTACCACTGGGTCAAATTAGTCGACCAGTAAAAATCTCTAGTCGTGAAAGCCCTATTTCAAGGTAGAAAAAACCCGTCAAATCAGAGTCGGAGGTGGGGGCGGGTCTAACGACGAGCCAATCAGCGAATATCTGCTAAAGCAAGCTGTGCGATGACGTCAGATGTAAGGCGGATCCGCGGGATCTCTTGTGATTGGTTTAGGGAAATTCTAATCCCCTCCCCCGTGTAATCGACTACACTGGAGCCAACGTCAGACCGAAGCTCCACGCAGCTTCAGGCTGATAAACAGGCTAACAAAAAATGTCCTAATCAGTACAGGGTTGCTGGACGTGGAATAATCTCCCGTTGGCCAGGGGAGATTGTCCCACTTTGATATCTTTGAAGCACAATCTAAAAAAGAAATGGTTACATGATAACCAATCTCGCGACCACTTATAATCAGTGCCTGCGCTTTATCTGATAACGTATCCCGCGGCTACTTATTTTAGCATATTTCATTTGACCCATTCAAATCCGGGAACGCATCTACAAATGTCCGGCAGAAACCAGCTAACTCTATTTTTCAGCTTTTGCATTTTTTTTCCATAAATCAGTGCTATTGAACACCCTTTACGTCTGTGTGTTGGTTAAAAATATATTGAACCAATGAAAGGTATTAAAAAGTGCTTCTGACAAAACCAGCTAACTCCATTGGAATCTCAAACTTTCTGCTAAACCAGCTAACTACACCAAAGGGGGGTGGAGTTAGCTGGTTTTGCTGACTCCAGGCTCCACCCCCTTTTGACCTCCAACCTCATAGACCATATTCACACGGCGGCCATATTGCCATTAAGTCAATGAAATGCCACCCCAGTTGCCACAGCAACGCAATGTTAAATTCCAAAATGGCCGCCGTGTGAATATGGACAATTGTGAGCTTGGAGATCCATTCAGCTGTTCTTATCAATGATGAACTAAACCTCCTAACTCCACTTTTAGTTTATGTCATTTCCTGAAAATGAACATTTTGGAGTTAGCTGGTTTCTGCCCGACAGCAGAGATATTATCAGTGGTTCTAAAACCTTTTCATCTCAAGGACCCCTAAAATTATATGGATTTGGCCGTGGACCCCCATCTGAAAATATTTTGTTCCAGGGACCCCCAGAAGCAAAGATCTGAGTCAAAAATGTTCCCTTAAAAAAATATATACATATATTCATAGATTTGCACACATTTTCAAGATTTTTCAAAAATAGCAGATCTACAAGCGTGTATATCTGCTATTTTTCAATAGCCAAAGTGTCAAATAATGGCACAGATGCGTTCCCACGTTTGTCGGATGGAAACATCTCATATCTCAAACTCATAATTATGTCCAAAACTGTTAATTTTCAGGATTCAAATTCAAAAATATCAAAAGTAGCAGATCTACAAATTTGCGGATCTGCTACTATTGATGCGTTTGTGTGACGCTGTAGCATGATCAAGTAGGGGGGTAATTTACAAAAAGAAAAACTCAAAAAGTTAAAACATGGAGCACCAAAATAAAGTGTCTTGCTCCAGGCCACTTCCGACACTAACCAAGGGGGATTGGAGCCAGGATCCTTCCGTTTCCCCTGAAGCGGCCGCACTCCCTTCTGAGCCACTTTCCGCCCACAGCCCTCTGTCACAATGTCACAACCACCCCTCATCCTCTACTGATGAGTGACAGCTGACGAGCTGTCGCCCCCCTGACAGCTACCACTTGACACCGCCACCGCTACCTGACACTCTGGTTGCTACGGGAACGGTCCATCCTAACACGGGGTTTATACCTGCACACACACTCGCACGCACGCACGCACTCACACACACACACACACACACGCACACGCAAACATAACGCAGATGTCGCTTGAAAATGCGTCAAAGGGAACCAGAGAAGCGTAGGGAGACGGAGTGAACAAGCTAGGAGCCGCGTGCGCACACACACACAAACACACACACACGTAGATAGGGCTGTCACGATTATAAATTTAAGTTGACAATTAATTATCACTCAAATAATTGCAATTAACGATTTAATTGTGTTTCTGTCGTTGAAAATTAATGGAACATTATGAATACAAATTTTATATCTTTTTGGCTTTTAGCTTTCGGAAACAAAAGTTGCACAGGGCAGATAGGACAAATAACACATTTAATTACTTAATACTTAAAAATAAACATTAATAGTGGAAATAGCAGATCTATAAGCTCAAAACCTGTCGCATCTGCTATTTCCACTATTTTAGATTTTTTTTAAAAATATGACATTTTTTTACATGGAATTGATTATGACGATTATGCAAAAATAATTGCGATTATATAAAGTAATTGCGATTAGACGATTATGTAATAATTGTTGACAGGCCTACACATACTGTAGACGTACCTGCACACAAAAACACACATGCCCACAAACAATGCAGTTCTGTCGTAAGAAATCCCACTCCATTATGTTAAAAAGGGAACCAAAAGTCATTACAATCATCAACCCATTAAGCAATGAGGCCGATTCTACAAATGTCTGCTAAATCAGTAGTTCTCAAACTTTTTTTGTGCCAAGGACCCCCAAATTGATATGAATTTGTCCGCGGACCCCCATCTGAAAATGTTTTGTGCCAGGGACCCCCAGAAGAGAACATTTGCGTTAAAACATAAAAAATGATTCAAAGGTCTTTCAAACACTTTCACGATTTTTCAAAAAGTGTTACTGCATTGTTATATATATATATATATATATATATATATATATATATATATATATATATATATATAAGAAAGAAATAAACCTTCCCTCTGCTTCTCTTTGGAAGGAGCCGCACACTCCAAATGACGATGGACTCAGACTCAGTTAATGCTTCATTTTTTAAGCTTTATTAGCACGACGCGTTTCGCCGTGTTGGCTTCATCAGGTGCTATAGCACCTGATGAAGCCAACACGGCGAAACGCTATAGCACCTTATGAAGCCAACAAGGCGAAACGCGTCGTGCTAATAAAGCTTAAAAAATTAAGCATTAACTGAGTCTGAGTCCATCGTCATTTGGAGTGTGCGGTTCCTTCCAAAAAGAAGCAGAGGGAAGGTTTATTTCTTTCTTATATGCATCATCTTGCCAAACCAGCACCTCTACCCTGGATGTGACGAGAGCTACCTGATTATTTATTTAATTTATTTATTTTTATATATATATATATATATATATATATATATATATATATATATATATATATATATATATATATATATATATATATATATATATATATATATATATATATATATAGCTACAATCTAAAATTACACAGATGCTTATATATATATAGCTACAATCAAAAATTACACAGATGCCTTCTCGGTTTTTGTGTCTTAAACTCAGACACAAGGCTATGTTGCTAGAAGTGCCTGTCGTGTCTCTCTGCTAAGGTCTCTATTAAAAAATTAAAAACAGAGATGATGAAAAAGCTTTAAGGCTTTAAAAGAAAAAAAAATACTCTATGGTCAAAGCCAGGTCAGAAAAGTAGCATTTCTTCCACCCACCCACACTGCGGCCAATAATGAGGCAACACTAGTTCACTCCACTCTGTGTGCGTTTTGAGCATCGGAGGTCAAACACACAAGTCAAGCACTCAAATTGATTGTACTTGTACTCGGCAAAGAACGTTTGTATGACTGTGTGGCAAGATCCTGAGTGTTGGTCCTTGAGAGAGGCTACGTACTGTACCAGGGAAAATGGCTTTCAGAGAAGCTTTTAATTTCAACTATGTATTCATTGTATTCTTCATATTATATATAGAATATTATATATTCATTGTATTATTGTATTCTATGTATTCATAGTTCATTATACTATATTGTTATATTGTATAATGAACAATTATACAATATAATTGTTCAGCAGACAGCCTGTGTTAGACATGCAGAGAGCAAAAGACCAAAACCTGAACACCAGACAGGATTCTTCTGAATTCATTTAATCCACAAAAGAAAAACAAACACAATGGTTATACAACACCTGAACTGTACACCCGCAACTGCGCGGCCATGCTCGGCTCCAACGCGGTGATAATAAAGTTTGCAAAGTGGTGGACAAACCACCGACAATAATGAGATGGCCTACAGGAGAGAGGTCGACAAGGCCAAGGAGCTGATCGTGATCGAAAGGCAACCTGTTCTCACTCCCAAGGCGTCACATTTTGCCGCTCTGTCAGTAGCCCTGAAACGTCAAGTTTTGACATGTCAGGACGCCCTGAAAGTGAAGTTTTGACATGTCGGGACGCCCTGAAAGCCAAGTTTTGACATGTCGGGACGCCCTGAAAGTGAAGTTTTGACATGTCGGGACGCCCTGAAAGTCAAGTTTTGACATGTCGGGATGCCCTGAAAGTCAAGTTTTGACATGTTGGGACGCCCTGAAAGTCAAGTTTTGACATGTCAGGGCGCCCTGAAACATCAAGTTTTGACATGTCGGGACGCCCTGAAAGTCAAGTTTTGACATGTCGGGACGCCCTGAAAGTGAAGTTTTGACATGTCGGGACGCCCTGAAAGTCAAGTTTTGACATGTCGGGATGCCCTGAAAGTCAAGTTTTGACATGTCGGGACGCCCTGAAAGTCAAGTTTTGACATGTCGGGACGCCATGGCGACATTGCATGTTGAAAACCTAACCCTAATCCTAACCATAACCCCACAAAAATGTACTGTACCTAAACCTAACCCGAACCTCACAAAAACAAAAAGAAAAAACGGTGAAATTCGCTCAAGGGAGGTAGCGGTTTCTAGCTAACCACTGCTACCACGTTAGCCACCGAGGCATCTGGTCAATCATGTCTGACGCCTACTGTATGTGTGAGAATGTGTTGAGAGAGGAGGGAGGATGCACCCCATCACCAGAACCAGCAGGTCCAAGTTCCCAAAGGGCGCTCGGGTGGCGCAGTGGTAAAGTACCTGCCCACCACCGCAGGGTCTGGGGGTTCGAATCCACCGCGGTGCATCCGGCTTTGTCGAGCGTCTATACGAACACAATAGGCTCTATGCACAGCAGCCATATTGGAAAGAAATCATGGGCCTCTTCTTACTTCCTTAACAGGTGTTACCAATAATACTAATTAAGGCTCTGTTCCATTCTGGTCAAACAGAGTCAGGGGGCTGATATTGTGCATGTTGGCTCACTGGAAACACCAGTGGGTCTCAAAGTGTGGTCGAGGGACCCTCATGGTTCCTTCAGGGGGTTCCAAATGGCCCCTTACGGGTGTGTCTGAGAGTGTACAAGTGGAACCAAATGGACCATTTGGTTCCACTTGTACACTCTCAGAGTTATGGGGGTCCTTGAAATTAAAAAGTTTGAGAACCACTGTGCTACACGAAATGGAACAGAGCCTTTATTATCATTGGTAACACCTGTGGAAGTAAGGAAGAGGCCCAATTTCCTTCCAATATGGCTGCGGGGAGGGTGATATGTGTCACTGCACGTTACTCCTATGGGCTGGGGGACGGCACCTGTCAGCGGGGAGTGTTGGGCCTCTAATTTCCTCACTGGCAGGTGAGTCAGTAGGATACACCAATGCCTCTTTCACCTCAGGAGGCTGAAAAAGGTTTGGCACAGGTCCTACAGTCCTTCTACAGAGGCACCAGCAAGAGCATCCTGACCGCGCCACTGCACGCACCAATCATGGACTGTTTCAGCTGCTACCATCTGGAAAACGCTACTGCAGAGTCTCAAAGCCCACACCAGCAGGCTCCGCGGGACAGCTTTTACCACCAGGCAACCAGGCATATGAACAATCGACTCTAACAGCCTGTTGCCAGTCTCCCTGTTACGCGCACACACACGCACGCACGCACACACACACACGCGCGCACACACGCGCACACACGCAGAGTGAGAGAGACTTTAGGTGATCCTTATTAAAACATCTGTGGACAACAGGGATATAACCTCCAACCGTCTTCATAATACCTTCTCTCTCTCGCTCCAAAACAAGCCCTTTCGTTCAATTCAGTAGCTTGACTGAGTTAATAACATATTTTATTTATAGAGCATTTTTCAGGTACACACACGCGCGCGCGCGTAAACAAATACATGCTGCCTGGGAGCGTATTGAGCTCCTGGACAGTCAGCTGTCCTTCAAGGCACACATTGCAACGATCAGGTGATCCTATGCTAGCTTGACTCAAAAGGCTTGACTAATGCAGCTCTCCTCTTCGCTGGTCTCCCTTACCATACTGTCCATGCCTAACAGGAACAAACTTTACAGTATCACCCGTATTGCCTCCAAAATCATCGGACTTCCCACACCCACACTTGCTGATATGAACAATAAGGCCATCATCACACGCTTAGCACTTTCGATAACAAATGACACTGATCATCCCCCTGTATCGCTACTTCGACCTCATGCCATCTGGTCGGAAATACAGTACCTTAAAAGTGGCAAAAGGTTTGGTTTTAGCAGGAGTTTTGTCCCTCAGCCATCGCGGCATTAAACCAACTGCCCCGTCCATAGGAGGGTTTTCTGTGTACAATGGGGACCTCATGTTTTTGTCTTTGTGATATGTTGTTTTTGTTGTTATGTTGTTTTTTGTTGTTATTAACGAACGGACCTTGTGAAGACAATTTTCCCCTTGGGGACAATAAACATTATTATCCCAGCATGCTCTACTCAAACCCCCTTCCATGACTCCAGAATCCTGCAGCACCACCGCTGGTCTTCAACCTCCCAAAATGCTCACACATCTCTCCCCCCCCTGTTGCGTTCCCTTCACTTTGCTTTAACCCATTAAGACCGGGAAAGCATCTGTCATTTGACATTTGAACCACTTTAACCATTATCTTATACTTTGGGATATTCAAAAATAGCAGATCTACAAGCTCGCAAGCTTGTAGATCTGCATATTTTTTTTGGGGGGGGGAATCGTGAAAATTTGTGCTAATCTTTGAATATATGTTTTTTAAAGCTAACATTTTTCACTCAAATCTTTGCTTCTGGGGGGATTGATTCTACAAATGTATATTTGCACAGACTTTCAAAAAGAAAAAATCCCCAAAAATAGCAGATCCACAAGCTCGTAGCGCGGCACTCGGTGCCGCGCTACGAGCTTGTATATCTGCTATTTTTGTATAGCCAAAGAAATCTAAAGTGACACAGATGCGTTCCCGGGCGTAATGGGTTAAACTGCTGCCCACCCACACCCAGTACAAATCACCGGCAATCAAGGGCCTTCAGCTTTAGAACACGAGCACAACTTGAGTCTCACCAATTAGTCTCTTACCGGCGGGTACACGGCTCAGAATACATTTGTACAAAAGCACAAAGATTCAGAAGCCTTCAGAAACTTTTTTTATTATGATCGGCACAGGCAGCGTACAGAAAAAGCCTGAAAATAGCAGCACGTTTTCAATTTATCTTAGATTTTCAAGTAGTCAACGAGGTCATCGCGACCTCGTTGACATTAATTGTCTGCCTTTGAAAATAACATGTCTGGGTCAAAAACACATAGTAAAAAAAAAAAGTACACAGGAGCCGAGATACAGCCTTTTTAAGTAATAAGTTAAACAAGAAGTGAATGGAGCAGCAAATCTACGGATCATGATATCTTGGGTTCTGAACGTTTTTTTACAAAAATAAATAAAAAAACGTTTTATACATCAATGGCGCTCTGGGCAATTTAAAAAACCGACGTATTATACGCCGATGGCACTCGATGAGTTAAAAGAAGTCCTATCAAATGACATGTAGTGCATTCAGTTTAGTGCATGTCAGTATCACGTAGCTTAGAACAATGGTTCCCAGACTGGGGGGGGGGGGGGGGTCCAAATGATTTTGGGGGGTCCTAGATGACAACAAACCAACATACAGTATATAAGTGTATACAGGGTGTCTGAACATTTCTAAAGTGACAATTTAAGGACTTTTAAGACCGTTTTAATACCCCTTGAATGGCTATCGATACTCCGGTATCGAGTGCCAGGTCGAGGAGGGCGCAGCAACTGACTAGACTAGATCACTCGATCCGGCATTCATGTGTGGGGGGGGACCAAAACAAAGCGCCGCCGACCGGAAACCGCTTCCTAGAAAGCGCCAGTGGTGGAAAAAGTACTCAAATGTTTTACTTAAGTAAAAGTATCAATACTGCAATGTAGAAGTACTCTGTTACAAGTAAAAGTCCGGAATTAAAAATTTACTTGAGTAAAAGTACAAAAGTATTGGTATCAAAATGTACTTGGTATCAAAAAAAGTACCAAAAGTAAAAGTACAAAAATGTTTGAAAATAGCAGATCTACAAGCTCACAACGCGTCGCGATGCGACGCGTTGTGAGCTTGTAGATCGGCTATTTTCAAATGGCCTAGGTATAAAATAGGGCTAAAGTGGTTAATGCATGTTTTATAATGTAATCATTTATATCTGCAAAGTAACTAGTAACTAAAGTTTAAAAATAATTGTAGTGGAGTAAAAGTACAATGTTTTCATCCGAGATGTAGTGGAGTAGAAGTAAAAGTATTGGAAATACTCCAGTAAAGTAAAAGTACCTCAAAATTTTACTTAAGTACAGTACTTGAGTAAATGTACTTAGTTACTTTACACCACCGAGTATGATCAAGTAGGACGTTTACGAAAGAAAAGTTAGGGTATGGAGATACGAGGTTTCTGCCCGACAACAGCGACGATATGTCGGTTACTTGTTCGCAGACATATTCAGTTTTTCTTGACTGCAAGTGCTTACACTGTTTTTTTTATAATTTTTTAGAGAGCACGCCGTTAACCCATTAAGACCGTCATTTTATAGATTTCTTTGGGCTGTTAAAAAAAAATAGCCGATATACAAGCTCATAGCGTGGCCGCGCTATGAGCTTGTAGATCTGCGATCTTTTTGAAAAAACGTGAAAAAAATATATCGATATTATTTTTTTTAAGCGAATATTTGTAACTAAAATCTTTGCTTCTGGGGATTCTACAAATGTCTTCTAAAAAACTGTTTAAAAAAAAACAACGTTATTATCAGTGGTTCTCAAATGTTTTTCATGTCAAAGGACCCTCAAAATGATATGTATTTGGCCGCGGACCACCCCATCTCAAAATATGTTGTTCCAGGGACCACCCCCGAAGCAAAGATTTGAGTAACAAAATGTTCGCTTTAAAAAACATATTAGATATATATTCAAAGATTTGCACACATTGTCACGATTTTTCAACAAAACAAAAAGCAGATCTACAAGCCCGTAGCTGAGCTTGTAGATCTGCTATTTTTGAATAGCCAAAGAAATGTAAAATGACACGGATGCTTTCCCGGTCTTAACGGGTTAACTGTAGACAGATGCTAGGTTTGATGTGTACCTGGTATCCTGGTTACTTTGAAGCACTCAATAGGGTTTCTTTACACTGTACTTCAGCGACCACTTTACCATGTGCTTTGTTTGATTCTGCTCCATTTACTCTGATCTCACACTTAAGTAAGTCGCGCTGGATGAGAGGGTCTCCTAAATGCTACTAAATTGTAAATTGTAACCCCCACACATGCACACACACACACACTACACAGAGTTTAAATTATTTACACACATCCCACACACACCTTGTGTGTGCCTGAGTGCGTATAATTTGTGAGGCCAAATGTCACCACAGGTATAGTGGAATTAGAGAAATATACATTGTAAGGGCAATTTACACGAGCGCACAAATACACACGCACGCAAACACACCTTACACGTCATTTAAAATGATTTCTGACACATTGTAAGGGCAATTTACACACACACAGTCATCTGCATTGTTGCAATTGTTATTTTTCTGTACTGCCATTCCTACCGATAATTGTCATTGCTATGTTGTTACATTGTTGCTGCGAAGGAGAGGAGTTGAAACCCAACGACATGACAGTATAACGGTACAGTACACTCTTTTCCAATACACCGCTTTCCACATATACTGTACAAAAGGCTGCCAGTGAGAGAGTTTGTGCTCGTTAAGGGAGTGCACAGGTCATCATGACCCTGATCCTGCTTGCACGCACCTGCGGTTAATTAATGAACGCACCTGCGGGTAATTTAGTCCTCAAACGGTAAAAGAGCATATATTTCTTTAACTCACATGGATGTTCCGGAGCGCTCTCTTGCCTCGGTTGAGTCTGCTCAGCAGCCTGTGGTGTCTCTGCTCTCCTCCTCCTCCTCCTCCTCCGCTCACCTGCAGCAGACGCTCGTCCGCCGATACCGTCTTCCTGAGGGCCGGCCGCTCGCCGCCGCCCCCCACCGCCGCGACGCCGCCGCCCCCCCACGGGGACACGCCCCCCGTCCTCCTGGCTCCGCCCCTTCCTCCACCCCCTCTGATTTCAGGTGAAATGGGAGACGGGGGCTCCAGCGGAGGACCGGCATCCCGCTGTTGTAACACTGAGCCTGGACCTGGAGGAAATAAGACACCGCCTGCTGTTAAGGATCGTGTGACAGTACACACACACAGTGGTGGAAAAGAGTACTCAAATGTTTTTACTTCAGTAGAAGTATCAATGCTGCAATGGAGAAATACTCTGTTACAAGTAAAAAGTCCGGAATTCAAAATCCACTTTAGTAAAGTATTGAAGTATTGGTTTCAAAATGTACTTAAAGTACCAAAAGTAAAAGTACTCATTATGCAGAATGTCCCATTTCAAAAGTTTTAAAATGTGTAAAAAAGTATTTTAAAAATATCCGATCTACTGTACAAGCTCACAATGCGTCGCATTGTGAGCTTGTAGATCGGCTATTTTCGAATGGCCGAAATATATATAGGGCTGAAGTTGTTAATGTATGTTTTGTATTAATAATCAAAAATGACAAAGTAACTAAAGTAGCCAAATAATTGTAGTGGAGTAAAAGTATAATATTTGCCTCTGAGATGTAGTGGAGTAGAAGTAAAAGTACTGAAAATTGAAAATACTCCAGTAAAGTAAAAAATACCTCAGAATTGTACTTAAGTACAGCATTTGAGTAAATGTACTTAGTTACTTTACACACCCCACTTTGCAAACCACTAGCAGTAGAAGATGAGCGCACACACACACACACACACACACACACACACACACACACACACACACACACACACACACACACACACACACACACACACACACACACACACACACACACACACACACACACACACACACACACACACACACACACACACACACACACACACACAGGACTGAAGCAGTGGCGGGCTGAGAAGTTCACACCCCCTTGAGCCCAATTGAGTCACACACACACACCTCACCGACAGCGCTGTATGTACTGCACCCCTGGACTTGTGGGTGTCACAGCACCCTAGGGTGCCACTGCGGAACAGCTGCTCAAAGCTCAGCTGAGAATTATTTTCATTACAGAATGTAGAATTAGATAAGACTCGAGAGTGTTTACACGCATGTGCAGCACTATATGGGGGCGATGTTGTATGGGCCGTGTCAAGCAGCCGACCACATTGGCGCCTTCTTTAACCCATTCAATCCGGGAACGCATACTGTGTCATTTTAGATTTTAGCCCATAACCATTATTATATACTTTTGCCTTTTCAAAAATAGCAGATATACAAGCTCGTAAGCTTGTAGATCTCCTATTTATTTATTTCTAATCATGAAAATGTGTGCGAATCTACAAATGTCTTCTAAATAAACTTTTTTTCTTCTTTTTTTTTTAACTTATGTTGCTATAATATCAGTGGTTCTCAAGCTTTTCTCATGTCGAGGTACCCTAAAATGATGGCCTATGTATTTGTCCATGGACGCCCCCAGAAGCAAAGATTTGAGTTAAAAATGTATATATATATATATATTATATATTCAAAGATGTGCAAAATCTTTAATTTTTTTTCAAAAATAGCAGATCTACAAGCTCAGAGTGCCACGGTACATCTGCTATTTTTTGAATAGCCAAAGACAATCTTAAAATGACAGAGATGCGTTCCCGGTTTGAATGGGTTAAGCTCACCTGATTGTACTTCCTCTCTCACTGTCAGTGCTGTCACTGAATGTTGTATGAGATGTGTTTGCTCCCACCACCACCATTAGGCTCTGCTTTCCCTAAGGGTTCTGTTTTCCTCTGGGGGGGGGTTAGGGTTATAGATATATCTCTCTGTTCTTAAATGGTTGTCTTCTAATGTGCTGAGCAGGGAGTAATGTATAAGCAGAGCCTGAATGCCAGGATCAAATATATAATATTCACACTTGTATTTACGTCTTATAAATAAAATGCTCTCAAGCTATTAATGGTCTGGAGTTATCTGAGTGAAATGTTATTCGAGGCACAGCGCGGCCGGTTCACTTAAGTTCTTCAAGTTGGAAAAAAATCAATAGTCAAACAGAGCCATCAAGAGGGCTCACTGTGAAGATGTGGACTGTAATAAAACTCACTCCTCCACCCTTTATGCGTCTATTCATTGGTGTGTGCGAGTGCGAGTGCGTGCGGAAAAAGTACTGTCTTAAGTAAAAGTATCAATACTGCAAAGTAGAAATACTCTGTTACAAGAAAAAGTCCGGAATTCAAAAGGTGCAAAAGTATTGGTATCAAAATGTACTTAAAGTAAAAGTAAAAGTAAAAGTACTAAAATGTTTGAAAATAGCAGATCGCGATGCGACGCGTTGTGAGCTTGTAGATCGGCTATTTTCAAATAGCCTATGTATAGAATAGGGCTAAAGTGGTTAATGTATGTTTTATAATGTAATATATTTATATCTGCAAAGTAACTAGTAACTAAAATGTTCAAATAATTGTAGTTGAGTAAAATTACAATATTTGCCTCTGAGATGTAGTGGAGTAGAAGTAAAAGTACAGACAATTGGAAATACTCCAGTAAAGTAAAAATACCACAAAATGTACAGTACTTGAGTAAATGTACATAGTTACTTTACACCACTGTGTGTGTGTGTGTGTGTGTGTGTGTGTGTGTGTGTGTGTGTGTGTGTGTGTGTGTGTGTGTGTGTGTGTGTGTGTGTGTGTGTGTGTGTGTGCCCCTGTGTCATCATTGCGGTATCAGTTTCATACAGAAGGCGTGTGTGGGTGCGTGCGTTTAGGGGTGTCAGGTTCTCTTCATAAGACAAGCCGGCCGGCTGAGCAGAGCTCTGCTCCGCGTCCATTAACCACTTCAACCCCAGCCGATAGACAAGGCTATTTCCTGCGAAAGCTTTCCCCACAATAACAGAAAAGATGCTAGTATAGAGCATTGGTTCTCAAAGTGGGGTTCGGGGACCCCCAGGGGTCCTTGAGGGAGTTACAGGGGGTCCCCACCTAAATTATACATAGTTAGGAACCAAATGGACCATTACAGGTCTGTAGCTCAGAGAGTGTACAAATGGAACTAAATGGACCCTTACAGGTCTGTAACTCAGAGAGTGTACAAATGGAACCAAATGGACCCTAACGGGTCCATTTGGTTCCATTTGTACACTCTCAGAGTTAGATTAACATTGATGTTACAATATAAATTGAGGTCCTAGAGATAGAAATGCCATTAAATGGGGGTCCGTAGCCTTATGCATGACGAAAATCACTGCTAGAGCCGTAAAAATCTTCTCTTAGGCTTTGGCATATCTTTTCTAATAAGTGTCAATTTGGGGGTCATTGACATGAAAACGTTTGAGAACCACTGGTATAGCGCCCTGAGGGGCTCCAGTCAACCATATGGGGTTGAAGTGGTTAAACATGTATGATGGAGGGGGGGGGGGGGGGGGGGTGACTCAGACAGTGCACTCGCCACATGCTCCTTCTGAGTCAGCAGGAGCCGGGTTCAAATCCGACGTGTCTCACTTGGTTCATGTCTCTCTCTCGACACTCTGACTAAAGGCAGGGGTTCTCAGCCTGTGGTCCAGGTGCCCACTTGGGGGCCGTGAGGGTATTGCAAGTGGGCCACCAAATAATTGGCAAACCACTAAGAGTTTTTTGATAATATATGTTTTTTTAAATGTAAAGAAAAAGTTTTTTTTTTCAGTAAAATCTTGAAAAATGTGTTTTCATTGTGATACAGGAACTATACTATGTTGGTTCCATTGATCCAAGCCTGAACACAAATCAGACAGAGACAGTGTAGGAGAGACAGACAGTAGGAAAGCTGAGAGGGAGACAGTGTAGGAAGGAGAGACATCTCAGGTGGGAGTTGATCCAGACCTGTAGGTGTTTGCATTTAACCACTGAACGTCACAACCCTTCCTCTGGATGACTCTCGTTACTCCACACCAGTGGTTCCCAAACGACCCCCAAATTAATATGTATTTGGCCGTGGACCCCCATCTGAAAATATTTAGTGCCAGGCAGGAACCCCATACAAGATTTGTGTTGTTAAGAAAGTTTCAAAAAATATTTCACATTTATTTGAAAATTGAAGATGTACAAGCTCACCTTGTATATCATTTATTTTCAAATAGCCGATGTATGTAGGGTTAACGTGGTTCAACAGATTGTGATGTTATAGTATCAACCCATTAAGACCAGAGGCCGATTCTACAAATGCCTTCTAAATCAGTAGTTCTCAAACGTCAAGGACCCCCAAAATGATATGTATTTGGCCGCGGACCCCCCCCATCTGAAAATGTTTTGTGCCAGGGACCCCCAGAAGAGAAGATTTGTGTTAAAAAAATCTAAATAATTCATTAAGATATTTCAAAAATGTTCAAAAATAGCAGATATACAAGCTCACAGCAAAGTGACGCGCTGTGAGCTTGTATATCTGCTATTTTTTTTAGAACTACTGTTCTGAAACATTGTTCTAAATCCTAAGAGTTTTCTGAGAAACTTACAGACACAGATGCTTTCCCGGTTTTAATGGGTCAACTAATGTTGCTGGGGGACCCCCTGAAACCCCCCTAAAAAGGGACCCCTAGGGGGTCCGTGGACCGCAACTTTGAGAAGCAGCGGTCAAAAAAAAAAAAAAAGCAAAGAATACTTTTTTTTTAATATATAAAAATGCAACAAGCTGGCCGGCTGGTTTCCATGACAACTGCTGCTGTTGCAGTGCCGGAGATGTCACAGCGAGGTGTGTGTGTGTGTGTGTGTGTGTGTGCGTGTGTGCGTGTGTGTGTGTGTGTGTCAGGGGGGTAGAAGACAAACGGCACAGGAAGACAGAGACGACAGCCTATATTGCTCTGTCCTATCAAGTGCAGAGTTGGAACAATATCCTCGATGTCTCCATATTTCATTTTATTTTTTTCACGTTTATCTTTTTCTCCGTAAATGAAAGCTCTACTCCCTCATACTACAGTGTCACACAAAACGCAAAAGTATCACATTTTTAATATTTGGGCGGTGAAACCGCCCCTATAAGTGAGGTTTGGATATTTGTACAATTATCCTGCGCTGTGATTGGCCAAAAAGTACCCCGCCTAACCCTGCACCGTGATTGGCCAATCACAGTCTATTCAGGACTGTGATTGGCCAGTGTCACATGACACATGTGCATAGCCCTATATAAGAAACCATAACTTTAAAAAAAACATAACTTAGTTTTTTCTAAGTTATGGTTTCGTCCATCATAAAGAGTGTTTCAATAAATGTATTTATTTTTTGTACATGATTGGTTGACTCCATTCAGTATTGTGATTAGCTAGCAAGACACCGCCCACTTCACACAGGGTGTGATTTTTTTAAATAGGCTCCATGTACAGCAGCCATATTGGAAAGAAATTGGGCCTCTTCTTACTTCCTTAACAGGTGTTACCAATAATATTAATTAAGGCTCTGTTCCATTCTGGTCAAACAGAGTCAGGGTGCTGATATTGTGCATGTTGACTCACTGGAAACACTCTGCTACACCAGTGGGTCTCAAAGTGTGGTCCAGGGACCCTCATGGTTCCTTGAGGGGGTTCCAAATGGCCCCTTGAGGGGGCATTTGGAACGTTTGGAGAGTGTACAAATGGTACATGGCATTTGGAGAGTGTACAAATGGAACCAAATGGACCCTTCAGAGTTATGGGGGTCCTTGAAATTAAAACGTTTGAGAACTGTGCTACACAAAATGGAACAGAGCCTTCATTAGTATCATATTGGGAAGTAAGGAAGAGGCCCAATTTCCTTCCAATATGGCTGCTGTGCATAGAGCCTATTGGAATCCTGAAAAGTAACAGTTTTGGACATATGAGGTTTCCACCCTGACGGCGACGATATTCTTGCTGTCGGGCAAAAACCTTGTATGTCCATATTTCAACTTTTCATGTTTTTATTTGGTAAATTAATGCCCTAATTCGTCGCCAAGCGTGTTGCGCAGAGGTAGCTTGTTGATCGGCTATTTGAAACAATTAGAAATTGAAAGCGAAAGAGCTCAAGTGTGTCTGTGGGTTTTATGAATATTGAACCAATGAGAGAAAGAGAGGCAGAGAAAAAAAAGAGAGAAAGACAGAGCGAGAGAGAAAGAAAGCGACAGGGAGGTAATGATCTCTGAACCCTCTCCTCTACCGTTCTCTACCTTTAACTCCATCCCTACTTCATTACTTCAGTTTCACTTCAATACTCTTCACCAAGCTGACCGTGTGTGTGTGTGTGTATTGAGTTGTGGTACCGCAGTGTGTTTTGCTGCCAAGGCTCCCAGACGCAGTCATTAACACACACACACCCACACACACACACCCACACACACACACAGTTAGAACACCCACACACAAACAATAAGTACTGCACACACACACACGCACACACACACACAGTGACAAACAGAGAGAGAAAGTAAGAAGAGATGCGGAGAGGCAGCCAGAGAGAGAAAATGAAAAGAGGGGGTGTGTTTTATTATTAAAAAAGACACTTTATGAGGTTCAGTCTCGCACTTTGTTTTTGGCTTCGCCGCGGAGCAGCGGCTCTCATGCAGGAATGGCTGCAAGCTGGCAGTTGACGATTATTTTTCACTCAAATAATTGCGATAAACGATTTAATTGTGTGTTTGGCATCAAACATTGGAACATATGAAGGCGTTTAGGCTTCGTAATAAAACATTGCACAGGGAAGATATGAAAAATAACTTAAACATACACAGAAATTATTGACATCCTCCTATAATTTGCCAATGCTCTGTAGTGGTAGGTAGGTAGGTATGTAGGTAGGTAGGTAGGTAGGGTGGGTGGGCCAAAAATGTTCTGCCCGGTTCTCCTCAGTGGCTGGAGCAATTGATATTAAATTTGCACACAGCCATTGATCATTACCATGTGCACCTAACAGCAGAGCACGTTTTTTGATTTCCCCAACTGTCAGCTATTTATTCACGTTTTTTGTGTAAAAGAATGTCGCCATGGTTACAGGGCTGCCCAGCTGTGGGATCATGGCCCCGCGAGCTATGGGACGAACTGCCTCCCGGGTTGCCAAATCATGTGCGCATATCCACCCCACGGATGCGTCGACCGGGTATGGACTAGTATTAATAATTACATGTAAAATAAAAAGCAGAAATAGCTGATCAACAAGCTTACAACGGGTCACTTCGTGACGCGTTGTAGATTGTAGATCTTCTGATTTCTGCTTCTTTTTTTTTATGTGTGAAAATGTGTGAACATTTGGAAACGATTATGACGATTGTGCAAAAATAATCGCGATTATCTCAAATAATTGCGATTAGACGATTATGTAAGAATTGTGACAGGCCTACATGCAGCATCATTGTAGAGCATGCGTAGCTGCAGGGCAAAAGCTCTCATGCAGCATCATTGCAGAGCAGCATGTCTCATGCAACATCAGCTCTCATGCAGCATCATTGCAGAGCAGCATGTCTCATGCAGCATCATTGCAGAGCAGCAGCTCTCATGCAGCATCATTGCAGAGCATGCATAGCCGCAGGGCGGCAGCTCTCTTAGGGCAGTGGTTCTACTTTTTTGTGCCAAGGACCCCTAAATTATATATATATATATATTTGGCCGCAGACCCCCCCCCATCTGAAAATGTTTTGTGCCAGGACGCCCAGAAGAGAAGATTTGTGTTAAGAAATTCAAGCCAAAACAGGGCACATGGTGGTACATGAATTGTCTCTAACATTGCTAACGAGAACAGTTTCGGTCTCCCTCCGTCCCTTTCTCTCTCTCGCTGATCGAGTTCTCCCTCCCCTCTCTCTCTCTCTCTGACCGAGCTCTGGTCTGACACAACGGAAATCATTTTTTATTTGTAATTGTTGTCAATCTGCACTGATCATTTTCCTGCTATTCACAGCCTGCCTCTGAGACACACGGTGAGTGAATGGTACAGTACCATCCAGAGAATGACTATTCACATCATAGAGAGTCAAGATCTGTGATCTGAATGATCATACTGTAGGTTTCACTCTCTGCTACTCACCTACAGCAAAGACAGTTACAGAATTCTGTAATTCTGTATCTAATTGTACATCTTCTCAACAAATAACTAATCTAACACAAATCTTCTCTTGTGGTGGTTCCTGCGTGG
Source organism: Gymnoscopelus braueri (assembly GCF_963280865.1). Taxonomy (NCBI): domain Eukaryota; kingdom Metazoa; phylum Chordata; class Actinopteri; order Myctophiformes; family Myctophidae; genus Gymnoscopelus; species Gymnoscopelus braueri. Next base: position 9,246,249 of record NC_137617.1, on the reverse strand, counting down.
CACAGAATATTTCCAAAAGGAGGTCCACGTCCTAATACAATTTGGGGAGAGAGTGGGGGTCAATTTGTGGGTCCTGAACATGAAAATGTTTCAGAACCACTGCAGTGCCATGAGCATTATTAAGGACCCATATGGAGATTAAAAGAGAAGAACAGTTTTAAGTGCTCCAAGTAGATTGTGTACCTCTTGGGGACAGTAACCCTGGTGAGACAAATTAAATATAGATCTTATACTGCAGGTGTACTCTGATGTCCTGTGTCCATGAACTTTTCAAGGGTTTTTTTTCGCTTTAAAGCACTTATGGGGTCATTTTGACATCTATTCAGGCTTTTGTGTGCAGCCCTGGCCGTTTTTAAGTAGCTTGATTCAATATGTAGATGTCTGATATTCATTAGATCGGACAATGCCCCACTCTCGTATAAAACCCATTCAACTTCAATCTCCATTTTAACCATGTTATAGGTTCACTGAGAACACGTGTCCCTGGTTCTGGAGAGAGATGTCCTTCAAATGCACGAGGGACTGTGTTTTTTTCAATTAAATGAGTCCTTTTTTTTAACCCATTAAGACCGGGAACGCATCTGTGTGTCATTTTAGATTTCTTTGGCTATTCAAAAATAGCAGATATACAAGCTCATGCCGCGCAATGAGCTTGTAGATCTGCCATTTTTGCAAATAATTGAATATATATATATTTTTAAAGCCAAAATTTGTAACTCAAATCTTTGCTTCTGGGGGGTCCCTGGAACAACATATTTTGAGATGGGGGTCCGCGGCCAAATACATATCATTTTGGGGGTCCTTGACATGAAAAAAGTTTGAGAACCACTGATTATACCAACATAAAGCGTTTCAGAAAACTGTTTGGATTTAGAAGATCCTTTGTACAATAGACCTCAGGTCTAAAAATATGTATATTCAAAGATTTGCACTTGTTGTTCACGATTTTGAATAGCCAAATAAATCTTAAAATGACACAGATGCGTTCCCGGTCTTAATGGGTTAAATGTGTCCTTTTTTTTAATGAAAAGAATATTATAAAATAATAAGTTATTGAAAAAGCACTGCACCCTAATGCATTAGGCCATCATTAGTCACCAGAAACAAGGACATGTTTTGAATGAGTCAAGTTTTAAAAGTTGGAAGTTCAGTGGGCTTATATATTCAATTAAATTGATAAATTGAATATACAAATATACAAATATATGTAATATTGAATCAAGCAACTTAGAAGGACCATAATGGACCACAACGTCTCCAGGACTTTTTTTTGTGTCATCCTTTTAGCCTTAATGTCAGACTGTACCTTTTTACATTTCTGACTCATGCACTGACTCGTGCACACAAAAGACCTGAGTAGATGTTAAAATGACGCCGGAAGTGTTTAATTTTAATTGTTTTCATTCAATTACACACCCCACAAAGCCTTGAATTCATGGAGATTTTTTTGTTTTTTTCGCATTCTTAAGCCAATAATTTGATTACCGGCAGGAAGATGCTAATGTCTCCGGTTGGAGACTCAAAGGAGTCTCTTTGAGTCTCCTACCGGAAATACACCCGGTCATCAAATTATTGGCTCAGGAATACGTCAAAAAGTAAAAAATCTCCATGAGTTCAATGCTTCATGGGGTGTGAAATTGATAGAAACTAAGTAATGTTTTGGGTGAACTATTCCTTTAAGTGAAATACCCCTTTCAGTGCAGCTGGGTTGACCGTTCACAATTTGGTTGTAACTTCAATATGTGCCAAAAGCTAATTCCTACTGTGAGGCTAATGCTTGTTAGTAAGAGTGTTCCTGGTTCTGAAACACTGTTTGGCACTCTGCTAAGGAGAAAGCTTGTGTAGGAGCTCCCTCTGGTGGACAAGAGGCAAAGCACATCCCACACTAGGGCTTGTGAATGACCCAAAACTAAGGAAAGCCTTGACTATAGGTACAGACTCAGTGAACACAGCCATGCAATAGAGAAAGACCGCCACAGACAGACCACCCCACTCCTAAGGGAAGACAGACTATGCACACAAAATGTGGTGGAAACAGAGCTACACGTTCTAACCACCTGCCCACTGTACCAAGACATCAGAGACACATTACTTCCCACAGATTACATACACCCAAAGTGAGTTTGAAAGCATGACCAAACATTGAAAAGTACTCCCATACTGTACATGCTGTGAGAAATACAACAATGTGAAAACACAGCAGCAAGATTTGTGAACTGTTGCAATAAAAGGTAGCCAATGGAATACCGTACCACCCTAAGGACTACTAACCGTTGTGTTTCCTGCAATATCTGTACCGAGTGGACCTCTGACATAGACCTACTTCACATATAAACAGAGCTTCTACCTATTAAACACATTTGAAATCTGAGCCTTTTTTGTATACTATTTTAAATAGCTCTGGGAGAAAAGCTGCTAATTGTCCCAAAAGTGACTGCAAAAGATTGCTGCCATTTGTTTCAAAAAGCATTTTACCCGTGCCAGCATACAACGTCGCAATATGACATAGCTCTGTTTAACACAACGCTGTAACCCCATCCAACTGTAAATACTTTTTTCTTTAATTGTTTTTATTATGTTTTGACACTTGCTTTGGCAGTGTAAACGTATGTTTTCTCATGCCAATAAAGCTCCTTTGAATTGCTTGTTAATGGCGCAAACACTTCCCACTCTTTTTTTTGTACCTTTATGTTAGTAGTTCTCAAAGTGCGGTCCACGGACACTCGGGGTTCCTCGAGGGGGTTCCAAATGGACCCTTATAGTAGTAGGTCTGTAACTCTGAGAGTGTAAAAATGGAACCAAATGGACCAGTTAGGATCCATTTAGACTGAAAGAACGAGCCCAATCGATGGTCTTGAAGGGCGGATCCAAACCCAGCCGCACGGATTCCCGCGGCGCTTCCTATTGCTTCACCAATCTATGTCCCCGCCTCCCCTCCCCCCCCCCCCCCCGGCCTGTGCACGGAGCACGCTGACGTCACCAAATTTAGAGCGACGCCCCTCTGCACTCTGATTGGTTAGGAGATAACAAGGTCCTAAGACCAGTGTTCCTGCATGGTTCGCCCAGGCTTTTTTTCTTTTGAAACAAAAAATATATACATGGGTTTCCGAGGCTAGGATCCATTTGGTTCCATGCGTACACTTTCAGACTTATGGGGGTCCTTGAAATTTAGAGGTTTGACAACCACTCCTTTACGTTATTATATTGACAAGTGTTCTATGCATATTGGCTCTTCTTTAGGTCACAACAGCAGAAACACAAAATGTTATGTGGGAGAGGAGAGGAGAGGAGAGGAGAGGAGAGGAGAGGAGATAATCTGTGTTAACAGGAAGCTCATTATCATTCTCTAGATGGGTGGAGCCAACAGACACACACACACACACAGGAAGTAAAGATCCTGTTTTACATAAACAATAAGACCCGTGGCGAGTGTGTGTGTCAAACCAAACGTAAGATCTCATCAGAGCCTCAACACTTGAGCAATAGTAAAGAGACAGACAGACAGACAGACAGACAGACAGACAGACAGACAGACAGACAGACAGACAGAATGATGCAAATACAGACAATAAAAGACAGATGAGGAATCATTTAGGCCCGATAGCTATTGTTTTGGTACATCCTGTCTTGTTATGGTTCAGCTTGTCCTTGTAGCAGCTAGTATAACAATGATCTGATCCCTGTACTCATTGGCAGAACTAGTGTGTATGCCATGTCTATGCCAATCTGATCCCACGTAATTTATCACATGATATGTCATTTGCAATAAACAATTATTTTGTATTTTGAATGTTTCAGTTGATGTTGGAGGCTTAAAATGGTAGTTCAACCCCAAAATGACTTTTTTTCTATCGATTAGTCACCCCATGGAGACTTGAATTCATGGATATTTTTTAGTTTTTGTCTCCAATAATTTGATGACCGGCAGCGGTTCCGGTAGGAGACACAAAGAGTCTCCTTTGTATCTCCTACCGGAACCGCTGCCTACCGATCCACTGGTCATCAAATTATTGTCTTAGGAATGAGACAAAAAGTAAAAAATATCCATGAATTCAAGTCTCCATGGGGTGACTAATCGATAGAAAATAAGTAATTTTTTGGGTGAACTAACCCTTTAATGACAGACACAGAGGCAGGTGATTGGTTACCTGACAGAATGACAGACAGACAGTGCAGCCAGGTGATTGGTTACCTGATGATGGCGTGTTCCAGTGGAGTCCTCCGGGACTGGCCGCCAGCCGCCGTCGCTTCCTCACGCTGACCCCGCCCTGGGAGGCGGGGTCTCCGCCGGGCGCCGTCCCAGAGGCGATGGGGGTGGAGGAGAGGATGGGGCCGAGGGGCGTGGCCAGAAAGGGGCTGTCCCGCCCCAGGGCGGGGGGGATGAAAGACAGCTGTTTCTCCGCAGACCTGGGATCAGTACAGGGAGGAGGGTCACTGTCAGAACCAGGGTCAACTTCATTGTCACATCACAGCTTTACAGGTGGAAAGAAGTGGGTGGAATTTGTTTCTTTGCAAGGTCCATTATTCATGGTTTTCAGAAAAAGGGGGGGGGGGGTAGAGAGAGAGAAAGGAGCTTAAGTTAACATAGGAAAGAAAGGTCAAAAGAAAAATCTAAGCAGGGGTGGGAAAAGTACTCAAATGTTTTACTTAAGTAAAAGTATCAATACTGCAATGTAGCAGTACTCCGTTACAAGTAAAAGTCCGGAATTCTAAATTTACATGAGTAAATGTTCAAAAGTATTGGTATCAAAACGTACTTAAAATGTACGATGCGACGCGTTGTGAGCTTGTAGATCGTATGTATAAAATAGGGCTAAAGTGGTTAATGTATGTTTTATAATATAATAATTGCAAATAATCTGCAAAGTAACTAGTAACTTAAGTTTTCAAATCATTGAAGTGGGGTAAAAGTACAATATTTGCCTTTGAGATGTAGTGGAGTAGAAGTAAAAGTACTGACATTTTTAAATACTCCAGTAAAGTAAAAGTACCTCAAAATTGTACCTAAGTACAGTACTTGAGTAAATGTACTTAGTTACTTTACACCGCTGGCAAGGAGCTAAACATAGGAAAAAAACAAGTCAAAAGAAAAATCTAAAATGTATACCTATACACATCGTAAAAAAGCAGCAGGTATGTACATGATGAGGTTAGACATGAGGGGCAAAAAGTAGCAGCGCAGGAAAGTAGTCTGCATAAATGTTTACAGGTAAAATCCACAGGGTAGATCCACAATGGAAATGTATCCACATAGGAGAACAAATCCACACTACCAGTCTTCTACTGTTGACCACTGGGAGCTGACCAGTATAACTACAGTCTAATACTGTTGGTCACTGGGAGCTGACCAGTATAACCACAGTCTAATACTGTTGGTCACTGGGAGCTGACCAGTACAACCAGAGTCTTATGCTGTTGGACACTGGTAGCTGACCAGTACAACCAGTCTGCTACTGTTGGTCACTGAACCATACCAGATTTAACACACTAGTCCAGGGAGTCAAACCATAAACTTTCCCTACTTGTCCACCTTTATTATGAAAATACCTGGCTCGTCCAGTTAGCACTATAATAATGACAAGTAGAGAGAAACTAACGTTTCTCCTTAAATTCAATTAGATAAGAGAATATGGCTCCTTAGCTTGACAGAGCATGTGGAAAACTCTAATGGTAGCGCCCCACATTAGACAGGCCATTATATTCTGACAGCGTGGAAAAACTAAACAAATTGACTTCTTCAGCATAACGAGCTAAAATATTCATAGTGCCTCATTATCGGGAAACGCACAGTTGTTTTAATGCCGCATAACGAAGGCAAACACTAACATCCATCATTATCCTGTTTAACAAACTGTAGTCTGCTGAGAAAGCTAAGCTTTTCTACTGACTGTCTCTCCTCCACTGTTTCGCTCTCAGCTTTCCTACTATCTGTCACTCTGCAGCTTTCCTACCGTCTGTCTCTCCTCCACTGTCTCCCTCTCATCTTTCCTACCGTCTGTCTCAAGACAGAAAACATACAAAGGGAATTGGAGCGGTGCAGATGTTGTAGTCAACCACAGATAAACATCGAGTTATAGCTTCCTCGCTGCGTCCACGCCCTAGCAGCACTATGGGCTGAACATTATAACCACGGATCCTTCCTCCCAACTCCCCGAACCCCAGAGTACAGTATGACAGTATGAGTGGTGTGTTCTACCGTATGTATTTCTGCTGTCCGGCAGAAACCAGCTAACTCCAAAATTTTCATTTTTCCGGAAATGACTAAAACAAAACAAAAAGTGGAGTTAGGTTTTGTGTTTTGTTCATCATTGATAAGAACAGCTGAATGGACCTCAAAGCTCACAATGAGGTTGGAGGTCAAAAGGGGGTGGAGCCTGGAGTCAGCAAAACCAGTTAACTCCACCCCCCTTTGTTGGAGTTATCTGGTTTAGCAGAAAGTTTGAGGATCCAATGGAGTTAGCTGGTTTTGTCAGAAGCACTTTTTAATACTTTCCATTGGTTCAATATTTTTTTAATCAACGCACAGACGTAAAGGGCGTTCAATAGCACTGATTTATGGGAAAAAAAATGCAAAAGCGGAAAAAATTGAGTTAGCTGGTTTCTGCAGAACAGCAACAATATGTAGTGTGACGTGCAGAAACATTTCCTCGCCAAGCGTAGCCATCCAGAAACCGTAAGAGGAAGCATATCTGATACGCAGGAGGAGGAGGCTGGGGGCAGCAAGACTGTAAACTTCAGTTCAAAATAGCCTTTTTCATGTGATAATGTGGCGTCTGAGTTGAAGGCTTATGTGTGGATATTATCTTGAGGTGATAATGGCCGCTGGCCATTGGAGTTTCGAAGTAATTCACACATTAACTACGCGGTTATTTCATTCGGCAACCACGCGCGCGAGTACATACTCACGTGTGTGCGCCGTGCGTGTGGGAGGGAATAATTATAGTATGCCCTCCGAAAAAACCTAGAACACACCACTGAGTATGACATAGTTGATAGTTCATACTGCACCAGATACGTGTGTTTCCCTGTATAATAGTGACTAATAATCCTTACTGTGGGAGGTCCTGGTGGTGGTTCAACCAGTTAGTACCGTACGTTCCCCACAAAACCAAAACCGGCCTGGAGTCTCTTCCCAGTTCCCAGCAGGGCTATAGAGCTGGTGGGCAGCAAGGGGTTGTCCTGCCAACCCCAAAAGTTTAACTGTTAAATAATGTGTATGGCCAAAGGAAATACCAGCAGCTGTTTCTAACTTCAGAGTGAGTGTGCACTGGGCACCATGGGCAGCCATCAGCTCACCTCCAATAGCCAGTGGTGTAAAATAACTAAGTACATGTACTCAAGTACTGTACTTAAGTACACTTTTGAGGTGTTTTTTACTTCACTGGAGTATTTCCAATGTTCGGTACTTTTACTTCTACTCCACTACATCTCAGAGGCAAATATTGTACTTTTTACTCCACTACAATTATTAGAAAACTTACTAGTTACTTTGTAGGTTTTGATTATTATTACAAAACAAAAACGTACATTAATCACTTCAGCCCTATATACATTTTGGCCATTAGAAAATAGCCAATCTATAAGCTCTGCGACGCATTGTGAGCTTGTAGATCTGCTATTTTCTCCTATCTCCTATACAAGCTCCGTAGGTCTGCTATTTTCAAGATTTGTATACATCACACTTGTGAAATGGGACATTCTGCATAATGACTACTTTTACTTTTGGTACTTTAAGTACATTTTCATGCCAAAACTACAAGTACATTTTGAATACCGAACTTGTAACAGACAATTTCTACAATAGGGCATTGATACTTTTACTTTAAGTAAAAGAAAATTGCACTTCATCCATCACTGCCAATAGCCCACTGCTCGTCGTCTTCAGACTCACAGAGGTGTGGGTCTCTAAAGGAGTTTTTTCAGACGGGGGGAGTTTGACGCGCCTAGTAATTCATTCTCACCGACAGGCGAGCGGGCAGAGGTGGCGGTCAATCTGACACAGACAAACGGGTGCAATCCTGTGAGGCTGTCGCTGTCTTGTTATAGTCTCACGCGCACGCACACACACACACACACGCACACACACACACACACACACCTACCTGCCCGCTGGCAGAGTTGAACCCATTCAATCCGGGAACGCATCTGTGTCATTTTTCAAGATTTCTTTGGCTATTCAAAAATAGCAGATCTACAAGCTCATAGCGCGGCACCGAGTGCCGCACTATGAGCTTGTAGATCTGCTATTTTTGAAAAATCTTGAAAATGTGTGCAAATCTTTGAATATATATAATTTTAAAGCGAACATTTGTAACTCTAATCTTTGCTTCATTTTGAGATGGGGGTCCGCGGCCAAATACATAATCTAAAAATGTTCTCTAAATCCTGACAGTGTGCGGCAACTTGTCCATGTCAAGGACCCCCAAAATGATATGCATTTGGTCAAAATATGAGTTCCAGGGACCCCTCCAGAAGCACAGATCGGAATTAAAAATGTACACACACACACACACACACACACACACACACACACACACACACACACACACACACACACACACACACACACACACACACACACACACACACACACACACACACACACACACACACACACACACATTATTATTTTTGCAGATCTACAAGCTCTTAGCGTGGCACTCTGTGCCGCACTATGAGTTTGTACATCTGCTATTTTTGCTATATTTTTAATAGCCAGAGGCGTTCCCGGTCTTAATGGATTCAATGTATTTTTGCATTGACGCACAATGCATCAATGTAGAGGGAAACCAGACAACCAAGGGACCAACCCTTGCCGATGTTTCTTTGGTGCCATAGACTAGAGGGCTTTCAAGATTTGCTATTTGCCAGCTGTCATTTTGCCAGAACTTTGTGCCATCAGGCCAGGGAATGAAACCAGCAACCTTCAGGCAACTAGTCCCCAAGTTGCACACCTATTACCTTCCACCTGCCCACCCTAATATAGCAGTTTAGAACCGGCCCTGGTTCTCAGTAGTAATGAGTGACAGAAAGGCACATTTATCATAAAGATAAGGTAAATATAAGATACAGTTCAACTTTATTGGTCCCTAGAGGGCCATTCAGGTGTCGTAGCAGCAACAAGGTTCAACACAGGAGAGTACAGTTAAGATTAAAAAGACAAAAGGATACGAGTCTGGCACTAATATAATACAGTAAAAAAAAGCATAAATGCAATGAAAATAATAATATTTTAGATCAAATTATCTAAAATATCTAAAAGTTATGAGCCCAGTATCGAGCAATATTAAGGATATTCATTTTGCCTAGAACAGTGGTTCTCAAAGTGGGGTCTGAGGACCCCTAGGGCTCCTTGAGGGGGTTCCCAGCTAAATAATTGATAGTTAGGAACCAAAACGCCTAGATTATCGATGACTTATGCCCCATAGGAAACGAAGAGCATAAGTAAGAAAGTATAAGGACCCATAATGGTCTGTAACTCTGAGAGTGTACAAAGGGAACCAAATGGACCCTTGCGGGTCAATTTGGTTCCCTTTGTACACTCTCAGAGTTATGGGGCAGTGGGGTCCTTGATCTTAAAAAGGTTTGAGAACCACTGGCCCAGAAGGTACTACCCCTGAGTCCTCTACCTGCGCGGTGCGACGTTGTAGGTGCGCCTGCGCCAAGACGCTTTGTAGGAGTGACCTTTCCTCTTCCTCCGAAGAGACAGTGCTTCTAGAAACTCTCTCAAACTCATCACCACCTCAACACTCTAACACACACACACACACACACACACACACCAACACATACATACTAACACACTCTAACAGCCATCAACAACACTTCGGAGCAGAAAGGTTTTACTGGTCAGAGAGCGTGACCCAGGTCAGATCACTGCCCCCCCTGATGTAAAACACTGCATTTCTATACAGTAGCAAGTCTTTGTCCAAAGCTCTTTACAATGTGGATTACAGCTTACATTCACCCATTCACACACACATATTCATGAGGAAACCATGCAAGTGGAGCAGTGGCTCAGAACCCCTGCCTGAAGAAGGCCAAAAAGCCTAATATCTCCTTCCTCTTTATGACTAGAGGTTAAATTGTTTGGCTTTAGTGTCCCTCCTTACTCGGGGGAACGGGGGTTCGAATCCCGGGCGTTTACGCAAGGCATCAACCTGCTCACCGGGAGCAGTTAGGGGTTCAAGTGTACTCGCTCAAGGACACTTCGACACGCGGCCAGGAGGAGCAGGGGATCGAACCGGGAACTGTCCGATCCCCAAAGACGGTCACTCTACCTGCTCTAGAGCCACTGTGAATGTCTTAAGTGCCCTTAAGCAAGGCACTCGACATGTTTACTCCTTGTAAGCTGCTATGGATGCTGGGGATGTGCGCGGCTAGTCCACTAATCTATTAAACAATGCTACTTCTGCAAAGTCAGCATACAGTTAGGCTAGGCAATTAAACTTTTCTTTTATGGTTCTATATTTTGATATTTTGATATTTACGTTTTGTGTTTTACACATCACCCAAATTACTGTCAACTTCATAAAATGTTGCTTTTAAAAATGCAAAAAAAGACAATACATTGTTTGGAAGCTAACACTAAGGCAAACCCTGCAGTCAATTCTCAAGAGCAGTAAACTAGACACGACCACAGCAGCACTGTGTGTGTGTGTGTGTGTGTGTGTGTGTGTGTGTGTGTGTGTGTGTGTGTGTGTGTGTGTGTGTGTGTGTGTGTGTGCGCGTGCGTGCGTGCGTGCGTGTCTTTTCTCAGTTGCTGGTCTTACTGCTGAGGAGTGATCCTAAGTGTAGCACTGTTTGTTTTTATTTCATAATAATGCAAATAGTCATTATTATTGATCTCACAGCCTGATCAATTAAAAATGTTTTTGAATTTGACGAGAGAAAAAAAGTCCCCTGGTATAATCAACCGTTATTATTGAAAGCATTAAATGAGTCGTTTTAAAAGGTGACGTTTGTCTGAAATTAAACTATTTTACAGAATGAACAAGGCATTTCTTCGCATGCATTTCTTTTTTGCATAACCATGAGCACGCATGGTCGCAAACTAACCTACCTCTCTGCGGCATTTAAAATAATATAAAAAATTCGATTAGTATTTCAAATGGCTGTTGCATACTCACTCACTTCCCTTTGGCCTTATAGATCACAACGCCCTCAGCTTTGGTCGTTTTCCAAGAAACATTGTCTAAAAGACAGTGAAACTAGTCATCGGGCACATCCCTAACGGATACCAGTATCCACCACAAGTAACTTTCTCCAAAACGACGTTAAGTCCATGACAAATGTCAAATCCAGGTCAATAACCCACTTAGACCGGGAGAGAATCGGAATTTGTAGATTTATTTGGCTATTCAAAAATAGCAGATATACAAGCTCATAGCGCGGCTATGAGCTTGTAGATCTGCAATTTTTTTTGTAACTCAAATCTTTGCTTCTGGGGGATTCTACAAATGTCTTCTAAATCCTAACAGTTTTCTGAAAAACGTATGTTGCTATATCAGTGGTGCTCAAACTTTTTTCATTTCAAGGACCCCCACAATTATATGTATTTGGCCGCGGACCCCCCATCTCAAAATATTTAGTTCCAGGCACCCCCATGAAGCAAAGAATTGAGTTACAAATGTTCGCTTTAAAGATATGTATATTAAAAGATTTTTCTAAAAATAGCAGATCTACAAGCTCATAGCGTACTAAGCGCGGCACTCGGTGCCACGCTTAGATCTGCTATTTTTGAATAGCCAAAGAAATCGAAAATGACACAGATGCGTTCCCGGTTTTAATGAGTTAATGTATCCAGGCCATGAAATCCATACATACACACACACACACACACACACACACACACACACACACACACACACACCGCCGGTCCAGCCGGAAACCAACGCTTTTTCCTCTACTAAAAAAAGTTAGTATCCAATGCTGGTTTGCACCAGGTGCTTTCTGAAGGGCATCAGTCACAGTACAGTAACAGAGATAAGATGAGAGGGGGGGGGGGGGGTAGTTTGATGCAGAGGATCGATGGCTAACTCAGTCCGAGCAAAGCAACTTAATCACATGCTCTGGCACTGAGAAACTCTCTCTCCTCAGTGTTCAACGGCAGGTAGGGGTGTTAGGTTACCCGCTGTGACTGTGTGTGTGTGTGTGTGTGTGTGTGTGTGTGTGTGTGTGTGTGTGTGTGTGTGTGTGTGTGTGTGTGTGTGTGTGTGTGTGTGTGTGTGTGTGTGTGTGTGTGTGTGTGTGTACAGAATGTGTTTCTATACTCGTGAGGACCAAACGTACCCACAAACACAGTAGAATTTGAGAAATAAGACAATTGTCCCGGTCCTTCACAAGAGAAATGGTTGTTTTATGTTTTAATGGTTGGAATTTTACACGTATAGGCTTACAAGGTTCCAGTTAGGGTTAGGAGGATTAGGCATTTATAGAGGTCAGGTTTGGGGTTATGCCTGATTTACACTTAGTGGCATGTGGGTGTCGCACACCAAAAATTGTATATCTACAAGGTTGTGAGCTTGTAGATCGGTTATTTTCCGCTTTAATGCATTCATAAAAACACTGTCCTAAAATATTGATGTCCTCACAAGTATAGTAATACAAACGTGTGTGTGTGTGTGTGTGTGTGTGTGTGTGTGTGTGTGTGTGTGTGTGTGTGTGTGTGTGTGTGTGTGTGTGTGTGTGTGTGTGTGTGTGTGTGTGTGTGTGTGTGTGAGTGTGACTGCGTGCGTGTGTGTGTGTGTGTGTGCATGCGTGTCTCCCTCTAGGATTTGAGTTAGGGGGATTGAGAGTCAAGTGCTTCAAATGACTCAGTTTATCTGACTGAAGCCAATCAGTTAGGAGACTCTTTGTGCTCAATGAAAGATGACCTGCTCCTCAAACCCAAAGGCACAGGAACCCAGCTAACTTACAGTACACACACACACACACACACACACACACACACACACACACACACACACACACACACACACACACACACACACACACAGCCTTCAGTGCTTTAGCAGCCACGTTGCCTTCAGTGCTTTAGCAGCCACTTAGCGTTTTAAAGTAGAACACTATCTCCACATAATGTCTGGTCAGAGTGTTATAGCTACTGGCTCAGTTCCTCTCCATGAATGTATCCTCCATTTCTCCTGTATCCTATCCTACTATTAACCCATTAAGACCAGGAATGCATCTGTGTCATTGCCAGACCCAAGGGGTCGGCTTACATGAGGCTTTGTACCCGTTTCGTCCATAGATGGGCATGGTCACTTTGTCCTTAGGCCCCAGCCAAAAAAGTCGGTCCCCCTTTCGTCCATACATGGGCATGTTTTGTACCCGTTTTCCCCATACATGGGCAAAAAACAGGTTTTGGTCACTTTGTCCTTAGGCCCCAGCCATAAAAGTCTGTCCCCCTTTCGTCCATACATGGGCATGTTTTGTACCTGTTTTCTCCATACATGGGCAAAAAACAGGTTTTGGTCACTTTGTCCTTAGGCCCCAGCCAAAAAAGTCTGTCCCCCTTTCGTCCATACACGGGCATAGACACAGGCTGACACGTCATGTGAAGTCTGGGTCTGGCAGAACCAGGTCTCCTGGTCTTGTTTTTAGATGTCTTTGGCTATTCAAAAATAGCAGATATACAAGCTCATAGCGCGGGTGAAAGTTTGTGCAAATCTTTGAACATATATATATATATATATATTTTAAAGCGAAAAATGTTAACTCCGATCTGTGCTTCTGGGGTCCCTGGAACTAAATATTTTGAGATGGGGGTCATTATGGGGGTCCTTGACATGGAAAAGTTGGAGCACCACTGCAACATACTGTTAGAATTTGGAAAACATTTTTAGATATTAATTTGGCCGCGGACCCCCATCTCAAAATGTTTTGTTCCAGGGACCCCCCAGAGGCAAAGATTTGTGTTACAAATGTTCCCTTTAAAAAATATTATATTTAAATACTTTTCAAGACACATTTTCAATACTTTTCAAAAAATGTGCAGATCTACAAGCTCATAGCGTGGCACTCGGTGCCGTGCTATGAGCTTGTAGATCTGCCATTTTTTTAATAGGCAAAGAAATCTAAAATGACACAGATGTGTTCCCGGATTGAATGGGATATAAATGAACAAAACTGTGTCGGTCTGTTCTCATTCAGTCTGTCCTAATCCAATTCTTCTCCTCAGCGGGTGGACCAATCGAACTTAAATTGCCCAATGCACATTGACCGCTGGCATTATATGCAGACAGTGAGGAAGCAGATTCTTCACTTTTTACTTCAATCTATACAGGTTGCACCAGCTCTGTGGCCTTGCGGTTAGGAGTGTCCGCCCCGAGACTGGGAGGTTCGGGTGGTTCGATTCATACCAAAGACTATAAAAATGCTCCCTGCTTGGCACTCAGCATCACAGGTTGGATTTGGAGGCAGACCTTGTGACATGTATAGTGTCATGTCCATGGGTGGTACTTCACCAAGCTGCCCTCACTCTAGAGCAGTGGTTCTCATGTCAAGGACCCCCATAATGATATGTATTTGGCCGCGGACCCCCATCTCAAAATATGTTGTTCCAGTGACCCCCCAGAAGCAAAGATTTTAGTTAAAAATGTTCGCTTTAAAAAATATATATATTCAAAGATTTGCACGTTTTCAGGATTCTTCAAAAATAGCAGATCTACAAGCTCATAGCGCGGCACTCGGTGCCGCGCTATGAGCTTGTATATCTGCTATTTTTTAATAGCCAAACTATAAAATATGGCTAAAGTGGTTCAAATGATTGTGACGCTATATTAACTCATTTTGCTGGGGACCCCCTGGTACCCCTCCAAGGACCCCCGGGGGTCCCCGGACCCCACTTTGAGAACCAATTCTCTAGAGAAACAGGGAAGCATTGGTTCCCACGGCTACTCGCTTACATGCAGGGAGTGAGGGAGCTAATTATTTTCTTTTCATTAAATCTCAATGAGTGTGTCCTCACTGAAAGATAACTTGAGATGAGACAGACAGCAGGAGAGCTGAGAGAGAGACAGTGTAGGAGAGACAGACTGTAGGAGAGCTGAGAGGGAGACAGTGTAGGAGAGACAGACTGTAGGAGAGCTGAGAGACAGTGTAGGAGAGACAGACAGTAGGACAGCTGAGAGGGAGACAGTGTAGGAGAGACAGACAGCAGGAGAGCTGAGAGAGAGACAGTGTAGGAGAGACAGACTGTAGGAGAGCTGAGAGGGAGACAGTGTAGGAGAGACAGACTGTAGGAGAGAGACAGACAGTGTAGGAGAGACAGACAGTAGGACAGCTGAGAGGGAGACAGTGTAGGAGAGACAGACAGTAGGACAGCTGAGAGGGAGACAGTGTAGGAGAGACAGACAGTAGGACAGCTGAGAGGGAGACAGTGTAGGAGAGATAGACTGTAGGAGAGCTGAGAGGGAGACGGTGTAGGAGAGAGACAGTAGGAGAGCTGAGAGGGAGACAGTGTAGGAGAGACAGACAGTAGAGGACAGCTGAAAAAGTAGACAGTGTAAGAGAGAAACATCATTTTGTACTTTATATTACCCAATTTCAAAATCGATTGTAGCCTGAAATTAATCAAATGGATATATCTAATCGAGAAAAGTACAGTTGATTAACAGATTACTTGATTATGAAAACACTGGTTAGCAGTGGTGGACGAAGTTTAATTAAAAGTCCGGTATTCAAAATGCACTTAAAATACCAAAAGTAAAAGTACCCATCATGCAGAATGTCCCATTTCACAAGTGTTCAAAATGTATAAAGATCTTTTGAAAATAGCAGATCTACAAGCTCACAACGTGTCGCAAAGTATATAGGGGATGAAGTGGCTAATGCATGTTTTGTAATAATAATCAAATCTACAAAGTAACTAGTACTTAAAGTTTTCAAACAATTGTAGTGGAGTAAAAGTACAATATTTGCTTCTGAGATGCAGTAGAGTAGAACATTAAAAATACTCCAGTAAAGTAAAAGAATCCTCAAATGCTGGTTAGTGAGAGCCCTAAGGCAGTGGTGTAAAGTAACTAAGTACAATTTTCAGTACTTTTGCGTCTACTCCATTACATCTCAGAGGCAAATATTGTACTTTTTACTCCACTATAATTATTTGAAAACTTTGAGTTACCAGTTACTTTGTAAATTTTGATTGTATTAAAAAATGTGATTTCAGCCCTACATACATTTTGTCCATTTGAAAATGGCAGATCTACAAGCTCACAATGTGTCACGATGCGACGCATTGTGAGCTTGTAGATCTGCTATTTGTATACATTTGAAAACTTGGAAATTCTGCATAATAAGTACTTTTACTTTTGATGCCAATACCTTTTGTACTTTTACTCAGGTACATTTTGAATTCCGGACTTTTAGTATTTCTATATTGCAGTATTGATACTTTTACTTAAAGTTGTACAATGCAGAATCACAAATAACGATTTTTAGCAACCTCTGCTGGTCACTACCGTCACTGCATACAATTTCCCTAGTCCTCGATTACCCAGAATTCCATTCGTTTTCACCGGAAGCCGGAAGCGTTTCAAAAAGCGATCTTTTAATTGTTTTATACTATCTACGGATCGTTTCTCTTAGCCAGTGGAGCATTAGTTACCATGAGCTGTGCTTTCTTTTTCTGTTCTTTTTCGATCTTCCAATCCTACATTATCTTAAAATCAGCGTGAGGTTCCTTTTTGTTAATAGCACGGTAGTTCCTGGCCAAACAGGAAACCGTTGCGGTAGTTCCTGAGGACGTCGGCCACGACGTCATGACGTTGGCCAGGAACGTCATTTTCCCGGGAAAGTCCCCCCCGTACACGTTCAATAGAAAATATATAAATAAAAGGCTTCCGGGGGTGAAATTCACGGAGTGGGTGTTGTGAAACTTTTGCCACTCGCAAAAGATATACAATTTAACTTTAGTTTTGTTGAAAACGTTACCTAGTATTACTTTAAGTAAAAAAATGGAATACTTTCCCACCACTGCCGAATGGTGGAGTAGGCTTACAGTACCATGGTACAGCACAAAGCTACCAGTATGTGTCTGGGGGCTCGTGATAACGCTCACCCTACAGTTTAAATAACATTGCTTGGTTTATGGGGTGCCATTAGGGAGCTATTGTCATAATGACTACATTTCCTTAAATTAGGACTACATTTCCCCTAAAACTATAAACATGATTGTTTTCCCCTCTGGCCCCCTGTGGGCTCTGGGCTTATCTCACAGCGCATAGCTGCCCCGTCACCATGGTTACAGACACAATAATATTTTACTGACAATAATGGAGAAAATTAACAATGGCCCTGCTGGTATGGAGGCAGCATTTTATTGAGCTGAGACAGAGAGGGAGACAGTGTAGGAGAGACAGACAGTAAAGCTGAGAGGGAGACAGTGTAGGAGAGACAGACAGTAAAGCTGAGAGGGAGACAGTGTAGGAGAGACAGACAGACAGACAGGGGGAAAGCTGAGAGGGAGACGGTGTAGGAGAGACAGACAGACAGACAGACAGGGGGAAAGCTGAGAGGGAGACAGTGTAGGAGACACAGACAGACAGACAGACAGGGGGAAAGCTGAGAGGGAGACGGTGTAGGAGAGACAGACAGACAGGGGGAAAGCTGAGAGGGAGACAGTGTAGGAGAGACAGACAGGGGGAAAGCTGAGAGGGAGACAGTGTAGGAGAGACAGACAGGGGGAAAGCTGAGAGGGAGACGGTGTAGGAGAGACAGACAGACAGACAGGGGGAAAGCTGAGAGGGAGACAGTGTAGGAGAGACAGACAGACAGGGGGAAAGCTGAGAGGGAGACAGTGTAGGAGAGAGAGACAGACAGACAGGGGGAAAGCTGAGAGGGAGACGGTGTAGGAGAGACAGACAGACAGGGGGAAAGCTGAGAGGGAGACTGTGTAGGAGAGACAGACAGTAAGCTGAGAGGGAGACTGTGTAGGAGAGACAGACAGACAGACAGGGGGGCAGTGTAGGAGAGACAGACATTGGGAAAGCTGATAGGGGAGACATTGTATAGGAAAGCTGAGAGGGAGACAGTGTAGGAGAGACAGACAGTAGGACAGCTGAGAGGGAGACATTGTAGGAGAGACAGACAGTAGGACAACTGAGAGGGAGACAGTGTAGGAGAGACAGACAGTGAGAAAGCTGAGAGGGAGAGACAGACCGACTTTAGGAGAGCTGAAAGGTAGAGAGTGTAAGACGGAAATATGCGACATTTTTAAAATTCAGAGAAGATTGCACACACATGTATCTGTTATAGAAGTCCCTGCATCCCTGTTTTGGATGGAAAGTTAAAAGTTTCAGCTGTGAAAAGTGAAAACCGTGAAAAATGATGAATAGTTTGTCCAGAGACAACACTGGTTTGCCTTACAGTCCACTGATAGGGTTGTTTGCAGAACACATTCTCACTGCTAATTCCTCACATACGGACGCTTAGTCAGGAATACTTGGCTTCCCTGAGTCAACACGCTGGGTGCCACAAGTGCTGGTGGCTACTCCCATAGACCAGTCGTTCTCAAACGTTGTCATTTCAAGGACCCCCACAATACAATACAAATTTGCCAATACAAAATATTTTCACAATGAAAATAAGTTTTTAAAAAAAACATTGAAAACAAGGCAGGCAGGCGCCGTCAGAAGCATAGCAGTGTTTTTGCCTTTCCCTGATTTACGAATCCGAGTACCCACTTTACAACATAGTAGCCTACACAACACTTAGAAAACTGCAAGAGAACCATAGCCAGCATATGAGCTATGAATGAAAGATAACCCACCTCTTGAAGAATGTAACATTGCAAATAATAAATGGAGTCAAAGAGGCCATAGGTGCCTCCTGTCTGGCAACTGTGGCCATAAATAAAAAATATATATAAAACAGCGTAATGGCAAATAAGTTATTGTTTTCTATTCGATAACAGTTGTGTAGTTGTGTTTTTAGTGTGTGCGTTTTTTCTCAACACTTTACAGATCAGCAGGTTCACACAAAGTTTGTCAATGTCTTTTTCATTAAACATTAAATACACTTTTCCAATTTCTCTCACGCGCCCATGGAAACACATGTACATGAAGCCAAGGCACTTCCATCAAATACATGAACAAATCCCTTCAAAACAACAAAATTACAGACACCTATCGTAATCAATATCCAGTTCGAGAGGCTTCATAAGCGAGTAACTAAAGAGACAATGGAAACGCCATTATGGAACTGCCTGGGTTCGACGTTTCTGTTTCTCCGCTGTAAGTGCCTTTGTTCGACCCATTCACTTAAACTAACAAACAAAGGCAACGGAACCCCCAAACTCTGTCAGTTATAGCATCCTGCGCCATCCCTTGAGCTAAACACGGTGTTATTGTTAGCATTAGCAACGCAGGACCACATCGGGTCTCGGCTACATAACGGCCTCATTCTTTCCACTTCAGCATCATTAAAAATCCATCTGCTGCCATCAAAGACATCATCGTGCAACTCGTACTCCAGACTCCATTTCGGTAAACAACAGCAATCATCTCCAAGTGCACGCTGCTGCACTACAAAGGGGAGCGACGCAGGAACTTCCCCGTGGGGTTTTTTGGGGGGGGAAGTGAATGACATTTGGTGGCATTTTGTGGAGTCACTGGTGGGTCAGTGCGAGGATAATGACAAACCAATCACATCTTCAAAAGAGGCTTAGGTTTTTAAGCGTTATTTTGGGGGGCAATTTCTGGTATTATTTCTCAGTGCAGTGGAGATGGAGACAGATAGACAGACATCGATAGAGGTAGGGAGAGAAAGAAAGAGAGAGAAAGAGGGGTGGGGGGAAGGGGTACATACATGACAGACCTATGACAATTACATCTGTTAGGGCAGTGGTTCTCAACCTTTTCAGGCTGCGACCCCCACAAAGAATCATATTTGAACTGGGGACCCCCCAACATTATCATATTTGAACTGGGGACCCCCCAACATAATCTTATTTGAACTGGGGACCCCCCACCCAGACAAGCACTTGGAATTGTAGGAGTTGAGGCATTACATTTAGTTTGACTCTGTTCCACAGATAAATATTGTGAGCTTGTAGATCGGCTATTTTCACAATGTTTGCCTCTTTCTGTCTTTTTCTTCATTATTATATATATTTTTTTCATTTTTCACTGACCCACAGGTTGAGAACCACTGTGTTAAGCAAGCAGTTGTATCCCTTTTTGCATCCAGTTCAATGCAGCTGCATCAATAACCATTGTACATTCCGCTCAAACAACGTCTGTCTGTGTACCTGACGGCAGGTGTGTCCGTCTCTCCGGTCTCGCTGCAGGTGGACAGCCGCGCCTTGGATCCCGGGGAGGAGGGGGAGGTGGTGGTGGTGGTGGTGGGGTTGTTGGAGGAGGTGGAGGAGGAGCGAGAGGTCTCCAGCGCTCTGGGGAGCAGGGTGGAGGGCATGCACAGCCATGTCTCCAGGTCAGAGAACTTGGAGTAGCTCAGCATCTCCAGGACACTGCAAGACGAAACACAGAAAAAAAGATCATTTACCGCACATTACGTATACAATGATATTATTATCCATCTATGAATTCACAAAACGTGTGTGTAAAGCTCCTTACGCACCGGGGGAGTTTTTTTCATGCGAATAATATGTTTTTTTTTAAAAACCTTATAAAGTCAATTCAAGCTTCCACGGAGCGAAAAAGCGAAGCGAAAAAGCGCCTTTTAATTATTCGGAACGAGTCCGAATTTTGTGTATATTCGCATAATCGCCGGTGTGTAATGACCTTAGCTGTCCCGGGCATAATTCGGGCACCGTCTGACCGATCGACTTCAAACTTGTTGCTGAGTGAGACTTTGGTCGTACCGGCGGTTGTCCAATGCCGAAAATACAGTCTGTATCTGTCGGTCTGTGGGCCTCTACAGGACGCACTGAATCTGTGTCTGTGTGTGTGTGTGTGTGTGTGTGTGTGTGTGTGTGTGTGTGTGTGTGTGTGTGTGTGTGTGTGTGTGTGTGTGTGTGTGTGTGTCAGAGATGGGGACTCGAGTTAGGGACTCGGACTCGAGTCGCACTCGAGTGGCCAAAAACGAGACTCTCGACTCGACTCTGACTCGCCCCTCAAAGACTTGAGACTTGACTCGACTCGAGCCTCAAAGACTTGAGACTTGACTCGACTCGAGCCTCAAAGACTCGTGGACAATCTTTATTTTATGTTTATTTTTTGGACAAATAAATGAATGAAATGCCCAAAAAACTTCCACTCCCCTGTCCGCCCCCCCGCAAAGAAACCTCCGCTCCAGTGCGGGCTGCGCGGAGCCGGCTTCAGTCAAGCTGTTTCATGCTGCTCATTAACGTAAACATGGAGAGGCGAGCGCAACAGCTGCTATGTGTGTGGCCGCCGCGGCCTTTCATCATAAAGTTTAAATATAAAAACTTCGAAATTAAACAAATATGTTTAGCTCAGAATCAGCTATATAACCTCAGTTATCTTGGCATATGCTTAAATTTTTTATAAGATGGTCGGATCATCTGTGACAGCACGTTTAGGAAACATCGGATTTTCATTTCGTTAAACCCAGCTGGGTGAATATTCAACACTTCACCACGGTAAACGTTACGCTCATGTAATGTTCACTGCATAAAAGCTGTGGTACTCAAACCTTTTCAGGCCGTGACCCCCCAAAAGAATCATATTTGAACTGGGGATCCACATTTAGACAGTTTTTTGGTGCGCAACACAGCCCTCGTTTAAGTGAATTGCTTTCACCTGCTCTGCTGTTGGACTGCTGTGCGGAGTCGAGTGTGCGCAACAGGGCATATCTCCGCCAAGCCAGGGTGACCTACCCAGGCCCATGAAATTCATATGCCAATTAGAATGAAATCTGCAAAAACTGACTCGTATACTGATACAGAAACATATTGGCTATATATTATCGCTGTCGGGTGGAAATCTTGTATGTTCCTTTTTTATTATTATTTAAAAACAATTAAAAATCATGAAAATAGCCAATCTACAAGCTGTAATTATTAATAATTAAGAAATACTATATTTTAAAGAGTGAAAAATCAACTAAAGTCATTATTAGTGCAAGTTCAATCACATTTCATTTGAATGAAAATAAATTGTGGGGAAAATACATAAAATCTCTAATCTGTGAATCTAATGTGATTTATTATGACCTGTCTATACTTTTACATCTATGCCCCCCCCCCCCCCCCATTTTTTTATTTTTTAAAAAGACTTTAAAAAGACTCGAGACTTGACTCGGACTCGACCCTCAAAGACTTGACTCGGACTCGACTCGACTCAACCCTCAAAGACTTGAGACTCGACTCGACTCGAGCCTCAAAGACTTGAGACTCGACTCGACTCGAGCCTCAAAGACCCGAGACTTGACTCGGACTCGACTCGACTCAACCCTCAAAGACTTGAGACTTGACTCGACTCGAGCCTCAAAGACTTGAGACTTGACTCGGACTCGAGCTCAGAGACTCGTGGACATCTCTGGTGTGTGTAGGCATCAGCTGCATACTGTAGATTGGGTAAGCTTTGCGTTACATTTGTACCGCTGCACCGACATAAGTTCTCGTCTGCGAATCTGTCTGCCATTTATGCCCATGTATGTCATCAACACGCAATAAAACAATCAGGGATCCTCGTTTCTCGATCATATTTACTAGATCGGTCATGTTGGTAGTGGGTACCGAACTGGGTACTCTGACAACGGGTACTCAACAGGCAACAAGTACAAGGCACACGGGTATTGCATAAACAGGTGTGGCATATGCATTCCCAACTTACGCATTGTACTACGGAATGCCACAGAACACAGCATCAGACTGTACTATAGTGTCTTAGTGTTACCAACATTCCTCTGACAAAATTACTATCATTAATTTAAATGTTGTGTCATCAAGGATTTTGTTAGAGACAATGAGTGAGTCAGTCAGTCAGTCAGTCAGTCAGTCAGTCAGTCAGTCAGTCAGTCAGTCAGTCAGTCAGGGGCTGACGAGCAACTCCATAGCAATTAGAATAAGCCAACATAAATATACCATTAATAATGAAAAGGATACCCATTTGTTAATTGTTCAACACTTTATGACACATGGAATTGAGGCTATAAAGGTATGTGGCTTGGAATACAATGACCGCTGGACAATTGGACAGAGAAGATTCCATGAAAAAGAATGGATCACAAGACTTAGCACAAAATATCCAGGTGGTTTAAACTTTTAAACTGCCCAACAGAACTGAAACCCTTCACAAATTCTCACTAAACTAAACAATGGAGTTGATCACCTACATCAAACCACAGAGTTGAGTGGGAGATCTCATTGTTGAGTTAGTGAGAATATTAATGAAGACACATTGATACCAAGAGCCATCAGCAATTGGGCCATCAACAGGGAGCTCATTGTCTTCCAAAATGGAGGTGTGAACAGCAGAACTGTAGATATGCTAACTGGATTCCAAGCTTGTAACCTTATAGCACCTATCCCTTAGTTATAAAATATAATGTAAACACATCTTTAAATGGAATTAAGAAATAGTGGAAATAATTTTAAATCCGAGGGTATGCTGTTACCATGACTCAGAGAATTGACGCCTCTGCCCTGCACAGTCAAATAGAAATCACAAACCTTTAAAACAGAAATAGTCTATGTAGGTTTAATTACACAGTCAGTGGGGCAAACGCAGTCCCCACCAATGTTATTTACGATTCTATGCCTATCGGTACATAACTCGGACGGCGCTGAGTCGACTAGCAGACCATCGGCCGGTCGCCGCGGGCACTCGCGCCTGGAGGCGCTCGGGCGCGACTCCTCGGCCTCAAGGTCTGCTGAGTCGGCGCCACAAACTACCTGTGAGGCCTCTTTGAATTGAATCTCATAGTCAGCAGTCAGTCAGTCAGTCAGTGAATCAGTGAGTCAGTGAATCAGTGCGTGTTGACATCTTGAGTTTTACGACATTGTGCGCCGGCATCTCACACCAAAAAAAATCCGACCTACAAATATCCCAACGCTGCGACACATTGTGAGCTTGTACAGTAGATCGTCTGCTTTCGGCGCGAGACGTGATGCGCAACCGAGCGTACATCAGGCTGTCACGGTACAGCGGGTTTTAGGGGCACGTGGGCTGGCTGGAACGTGTGTGTTTGGGTTTCATCCAGCGGTTTGTCTCAACCTGCACGCTGCAAAGGGAGGGGCTCCCAAATCTCCCCGGGTTTATGTAGGATCTTGCCCGACGGAGACACCGTCAGGGTGGTCCGCTGTGTAGCCAACAACGCGCCGCGTCAGTCCACTGTGTGCCAATGCACCGCGTCTGACAGTTTGTTGTACCCATTCATTCTACCATTATGCCACCAGAATGTGGAATGCCCTACCAACAGCCAGCAATAAGTGCAACTCCCTACCCTCCTTCAAAACCACCATAAAAGAGCACCTGTCTGCAACTGGTCTTCTAGTCTGCCTAAAGAAATGACCCTGCAATGTTTTTTCTGTAAATATACTTTTATTGCTCCTAGTATTGCATCTCTTGTATTCTTTATATGTCTTGATGAATTGAATACACAGGACCACAATGGAAACTATCCCTCAGGGCTTTTCGTGTTATCCTTTTAGACTTATTGTATAACTGTATTATTTCCAGGCTTTTTGAACCACTTTCAACCTGGCGTCACTATTTTTGGGCATTTAGGCAACACCGCCCAAATGCTCAACACGATGACCTGTTCTTGCCCACAAGCACTGATCTTCCAGTTAACGTCACAATGTGACGTATATGAATAGGCATTAAGACATTGTTGGCTAATCCTCTGGGCTTGTTTAGGACGGAAGACAGACAGATAAGTCTGCTGAATGAGGAAAGACATCTGCCAGGTCTACACTAAGTAAAACACGTTGCAACGAGTCATCTTCATGTAGACCAGCAGAGCTTTTTAATGACTCATTGAGAACAAGCTCTCAACACACAGGATTCATATAATGGGTTTAAAGCCACACACAGATTTTTTTTAGCTTTAACCATTATTTTATGCTTTGGGCTATTCATAGCAGGGTGCCACGCAAGAGCTTGTAGATCTGATATTTTTTCAAAGAAAATCGTGCAAATGTGTGCACATCTTTGAATATACATTGGGGGGGGGGGGGGTCCGCGGACATATACATCATTTTGGGGGTCCTTGACATGAAAAAAAGTTTGAGAACCATTGATATTACAGCTACATAAGAAAAAAGATTAAAAAAAAAAAATAACTGTTAGGATTTAGAAGACATTTGTAGAATCTCCAGATCTGCTATTTTTGAATAGCCAAAGTATAAAATAATGGTTATAGCTAAAAATCTGAAATGACAATGACAATGATGTATTCCCGGTCACATTGACTGCCAATCGCGTAGATCTACGCGAACCTATTTAAAGCCGCCACGTGCCAATCGCGTAGACCTACGCGAAGTGGTCTTTTTTTTTTTAAGTTCACATTGCACTTTTTTTCACTTTCGATACGAGACATTTCATTGTAGCACCACCGGAAACGGAATTATCCGGGATCCGGTTTTGCCGATCCCATCGGCCTCCATTCTAAAGCGGACACTAAAACGCCATTTTCTCGTTTGTAGTTTTTCTCGTCGCTGATCGCTGTTTCACATAAACCGTTGTAACTACAAGATGGCGGCTCGGTTTTTGAAGGGGATTTCACTGGGCGACACAGTGGGATCGCCACTGTGTTTACAAACAGTTTAATGCTCGGTCTTAAGGGATTTAACGAGGTCTGTGGCGACGTGAATAAAACAAAAAAACAACAATAAAACGCTGGCACTGGTGATTACATTATGAGATTAAACTCTGGCGTGGAATGTGTTAAAGGGTTAAATGGGAGCCTTGCGGCGAACCTATAGTGCCCCACCTGTCCTCTCCTACTATAGTTAGTGACCCACCTGTCCTCTCCTACTACAGTGACCCACCTGTCCTCTCCCACTAATAGTGACCCACCTGTCCTCTCCCACTACAGTGACCCACCTGTCCTCTCCCACTCCGGGGATGTCATCCTTCTCGTCGGCCGGATGGAAGATGCAGGACGACCTGGAGTCCCGCGGAGACAGCAGCACACAGGACGACTTGTCAGAGTTCACAGACATCTTCAGCCATAGCTGATGGGGGGGTCCGGGAGAGGAGAGGAGAGGAGAGGAGAGTCAACATTATTGTCACATCACAGGTTTAGAGGTGTGTAGAAGTGGGTGAAATTTGTTTTTGTACCAGCTCTAGCTAGCATACATAGTTTTTTGATAAGTATGAGATCAATCTGGAGAGATATACCCGCACACTGCCACTTGCACGGTCAAAAGAAGTTTTAATGATGCAACAACAACGTTTTGGTCGTGTAGACCTTCCTCAGGTTTGATTCAAACAGGCTGACAACAACATCACTAAATACATGTCAGACAGGTATGTTTACATCCAATCAGAAACCAGTATGTGATAATCAAAACAGGAGACAGCTTGTGCTGACAATGGTCAAGTCAAGTGACCTTAAAGGTACAGTTACACAAGTGCCTCTGATATCCCAATGCATCTTTGAAAATACAAAATAAAATGTATGCAGGGAAAACAATGTCAACAATACAAATAAAAATAAAAAATACAATTGTTAAGAGACAACCGACACTATGTCCTACTCCCAAATGTTTGTCAGAGTGGAAAATGCCAGCTCCATCGTACATGGTTTACATAGTTTTCTGATTCTGATTCTGATAAGAAAATGTGAGGGGGGGGGGGGGGGTAGAGAGGGAGAGAGAGAGCAAGGAGAAAAACATAGGAGAGAAACAGGTTGAAAAATCTAAGACATGTATTATGTACATACTGTATATAAACATATAAAAAGCAGCTGGTATGTACATATAAGGTAAGTGGCAACACAGGACCATAGGAGAGGAGAGGAGAGGAGAGGAGAGGAGAGGAGAGGAGAGGAGAGGAGAGGAGGGGAGGGGGTGCAGGCATTTCCCCGATCTTTCCAATTGTTGAACCCATCTCTTGTAAAACTCCCAAGTGCACCACAGGGAAATGTCTTCTACATGCTTTAGAAAAAACAGTCTCGTTTTTTTTTTACTATATTCAAGCCATGGGTAGTATTGGTGATACCGTCTGCTTTTGAATGCGCGTAATTTCCCATTTTCAGTAGCTGGAAGTTTGATAGCTTTGGTTGAGTTGCTGGCTCCTCGACAGCTGAAAGATCCCCGATTTTCTATTTAGACACCAGCAGTCCAAGGGTTATGGGCGCCGTATGAATGAATGCAAAAGCAGCAACAGGGGGCCTCTGCGTTCTCCCCCAGTGCAGGTGGTGGTGAGCCTAGCGGGGTCGGTAGAGCTACTGCTCGCGCGATTGCTGGTCTACTGCTCGTGCGATTGCTGGTCTAGGTGGTACAGGTTTAGGCGCCATCGCGTCGACAATACGTTTGCTCTGTACAAACTAAAAACTATTTTTTTTCCCGCCGGTGGCATTGCGGTGTCTCAAGAATCAAAATGATGGCCCGGACGGCCGGCGTAGCGGTCCGGGCACCTAGGCTGCTAATGACAGCATGTCGCAGGTTCGAATCCCAATCCCGGCGACCTTTGCTGGGTATCACTCCCCATCTCTCTCTCCCCATTTCCTGTCAGACTAACTGTATACTATCAAATAAAGGCAGAAAAAGCCACAAAAAAAATCTTAAAGAAAAGAAGAAAAAAATACAAAAATGAGGCCGGGCATTGTTCTGTGTGGTGTTAATACAGTGTGTATGTCATGATGACGTAGCAAAGCGGGTCTGTGAAAGGGGGAGACGGACAGACACCTAATCACAAAAGATTATCAGAGTACACATTGGCACACACATTTGTAACTCAAATCTTTGCTTCTGGGGGTCCCTGGAACAAAATATTTTGATATGGGGGTCGGCGGCCAAATACATATAATGTTGGGGGTCCTTGATCTGAAAAGGTTTGAGCACCACTGATATAGCAACATGTTTTTCAGAAAACTGTTCCCCAGAAGCAAAGACTTGAGTTACAAATGTTCGCTTTAAAAACATATTCAAAGATTTGCACAAACTTTCAAGATTTTTCAAAAATAGCAGATCTACAAGCTCGATCTGCAAGCTCCACGAGCTTGTAGATCTGCTGTTTTTGAATAGCCAAAGAAATCTGAAAATGACACGGTCTAAATGAGTTAAGCGGTTTGACGGCCTTGAGTCTAGGGGGCGATATTGATAGTAAATACACAAAAAGCTGCCTGGCTGAGGGAAGGCACAGCTTAACTGAGGCAAGGCTTGAGCCTCACTGTGTCTACAGTAGAACCGTGCCTGCTACTCGTACATTTGAGGCCCTATATCTTGCAGCTCTATCTGCTGGGAAAAACCAGTCCCCCCGAGGACCACCAAAAACCACAGTCCCCCCCTCAGCGACCATTCAAGTGTTATCTGATCTTTTCATATGGAAAAGCCATCAATACTGTACGACCATAATATGCATCACAATTATTCATCATCCCAGTTGAACAATATGTTGAACACATATTCCCTAAGGACAGTCAAATGTCACAAAGGACCGTCAAATTGACAAACGACACAAATCTACAGTAGTCTAGTGGCTTTCAGGTAGAGTGGTTCTTAAAATTTATTTTTTAATTTCAAGGACCCCCCAGTTTTGTATGCATTATGTTACGGACCCCCATAACTCTGAGAGTGTACGAAATGGTTCCATTTGTACACTCTCAAGAGTAACAGACCAGCAAGGGTCCATTTAGTTGTATCCGTACACTCTCAGATAACAGACCTAGGTAAGGGTCCACTTGGAGCCCCCTCAAGGGACCGCTGGGGGTCCCCGGACCCCACTTTGAGAGACACTCCTGTTCTCTCTAGTTTTCCGAGTGCAGCTGTTTTTTTTACCATGACCAATGCAGGACTAATTTAGAGCAGGGACACACTGTCAGACCAGGTGAATGCAATTAAGTTGCTGGCACAATAGAGAACAACAGTGTAGTCTAGACCTGAACCCAGATCAGGGGTAGGCAACCTAAGGCATGGGGGCCAACATTGGCACAGGGGAGGATGGCACACTGGCATATTCAAAAAGAGCAGATCTACAAGCTCATAGCGCGGCACCTATGAGCTTGTAGATCTGCTATTTTTTTGAAAAATAGTTTTTGCAAATCTTTGAATGTATATTTTTAAAGTGAACATTTGTGACTCAAATCTTTGCTTCTGGGGGTCCCCGGAACTAAATATTTTGAGACGGGGAACGGCAAATACATATCATTTTGGGGGTCCTTGACATGAAAAGGTTTGAGCACCACTGATATAGCAACATAAATTTTCCAGAAACCTGTTAGGATATAGAAGACATTTGTAGATGCCTTCCCGGATTGAATGGGTTAAAATAAAATGTTTTTTAAAATGTAGTCAATTAAATTAAGTGCCCACACATCTGTATGCAAACTACATCCTGCACATAATTCTACATTCATTTAAACTCTTAACTCTGACTGGGGATGGAGTCTGGGACATAGGTGGGTTATTGCTCTGAGTCTAATGATCATTACATGTCCTGATGGGAAAGAAAATATTTCAAAAGAAGAACATTTTCTTTTTATGTTTATGGACAATCGAAATCTTTTTTTTATTGTTTTTGTATGTGGTGTCATAATTCAACTTAACGTTGACATGGCACACTGACTATCTAGAAAATAAAAACATAGCATTGGCACTTAATTTCGAAAAGGTTGCTGACCCACTGACCTATAGATAATAAGAATGATATACAAGGTCATGCATTTGCACATAAACATAATGACATCATGTGCAGGTGGATAATGCTTTCAAATGAATGAACGTTAACACCCATGCAGGCAAAATCCTTTAGTAAAAAGTTACTGTAACTGCACCCCTCTCTCTCTCCCACACACACACACACACACACACACACACACACACACCATGGAGAGCACCCAGGTACAACACAAACAACCTGCAAAACATAACATTAACAACACGTGCGATTGGGTTTGTGTATAATGTCACCAAGTCAACAAACATACCCGAGCGTTCACCACAAATCACAGCTTGTATGGCATTAGGACTTCTGTTGCTTTAAACTGTTCTTCCAAACAACCCAATTCCTTCAGAATTCACACATTTTCCGTCAGCGTTGTGCCTTCCTTGACTTCTACAAAGGACATCTAGAGATCTATAAAAGGAGATCTTGAGATCTACAGTTTCTCATTCAGATCTAGCAGCACTGAATCCACTTTCAACGTTTGCAGAGAAATCTTTGCGGTTAATCGCCCGATCGCAACAATGTTGCACAGCTGCGGTACCCACAAAAAAAAGCCCGAAAAATAGCCGATCTGCAATCTCACAACGCGTCGTGAAGCAACGCGTCGTGAAGCGACGCGTTGTGAGCTTGCAGATCGGCTATTTTTTTCGGCAAACGGCGGTCCCCCAGTCCATTCCACGCATTCCCCCTTGTAACGAGCCGATCAAAAACAATAAGTTACTCACCGTCTGTGATCTATCCTTCCCCAGAATCCCCACAAATTAGATCTCAACTTTTCCGGCACAGAAACATCTAGGATTCCTCTATAATTCTCTCCTTCCCCAGTTTATACGTGTCTGTCTTTGTGTCCAGCCTTTTCTCTGCCTGTTAGCCTATAACTGCCTCTGCCTACTGTTAGCCTACAGACAGCCTTTAAACATGCCTGCTCTGCTGCCTAGCAATGTTAAACATCCTAAAATACAGTGTGAGAGAGAGCCGGATGTGGTTCATATTTCCAGTGGTGGAAAAAGTACTCATTTTGTTTTACTTGAGTAAAAGTATTGATACTGCAGTGTAGGAATACTCTGTTGTACAAGTAAAAGTCTGGTCTAATCAAAATGTACTTGAGTCAAAGTACAAAAGTATTGGCATCAAAATGTACTTAAAGTACCAAAAATAAAAGTACTAATTTGAAGTTTTCAAAATGTATTAAATAAAGTCTTTGAAAATAGCAGATCTACAAGCTCACAACGCATCGCTTGTGATCTGCTATTTTCAAATATATATAAGTATATATGTATATAGTGCTGAAGTGGTTAATGTATGTTTTTTAATAATAATCAAAATCAAGTAATCAG
Organism: Gymnoscopelus braueri; assembly: GCF_963280865.1. Classification (NCBI taxonomy): domain Eukaryota; kingdom Metazoa; phylum Chordata; class Actinopteri; order Myctophiformes; family Myctophidae; genus Gymnoscopelus; species Gymnoscopelus braueri. The sequence continues at coordinate 9,215,150 of NC_137617.1, read as the reverse complement.
TAAAGTTTTCAAATAATTTGTAGTGGAGTTAAAAAGTACAATATTTGCCTCTGACATGTAGTGGAGTGAAGTAAAACTACTGAAAACTGGAAACACTCCAGTAAAGTAAAAAAAAATAACTTCAAAATTGTACTTATAAGTACAGTACTTGAGTAAATGTACTCAGTTACTTTACACCACTGCTCAAAAGTATGTTGCATGTTGGAGGAGAGAGAGAGAGAGAGATGAGAGAACTTACCACACAGACGCCCAACTCCAGTTGTTCCACATCTGGGAGCGGCCGGCGAGGTAGCTCAGTACTATTATCACTGCTATTCTCACTCATCAAGTGGATTAGCTTTCAACATTGAAGCACCCACAGACCCACACCACACACACACCAAACACACACACACACACATGCGTCTCAGTTGGAGTGGAGTGCGCCCTGGCTCTCCATCTTTGAGCACACACCGACACAAGAAAAAGAAAAAGGGAAAAAACGTATGATACTATTTTTGGAACGCTTGTCACAGAAAAAAGAAAAGTGGGGGTTCTCTCTGTGCGAGGTTGTCCCTTGATGTTCAAAGGAGGAGAGAGAGAAGATAACTATGGACATGACAGGAAATGTTTAGTAGTTAAAGGCCGGGGCTATCCGCCGCCCCAGAAATTGCTGGAGTGTGATTGCGATCTATAGCTGGGGCAGTTTGGATAAACATTGGCCATCTTAATGTGGAGAAGAATATAGAGTGAGGATGATATAATGTACTGGAATGGAGAGGGAGCATGTTCAATGATGGTTGTGGCATTGATAAATAGAAGATTCTCTACCACTGTGACTCTCCGGGTTCCTTTAGGGCAGGGGTCTTCTCCAGGGGGTCCGGGACCCCTAGGGGGTCCTCAGTTACTACAGGGGGGCCACCAAATCTTTGTGTGGTAAAGGATCATTCTTTTACGTGAACCCCTTGAACCCCAGAATCCGTATTCTGAGGGGAACATTAGCCAAAAATAGCAGATCTACAAGCTCACAACGCCTAGCTCGATCGGCTATTTTCAGCAAAGAGTTTTGGTGCAGAGGGAAAAAAGAGAAGACCAAGTACAGAGTGAAAGGTCAAGTATTGACGGTCTAAGAAGTGGTTAAATGTCCGAAAATACAAGTTAACACAAAACCTTAATTTACACTGTATGATAGTGCTTTCTATGAAATCTATGGAAAAAGTTTAATAGGCATATATTTAATATATGTAGTGGGGGTCATTGCTTCATCTCTCTCTCAGCTAAGGGGTCCTTGGCCTGAAAATGGGGGTTCTAGATGGACCCTTACAAGTCTGTAACTCTGACAGCATACAAATGGAACCAAATGGACCCTAACGGGTCCATTTGGTTCCATTTGTATGCTGTCAGAGTTAAGGGGAGAAGAATATAGAGTGAGTGAGGATAATAATGTACTGGGAGAGGGAGCATGTTCCATGATGGTTGTGGTGTTGATAAACAGAAGATACACTGTGGTAGAGAGTATATCTATTCTATATTTTCTATTTTTTATTTTCTATTCTATTCTCCCAATGTATGAATGAATGAACCATTGTAAAGCGCTTTGAGTACTTAGAAAAGCGCTCTTAAAATGCAATTCATTATTATACCTACCACAACACATAACCCTCATTCAGCATCACTTTGATTAAAAACAAATCAACTGAACTTTAGTCACATCCAGGCCTTAAAGGGATAGTTCAACGGCAGCGGTTCCGGTAGGAGACACAAAGGAGACTCTTTGTGTCTCCTACCGGAACCGGTGCCGGTCATCAAATTATGGCTTAAAAAACAAAAAAAACTCCACGAATTCAAGTCTCCATGGGCTGACTAATCGATAGAAAAAAAGGTCATTTTGGGGGTGAACTCTCCCTTTAATCATTTTATGGGCAAGGCCGTATTTGGCCTTTAGTGGTGTACAATTTCTGAGGGCATAAAGGCCGAATGCCATGCAGGGCAAGAAGGCTGTCAAATAAAACAATGATTTTTAAGTCCTCAGTACTACTATCTGTGAAATTATAAATCTTTTTATTTCACCAAATGTATACAAATGACTTATATTAGTAGAAACTGTGTAGAAAATACTGTGTCAGAACTTCATACAGAGGTGTCAAATTGGGGGGGATTCAACAGATATCAACATGGCAGTGTGAAATATACCTATAGGCCTACATAAGGTTTGTGATAATAAAAACGTAAAAAAACAAAATAACTAGTAGCAGTTAAAATATGCCAGTTAAAGTATGACAGTTAAAATAGCAGTAGATTTAATGACCGACCGGTTTAAGGAAAATATCAATAAAATGAGGCATTTAAAGTAGCAGATTTAACAGGCGTGACAGTATACAATCATATAATCCTATATAAACAGAAACATAATCCTGGGGCCTGTCTCGTCAGAACACCCTGGTGACAGACAGGCTCACTCAGTGCTTGTTCAACGGTCTGGTAGAGTGGTGGAAAGTAACTAAGTACATTTACTCAAGTACTGTACTCAAGTACAATTTCGAGGTATTTTTACTTTACTGGAGTATTTCCAATTTTCAGTACTTTTACTTCTACTCCACTACATCTCAGGCAAATATTATACTTTTACTCCACTACAATTATTTGAAAACTTTAGTTAATAGTTACTTTTGATTATTATTACAAAACCACTTCAGCCCTACATACATTTCGTCCATTTGAAAATAGCCGATCTACAAGCTCACAATGTGTCGCGATGTGACGAATTGAGAGCTTGTAGATTGGCTATTTTCAAAAGATTTTTATACATTTGATACATTTTTTATACATTTGAAATGGGACATTCTGCATAATGAGTACTTTTACTTTTGGTACTTTAAGTACATTTTTATGCCAATACTTTTGTACTTTTACTCAAGTAACATTTTGAACACAGGCCTTTTACTTAACGTAACAGAGTACTTCTACATTGTGGTATTGATACTCTTACTTAAAGGGATACTTCACTTTCCGCCGGGGGACACATTTAAAAAAAATATTAAAAATAAATGAAAAAAGTTATGGAAAATTCATGGCCCCCTCACGACACGCAGTGTCCTACTAATGTGTGAGGGGGCCATGAATTTTCCATAACTTTTTTCATTTATTTTTAATATTTTTTTTAAATGTGTCCCCGGCCCGAAAGTGAAGTATCCCTTTACTTAAGTAAGAAATGTGAGTACTCTTTCCACTACTGCTGGTATAGCCAGTGTAAACTGTTTACAGATCTGGTGGCTTTGGCTTTGGATACATCGGTATAGAGCTTGCCGTAGCCGTAGCCGTATAGCCACAGTAGCAGCGCGAACAGATTGTGGCTGGGGTGGTGAGTGTCCTTGAAGATACCCTGAGCTTTGACTGCACACCGCTTCTCATATATAAATGTATACATTTAACCCCTAATTGCTCCCGATGAGCAGGTTGGTGCCCTGCATGGTTTCCTCAGCCATCAGTGTATGAATGTGTGTGTGAATGGGTGAATGTAATGCAAAATCTATGTAAAGCGCTTTGGATAAAAGCGCTATATAAACGCACCATTTACCATTTATTATAGACACGGCCAATGGGCCCAGTACCCATACAGGGTCCCTTGACTAACATGGGCCCTTAGGCAGCCTTGGGCCAAGAGGCTCGATGACAATTTACTAAAATGTATATATCATTCTCTAAATACAGTGGTTCTCAACCTTTTCAGGCTGTGACCCCCCCAAAATAATCATATTTGAACTGGGGACCCCCCAAAATAATCATGTTTGAACTGGGGACCACCCACCCTGACAAGCACTTGGAGTTGTAGGAGTTGAGGGGTTACATTTAGTTTGACTCAGTTCCACAGATAAATATTGTGAAAATAGACGATCTATAAGCTCACAACTACGAGCTTGTAGATCTGTTATTTAGATCTGCTATTTTCACAATGTTTTCCTCTTTCTTATATATATTATTTCCATTTGTATACCGTCAGAGTTACAGACTTGCAAGGGTCAATTTAGATCCCCCTAAAGAAACCCTGAGAGTCCCTGGAAAACACTTAGATAACCACTGCTAATACATAAGCCCCTCAGCCTGTACAATACAAGGCCTCTCCTATGCCCTTTTGGACCGTAAATCCTGTAAACTGGTCTCTACAGGTGCATGCTTGACCCACAAATGCCTTACATACAATCCGAATACTGCGTTTGCGTGCCCACCCGATTGCGTGCCCACCCGCTCAAAGATAACTAGGCTCTATGCACAGCAGCCTTAGTTCCTTAACAGGTGGTACCAATGATACTAATGAAGGCTCTGTTCCATTTAATGGAGTACAGTGGGTCTCAAACTTTTTTACTTCAAGGCCCCATAACTCAGAGAGTGTACAAATGGAACCAAATGGACCCGTTTGGCTCCATTTGTACACTCTCAGAGTTACACACCCGTAAAGGGCAGCCATTTGGAACCCTCTCAAGGGACCACACTTTGACACTCACTGGTGTAGCAGAGTGTTTCCAGTGAGCCAACATGCACAATATCAGCACCCTGACTCTGTTTGACCAGAATGGAACAGAGTCTTCATTAGTATCATTGGTAATACCTGTGAAGGAAGTAAGGAAGAGGCCCAATTTCTTTCCAATATGACGGCTGTGCATAGAGCCTATTGGGGAGTCCTAATCCTACGGAGCCCCTGAAGGGACATTACTAGGTAGATTGTTTTAAGGGTAGGTACATTTTTTTAAAGGGTCACTTTATTTTTAAAAGCTGGCGGTTTATGGTTTGTGGTATGGGGGAAAAAAATCATATGTTGGCAGAAAAAAAGGAGGAGGCTATAAAAAAATGTTTTTAGGGGGTGTAATTTTTTTTAAAGGGGAATAATTTTTTTTGGGGGGTTAACATTTTTTTTTTGTATAGTTGCTTTATTATTAAAGGGTGTATAGAATAATCTTTTAGAGAATGACATTTTTGTAAAGAGGGATGATTTTTTTTTTAAGTGAGTGTTTTTTTTTCAAAGTTGTGCGCACGACTTTGAAAAGGAGGAAAGGTTTTTTTTTTCAAATAACTTTTTTTTTTCAAATAACTTTATTTTTTAAGTTTTTTTTTTCAAAGTCGTGCGCACGACTTTGAAAGTCGTGCGCACGACTTTGAAAAGGAGGAAAAGTTTTTTATCCAAGGACCCCCCCATCTGAAAAAAGTTTGTGCCAGGGACCCCATACAAGATTTGTGTTCTTAAAATGTGTCCACAATGTTCCAAAATTACCTCTTTCTTCCCCCCAAGATTTATTTTTCATTTTTTAAATAGCAGATGCGACGCGTTGTGAGCTTGTAGATTGGCTATTTTCAAAAGGCCGTAGCCTAGTCGCTTCTTTTGGGCTTGTTTTCATAGACCTGGTTGCTTATTTCTCTCACAGAATCTGGCAACACTGCCCGATTGGTTGACAGACAGAAGAAGATGGCCCAAAAAAGACGCAACCTGACGCAAAGAAAAAAGAGGTTTGATTCTTAACATGACTGAACCGTCGGATGCGGACTGTGCGTCAGGTGCCTTGGGTCAGGGGACCCCCTCCTCCAGTGGCAGCGGTGGGGGGTCCAGCAGGCCGAGTCTGACCGCCAGCAGAACGCTCCCAGGCCGGCCCAAAGGGCTGTCCCCTCCTCCCCCCTCCACTGGAAGACTGACCTCTCTGAGGTCCAGGGACTTGACTCTGGGAGGCTTCAAAAAGCCAAAGGTAATTCCATAGATTGCCTACTTTGGGCAAAAATATGAATACAATGAATGCAATACAGAAAGACAATTTTCCATCTTTCAGGAGGTAAATATCACTACTCCCTTAGACAGGTGACCCCCCCCCCCCCCCCCCTTTCTACTCTGTACTTAAAATGTGATCATTAAGGTGAGGCAACTGGTGACCTGAGCCATCATAATCAGGATATTTGCATTGAATGAAAGCACTGCATAATGATATTAAAGGCCTATGCATTTTAACCATGTGAAAGAATGCGGTTCTATTCGCATATACATAATCATTTTATCTAGAAAAACTCCACTCTGTAAGTCAACGTCACATGTTGAATGTGTCTTTTATTTGAAAACATTTACAGGTTACTATGTACATAAAAAAGGAACAGATATTATCGCTACAGAGCATAACCTCATGTCAGCTTTAACAATGCAGAAAGGTACTAGTGTTGTGTAAAATAAGTGATATTTTTTTGTTTGTTTGATTACATTATCTTTGTTAATTATGTTGAATTCATGTCAAAATGAAAATTTCCTCCCAGTAATAGCACAGAATGGATCAGGGTGGGACATGGCTGACCCTAGATCTGTGGTCTGGTCAAAGGCAGTGTCTAACTGAATTGTGATGTTTTTGCCTAATACAATCAATCAATCAAATCAATTACCTCGATATACAGTACACTGTAAAATCCTTTAATTTAACTGAGTCTACAAATGGAACCAGTAAGGGTCAATCTGGTTTACACACATACCTTTTTGACCCCCCTGGTGGTCCCCGGACTAACGTTGAGAACCACTGAGAGTGAAAAAAGCTACGTGGGCTGAGGTGACCACCTCACTGCTTATCACCGCTGCTCAGTGGCGTCATTTTGTGGTAATTCATTTCGAGCATGTAGCTTGCCTTAAGTCTCTCTCAAATGGACTCAAACTCGTCGATGCGATGCTTAGTGTTGCCCTTGCGGATCTGCCGCAGCGTCCTGTACTTGACTCGGCCGGCCTTGACATTCATGACGTGCAGCATGTCGTTCTGGGTCAATTTGGCGTCGTCCTGGGTCTGGCCCAGCTCCAAGCGCAATGCCTGCAACTGCGTTTTCGTGCTCTGATTCTTCTGGGCCTCAATGGCACGCTCCTCCTCCTCGTTACGCAGGCCGTGGTCATTGGACAGTTCAACACTGGCCTTGGTGTAGCTCCCGTCGTCCTGCCCGTCATTCTCCTCGTTCGCCGGCGAGGGGGCCGCCATAGTCATCATGGCTGTCCTCAGTTCATCCTTGGTCTTCTTTAGGTCCTCCTGGGCCGACATCGCCTTGTGTTGCCATTCTGACGCCTCCTCTTCCTTCTTCCTCTTGGCCACCTCCAGGATGTCAATCTTAGCCATGAATTCACCCAACTCGGCAGCCCGTTGCTCCTGGTTCTTCGTCTGGTCGGCAGCCTGTTTGGTCAGCTCTGCCATTGCCTCCTCTGTGGTGAGTCTCTCCTTCTCCAACCTCTCCACCTCCTCCTTCGCTTTCCTCCTCTCCTGCTCCAACTCCACCGGCGCGGGGGCCGCCAACGTGGGCATAGTCATCATGGCTGTCTTCAGTTCATCCTTGGTCTTCTCTAGGTCATCCTGGGCCGACAGCGCCTTGTGTTGCCATTCTGACGCCTCCTCTTCCTTCTTCCTCTTGGCCTCCTCCAGGATACCAATCTTAGCCATGAATTCACCCAACTCGGCAGCCCGTTGATCCTGGTTCTTCGCCTGGTCAGCAGCCTGTTTGGTCAGCTCTGCCATTGCCTCCTCTGTAGCGAGTCTCTCCTTCTCCAACCTCTGCACCTCCTTGATCGCTCTCCTCCTCTCCTGCTCCAACTCCAAAACACGTCGGGTGTGCTCCGCAAGCTCTTTCTGGGCCCTGAGGGTATGCTCCTCTCTCTGTCTCAGGCTTTCAAACAGCTCATCCTTCTCTCGCTCTAGCCTCTCTTTCTCCTTCTGAGCCCTCGCCATCTGTTTGTGAAACTTCTGTTCTCTGGCCTGAGCCTTCATCTGTTGCATCTTGATGTGTCTTGAAGTGTCTGTCTCCTTCCTAGTCTTGCACAGCCCATAGTTGTCTATGCACAGCGCCAGGATACGCTTGTTGATACGCAATCGTGGCGCATAGAACACCAAGTCGGGAGCTTTATTCTTGGGTTTGATGATAAACTTAGTGTTATTGAAGGAGAGTTTTCTAATCCCACTCCACCGGAAACCAGTCTCTGGTGTCAACTTGTCTTTGTGTTTGTAGATGTTAAGGCCCAGGGCGTGCACTCCCAGCCACATTTCTATGCCACTCTTGTCCCTGAACTCAAAGTAATTGACTCCGTACATCTCCAGGTCCTGTGCAATCTTCAGATACTCCATCATGGAGTCTTCTCTGAACATTCCTCTGCGTTCTTTGTGCAAGGTCTGCATCTTGTCATCCCACTGTTCCTTCGTCAACCTCTGCTGTTCCAGGACTCTCTGAGGCAGCTGTCTGTCTTTGGCGAGGTATCCTGGCTTATGAACTTCTTTGCTATAGTCAGCATACTGGGCCTGCACAGAGTAGGAGGAGAGCAGCACGGCCGTCTCTGGGGGACTGTACATCTCATCGTTCAGAATGGCCTCTTTCACCTCAAGGAAGAAGAGTCTCTGTGTGATGTCCTGGATCAGCTCCTCAGACACATCCTTGGGGAATAACCTTGCCCTGAACTTAAACTGAAGCGGGTTCTCTTTCGTCACGTCCTGCTGGGTGAATTTCTTATCGAGCTGGAGCCAAGTGAGATCGCCTTTACTGTCAATATACTCCAGGCCAAAGAACCACTCCTCCTGCAGACCCATAGTCTTCACCACCTGATCAAAGAGCTGTTTGCCTGTTGTATTTGGCTTCATTTGAAACTCCAGCTGCTTTCTGTCCATGGTGGTCACGCACATGTTGATCAGTTTATGCACCTCTGTTCCATCTCCCACCATACTCCTTATACCAGATAGCAAGGTCATCAGTTTAGCCATCTTTCCCTTTCTCTGACACTCCTTACACCAAATTAGCTGAGAGGACAAATCCTGTCAAATCACAAAGATCGTATTTAAATGTGTTTTAGAGGATAGATTCAAATCAAAGGTACAAACACTGTTTTCTGGATTTATTATTTAGGCTTTTAACTTCTTTTAAGAAAAACATGTGTTAAACGCACTGCTGGGTAGCTGGTGGCATTGGGCCTTATATGTCTTGGAAGCCAGTCTATGACATCACAATCACTCATGATCACGGTCATACCCTGGATTTGGTCATTTCCTACTGTTTTAATCCAGTAAATCTCCAGACCATTGACATGCACGTCTTCGACCATGCTGCTATCCTTTTTAAGATTACCGCAGTGCCCGCGGTCTCCACCCCTAGAGTCCCCCGTTACTTCAGACCCATTACTCCACAGACCATGGAGAACTTCTGCAACACCTATCAGGCTTCTCAGCAGCTTGATCAAAATATTTCTCCCATCTAATTGCTTCTAATCCCCATAACCCAAAACTTCTCTTTAGCACCATCAACTCTCTTATACATCGTCGTTCCGACTCCAGTGAAATAATCTCCACTGAGAGATGTGATGCCTTTCAAGCTTTCTTTTTAGACAAGGTCTCGAGCATTAGAGCCCAAATAGTAGGCCTACCTTCTTTGCGCACTTTACCACACAGGGAGGTATGTCAAAACTTAAATTCATTTTTTCAGTTTCCCAGCCTGACCTTTTCTGTTTCAATATTTTTATTAGACAAAAAAGAAAGTAGACAATCCACCACGAGTATGACAGGACAAAGGGCACAACATAGCCCAACATAACAGTACAATAAAAACAAAAACAAAAAAGAGAAAAACAAATCCTAAGAGACTTCACACCAAATACATTGTATAATAATCATCACACACGTGGTGATCTCCATGAGATGAAGTGGTGATCTCCATGATGGTGAAACGCTCCAGCTCGTCAGAAACCACTCAAGTAGAGTCAGGTTATAAACCTAAAAAAGTAAACACAAACAACAACACAACGACAAATTACTGACATGAAATATACTCACACAACTATAAACCAAAAAAATATATATATATTTATTGTCGTGTAAACACGCTCTCAATTCTTACCCTCAGTCTCTCGGAGCTCGCAATGGAAAATGACGAACGCAGCAATAACACCCTGGTAACTAGTAACACTGGTGCATGCGTAGAACACTTTGTCCTGATAGTGAGCATCCACTCCATTTATATGGGTTTGGTCTACCCATGTGGGTGTAACCTTCTGTTGATTAAATCATGTGATTAAATCATGTGACTTGTGTATTGTGTTAAATGTGGAAACACAGGCTTTAGCACTGTTCTAAACAGTAGCCACTGTACCCCAGCTCCTCATCTGACCTAATCAATCAACATGCCCTCATGTGACACTCAGGTGACATGTGTAAAGTCCACTACTGTGCTGTGGCTTTTAGAATTTGTATATATTTGTACCTTCGGATTACAATTTACCTTCGGATTACAACAAATAAGCAGTAGTAACCTTCATATAAGCATGTATCAACCCCTAGTATAATAACTCGGCCTATCACTCCGGTATAAGATCCTAAATAAGCAGGAAATACACACAGAATAATAATCACAATAATAACCGCAAACTTCAGGCGCTGGAAGGCCCTGGATAATTTTACTTTATAATTATTTAAGCACTTAGTGACTGCACCTTTCAACAGAATAGATTAGAACAAGATAAACATCTATGTAAGCACACAAAACAAGTATTATTTTAACGGGACAATTTGGTAGTGAATGAAAACCGGGACATTTTATTGTTTTAGAGATATTTGTCATGGACTTGGGAAACACAGCTTAAACCTGGGGCCAGTAAGCAAATTGGTGATGACAATGATGGCTGTCTTGAAACATAAGGGACCAGTTGTGTCATGCATGCTCTGGGCCCTATCTTGCCTGCCTTACCCCTTTTGCCTAAACGTATTGGCCATATTTTACTATTTTGAAAAACATTTTCAAATAGTTCAACTAGCCGATCTACATCGACACATTGTGAGCTTGTAGATCGGCTATTTGAACTACTGGTATTTTAAAATGTTTTTCAAAATAGTAAAAAATGCAAAAAAGTGTAGGGATAAGAGGCAGGCCTAAGGCAGATGGGCCCAAGATAGGGCCCATCAGGGCTCCCTATGTTTCCAAAGTTCTATGTTTCCTGGCTGCTATGCCCAGCTCTATATACAGTAGCACATGAGAAATATGTTACTGAGCTCTCATATGACATGGGCTATTGTGGTAACTTGTTAAAGGGTTTTCTCAATGTCTCCACATTCCACATCAATGGAGAGAAAGATTCTCAGAAATTGCCATCCATCCAAATTGCCATCCATTCATTCCAAAAGGGGGAACCTCTAGATTTCTACTGTACCTTACTAAGCTCCATACAGTACCTCCATCCCCCACTCACACATCCCTGCTCCTGGGGTACCAATCACACCACACCTCACTCACCTACCCCACCAATCCCCCCCCCTGCCTGGGCTCTGTCCGGGGTCAGAGGACCTAGGCGATGTTTGGCCAAATACATATCTAAATAAAAATTCTGAATCCTAACAGTATGTTGTAAATAATGGTCAGTGTTGCTCCAACTTTTTCATGTCAAGGACCCCCAAAAATTATGTAATGTATTTGGCCGCGGACCCCCATCTCAAAATATTTTGTTCCAGGGACCCCCAGAAGCAATTATTGGAGTTAGAAATGTTCGCTTAAATAAATATATATGTATTTATATAATATATATATTCAAAGATTTGCACAAATTTTCACGATTTAAAAAACAATAGCAGATATACAAGCTCACAGCGTGGCACTCGGTGCCGCGCTATGAGCTTGTATATCTGCTATTTTTGAATAGCCAAAGAAATCTAAAATGACACAGATGCGTTCCTGGTCTTAATGGGTTAAAGCGCCATGCTTCCAAGGAAGCCCAGCTAATAAAGACTTACAGGACACTTTTCCATTTCATTTAACAAACAATGAACCGACAAACAATGATCAAACAAATAACGAACTAAAACATCCAAAAAGATTACAAATAATACAACCTATAAAATACAACACCCTTGTATTTGGACCTGTTAATTCACACCAAGGAACTTGAAATCACTGACCCTCTCTACGACGATACCGTGGAATACCTGAGTCCTGTTAGTAGTCCATGTTGACGTTGAGAGCGAGGTTGTTTAACCCATTCAATCCGGGAACGCATCTGTGTCATTTTAGATTTGAGCTATAACCATTATTTTATACTTTGGCCTATTCAAAAATAGCAGATCTACAAGCTCGTAGCACGGCACCAAGTGCCACGCTACGAGCTTGTAGATCAGGAGGTCTGTCATTTTTGAAAAAAAAAATTCAACATTTGCGCAAATCTTTGAATACATCATATTTTTTAATCAACATTTTTAACTCAAATCTTTGCGTCTGGACGGTCCCGACTCGGTGCCGCGCCATGAGCTTGTATATCTGCTATTTTTGAATAGCCAAAGAAATCTAAAATGACACAGATGTGTTCCCGGATTGAATGGGGTTCTCCTGAAATAAGTGTGTCAGGGATTTGACCTCCTCGACCCCTAGTGGTCACTATATCACTGTCATAATTATGCTGTCGGGCAGAAACCTCTTATTGCCATATTCTTAGTTTGTGTGTTTCTTTTTGTAAATTAACGGCCTACTTGATCATACTACAGCGTCACACTAAAGTATGAAAAGTCTAGCAGATCCACAAGCTCGAGACGCGGCGCAAAGCTACGCGTTTCAAGATTGAAGATCTGCTACTTTTGCTACTTTTGAATTGGAATCCTGAAAAGTAACAGTTTTGGGCCCGAGGGTTCCGACAGAGACGATCATTATGAACACTTTTCAATTTATACTTTATTCTAGGATGACATCACAACAATTCACGGGAAACAGGGGAAAGGAGACTATTGTCTCCTTTCTTCTGTTTCCACAATTTACTATATAACAAAAGAAGAACAAAAGAACACAATTGGGAGAGAGAAAACTATGTGCGGAAAAACGAAATGAGGCCACACAAAGTAGACCTCAGAGAGTAGCCTACAAAAAATAAAATGACAGAACCAATATAATTTATATGAGCGAGACAAAGATTGTAGAATAATCCATTATTATGATGTAACGGTGGCGTTTGTATTGGCATGTTGCACATGTGGCCTTCTAGTGGCCTTCTAGCCAGAGATGAGAACACTAGCCAGTGTTGATGGCATCTTTGACAAGGCCAACGGTACAGGTGGAGGAGGTCACGTCCAGAGGATCCAGAAGGCCATGAAGACGTTAACGTTCCGATCGCTGTGCTTCCCCGACACCATCCGAGCCCGCGGCATGGACAACGCCGAGGAGCTGCCCACCTACTTCTACAGAGACGACGGATACAAAGTGTGGGACGCCATTAAGAGCTTCGTGTCAGCTGTGGTGAACATCTACTACTGCAGTGATGAAACAGTAGAGGGAGACGAGGAGATACAAGCCTTCGTTAAAGACGTGTGCAGCTTTGGCATGCAGGACTTCGACTACTGTGAGTTCCCCAAGTCGCTTAAAAGGCGCGAGGAGCTGACAGAGTACCTGACGGTGGCCATCTTCACAGCCTCAGCGCAGCACGCAGCCGTCAACTCTGCACAGTATGACTGGTATTCGTGGATTCCCAACGCTCCCTCCACCATGCGTAAGCCCCCTCCCGCCCAGAAGGGGGTAGCAGACGTCCAGCTCATTGTAGACAGCCTGCCGGACCGCGGCCGCTCCTGCTGGCACCTGGGGGCCGTGTGGGCCCTCAGCCAGTACCAGGACAACGAGCTGTATCTAGGCGTGTACCCTGACGAGCACTTCATAGAGGAGCCAGTCAAAGAGGCCATGGAGAGCTTCAGGAGGGAGCTGGCAGACATCGGCAGCGGCATTAAAAAACGCAACGAGGGAAAGAGGCTGCCCTTCCACTACCTGTCCCCTGACAAGATCCCCAACAGTGTTGCTCTGTGACAGACCATTATTGGCTCTCTGCGTCCTTACATTTCATATTGTCGCCGTTGGGTTGAAACCTTGTTTGTCCATGATGGGTCTGATTTTGTACCATTTTCTTATGGATCTAAAGTCTACCATTTTCCATTTATATGTGTTAATATGGTTAAAAGTGTCAGTGCCTCACAGGCAGCCTGCAACATTGTTTTGGTCTGATGGGCTCCTTCTGGTATGTCAACAATATTAGATAGCAGGTTAACCTCGATACCCCAACCTTGGTTGCCCAGGAAACTGAGCCATTCAAGCCATAACTTACGGCTGACGTGATGACGAAAGGCGTAACCCCACGCTATGTGTATAAATCTCTGTTTGAACGTCAGAAGAATATATCTGGAACTATGCATGTCCAACGCTTGTAAGATCTCTTCTCTGGAATAAACCCAAATACTATTATAACACGTTTCCTTCCTCCGTTTATTGATGTAATTGATTATTATCAGACCGATAGATATGGACCGGTATTTACTAGGAAAAATAAATCAGTCCAGAATACCGTTTCAGGAAATAGAAGAAAATAATAGAACCAATCAAAGACAGGTCTGAGAGTTGTGTCCGCTAAACTCGGTTGCTCCAATACCCTTTTCAAGGGGAGATCTATTTAGTTGCATTGCTTGTGTGACTGGCTAGATAATTGAACAAAAATCATAGTCACTCCACCCTCACCTCAACAAAATCTGACCGTAAAGGCTTTATATATTTAAGACCTAAGGCCGATTCTACAAATGCCTTCTAAATCAGTGGTTGTCACACTTTCTCAAGACTTTTCCAAAAGTGACATGCTTGTGAGCTTGTATATCTGCTATTTCTTAACTCAATTAGACCACAATTGAATCAATTCATCTTTCTAAAAGTCGGTGTCTCCATAACATAGATGTCATTTACTATGCCTGCCCACTCCTGCATAGTGGAGGGCCTCCGGAAGCAACCAACGGCTTGTGAATACTTTCCTACTTTCCTACATATTAAAACGCCAAAAAAAATATTCATCAGATCAGCCTTGCCTGGAAATCCACAAAATCTTTAAAATAATGTAGATTTAGTATGCAATATTAAGGTCTACAAACTCTACAAGCTCACATTGTAGATCTGCTATAATCAAAATCTACAAAGTAAGTAGCTAAAGTTTTCAAATAATTGTAGTGGAGTAAAAGTACAATATTTGCCTCTGAGATGTAGTGGAGTAGAAGTAAAAGTACTGAAAATTGGAAATACTCCAGTAATGTAAAAAATCATCAAAAGTGTACTTAAGTACAGTACTTGAGTACATGTACTTAGTTACTTTACACCACTGGTATACTGTGCTGTCATGGTCAGCATGTTTAGTTTGTGTGGACATTTATATTATGGTAGTTCTTCCATCAATTCCGGTATTCTGGTATGCGTGTTTCTTCTGTATCTCCATGTACCGAAGAAACACATTTCATATTTCACGTTTACAAACAGCCTATTTTGAATTGGCCCCAAATAGAATAGGAATATATACTTTGAGCATTTATGAAATGTGTTTAAGTTGCAACAGAAAATGTGAATACCGGTATGTGTATGGTATTCTCATGTGAACCACTAGATGGCACCATTGTACAATCTGTACATGCAGTCGTTTCGTTGTATGAAATTGGTTTGCTGGATTTGTCTCTGCTATTCTGTACTATCCATTATATTCAGAATCTCATGAAATATGGCACATTTTTTATTTACTTATCTTTAATGAAGATTCTCAGATTGTTTCTACACTCTCAGAGTTACAGACCTGCAAGGGTCCACTTGGAGCCCCCTCAAGGGACCCTGGGGGTCCCCGGACCCCACTTTGAGAACCACTGCTGAGCCTGTTCTCTTTCTCTAGTGGTTTTCTGCTCTGGTTATTATACCATGACCAATGCAGGACTAATTCAGAGCAGGGACACACAGTCAGACCAGGTGAATGCAATTAAGTTGCTGGCACAACAGTACCTGAACCTAGATATTATACAAGGTATAATATCTCTCTCTCACGCACACTCTCTCACACACACACACACACACACACACACACACACACACACACACACACACACACACACACACACACACACACACACACACACACACACACACACACACACACACACCCCATCGGTTTATATATTTTTCTATCTGTTTTGTGCTGAGGGTTGTCTAAAATCATATTTTATACTTACTTAGGTCCATAGTTCCCTTGTTTGTCATACGCTAGATGGTTCTCTCCTTTGTTATGAGAGACAGCAGTGTGCATCTCTAATATAATCTAATATAATCTAAATAAATGACTTGTGACTCAGCTATCTCATTTTTGCATTACAAATCATTGGGGCAATTCAATATCTGGAAGCGGGGGAGTGCCGCTCCCTGGTTCAGAGAGATGGAGAGAGAGAGAGAGAGAGAGAGAGAGAGAGAGAGAGAGAGAGAGAGAGAGAGAGAGAGAGAGAGAGAGAGAGAGAGAGAGAGAGAGAGAGAGAGAGAGAGAGAGAAACAGACAGAGGTGGTCAACAGGAGTAAAGGAGTGTAAAACCCTACTCACTTTCAAAACTGCCGTAAAGAATCACCTTCAGGAGGCTGCAATTCCAAACTGGCCCCTGTCAAAGTCTTAACCTACCCCCCCCCTCCTCCTAAAACAGTCTATTGTACATATTTCTTGCTTTTCATACCAGTAACCTGTAAACTGATTGTATGACGTTCTGCATAGTAGTGTATATTTGTATGTCTTCTTAAATGTCATCATGATTTGAGTGCACGGGGATCTCATTTGAAATAAGCCAAGTGCTTTTATGAGCGATCCAGTTTAGAGGACCTTGCATTGTGAACTGTACTTCCATGTACTTTTACCATGTCTTTCTAAATAAAGTATTCAATCAATCAATCAAAACACACAGGGAAGATATCGTCTCTGTCGGGTGGAAACCTCATAATATGTCCAAAACTGTTACTTTTCAGGATTCAAATTCAAAAGCATCAAAAGTAGCAGATCTACAAGCTCGAAACGCGGCGGGAAGTCGATCTGCTACTTTTGATGCTTTTGTGTGACGCTGTAGTATGACCAAAAACACAAAAGAACGAACATCAGTGTTCATTTTGACAGCACATTTTGATGTAGTTTTAGTGATTAGTCTTTTGAATAAAATACCATTTAGTTTTAGTCATCTGAAATGTGTGACATTTTAGTCTAATAGTTCTAGTTCATTTTGGCAGGCCTTACAAGCTATTTTCGGAGCGTAACACCCACGAACAGCCAAACATAAAATGACTTGTCCAAGTCCTACTGGATCTCTTCTCCACTAGTCCCCTCCTAACATTTTAGTCTAGATTTGCTTGTTTTTTTTGAAGAAATTGTCAATATATGTAGTATGTGTAGTTTTAGTCATCATAGCTTAGTTTTGATGTTGTGTTTCGACAGTGAACAAAGGTCGTCGACCAACATTTTTCGTCATAGTTTTAGTTGACAAAATGAACCCTGATGGAGATAAGAGGTTTCTGCCCGACAGCAACGATATGATAGCTGGATGACAGGATGTATGACTGAGGATTATTATCATTGGTATTAATAGGAGCAGGGAAACAGAGGATGTTATTAGACAGAGAGGGAGTGGGAGACAGAGAGAGGGAGGAGGAGTGATAGAAACATTGAATGAATTACAGATTGAAAGCTACAGTGAAAATATGGGGAAAGGAAGAGCGGAAAAGAGATAGAGAAGGGAAAGAGAAGATTGAGAACCAGAGAGAGAGGGAACAGTAGAAAAACAGAGAGATGGTGAAGAAGAGACATCTCTATGCCAAGGACCACCAAACAGCCCTACAAAATGATGATAATATTGACATGCCCAAAGAAATAGGAACGGACAGGTTGAGAGTGGTTAAACTGGTACACTAGTCTTATGAATTGAGTTTAGACAGACGCACGCACGCGCGCACACACACACACACACACACACACACACACACACACACACACACACACACACACACACACACACACACACACACACACACACACACACACACACACACACACACACACACACACACACACACACACACAGTGACACACACAGTGACACACACACGTTAATGTCCACTACAGAGGATGAAAAGATCCTGTCGGTTCTAATAATTATCAGACCTATTCAATCCTAAGGGGGAGAAATTCAGGAGGGAGCAATGCCTTGCTGCAGGGACACCTCGACACACCTCGACACATTGCCGGGGCCGAGAATCGAACCTGGGACCATCTGCTTCCCAGGTGGGCCCTTTACCCATTCAGCTATGGGCGGTGAAACCGCCCCTATATGTGAGGTTTGGATATTTGCACACCAAATCCTGCGCTGTGATTGGCCAGAAATGTACCCCCCTAACCCTGCACCGTGATTGGCCAATCACAGTCTATTCAGGGCTGTGATTGGCTAGGGAAACATGACACATGTGCATAGCCCTATATAAGAAACCATAACTTTAAAAAAACATAAATGTGTTTTTTTAAAGTTATGGTTTCTTCCATCACTTCTTCCATCACTTCTTCCATCACTGTGATGACCACTGTGACCACACCGCCCTGGGCACTACCCTCCCCTCACCAGCCAAAGGAGGCCAGGGCCGAGCTCATGCCTCCTTCAATGCATGAGAGCCAACTGACCTTCTTGTCACCTGACAGGGGAGAGTTTCCCTGGTTGGACGTAGCGCGTGGAAGGAACACGTTATTCCAACCAGTTCCCTTCCCCTCCATCAGGCGCCCCGGCTGGCCAGGGGGAGGCGGTATAGTGACCAGGATTACTACATGTTTTTGTGACACGGGGAGAACATGCAAACTCCACGCAGAGTAGGCCCTTTCGCCAACCCCACCTAGGGTATGGGCGCTGATGACGCGGAGGAGAAGACACGCCCCCCAGCGCCCACAGCGTCCCCGGCGGGAATCGAACCCAGGACCTTCTAGCTGTGAGGCGACAGCGCTACCGACTGCGCCACCGTGCCCCCGGCACTCATTTTCCAATAGCGAGGCAAATTCTAAAATACTGTACTACCACTATTGTGGACTGCTTGTAGATCAGCTATAAATATAGATGTGTGGGCCTTGAGATTTGGACTGTCACTTGCCCAATAATGTGACTTGGGCAGAGTTTCAAAACCTGCTAGAGAGAGAGGGAGAGAGAGAGAGAGAGAGAGAGAGAGAGAGAGAGAGAGAGAGAGAGAGAGAGAGAGAGAGAGAGAAGAGAGAGAGAGAGAGAGAGAGAGAGAGAGAGAGAGAGAGAGAGAGAGAGAGAGAGAGAGACAGACAGCTGTATAGATCGACAGAGGAAGCTTCCATATAATTCAGTTTCCAGGGTCCCTGTGACCTCATTTCCTGCTCGTCAGTGTACATACACCCTGGAGGACCTAGAGGAAGTGCTTCCAGGTCAGAGGTCAGCGGGCCAGGGAAAGCGCTGTGAACTGAGGTAGCACTCTGCCTCGAAACACTCTGAACTGAAACACGGTCACAATCTGAACTGAAATACTGTCCCATTCTGAACTGAAACACGGTCACATTCTGAACTGAAACACTGTCACGTTCTGAGATGAAACACAGTCACATGCTCAACTGACAGCTATCACACTTTTAAATTAATGCTAACCAATAATGCTGGAATTCCTGCAGGAGAGCATTAAAACCAACCAGTGGCGACATTAATATGTTCGCCTGCAGTGAATGTTCGCCTGCAGTGTGTTCACACTGCAGGCGAACATTCATTAATGTCGCTTCATTCACGTGATTTTGGTCGATGGGACCCAAGTGTTGATGAGCTATTGCCTAGGATTGGTCACAGGATAGCTTCGGTTGGACACAACCAGGTGCTCCTGATTCAACAATCTCAGCTGTGGAGTACAAGTCTATATCATTTTGACTATGCATGCACCTGGTAGTCTAGCACCTCAAAGGCACTAAAATCAAAAGTACAGACTCAAAGTACAGACTCTCAAAACAAACTAGTCAGACTTCTACTAGACCTCACACCTAGGACTCACCTTCCCTGCTCATTATGTTAGGGTGGGATGGCTCAGGGTAGAGGACAGAGTGCAGCAATGGCCCTGGTTTTCAAGATACTCAAGGGACCAGTGCCAGATCCTGTCAAACTACTTCAAAAGAGTGAAAGACACCCATAACACCAGAGGGAGCTCCACTGATCTCATTCCCCCGAGATTCGGCACAAACATTGGGATGAATTCATTCTACTGTTATGCCACCAAAATGTAGAATGCCCTACCCTCCTTTAAAACCGCTTTAAAAGAGCACCTGTCTGCAATTTACAACTGGACCTACACAAGTCTTCTAGCTTGCCAAAATAAATGACCCCCCACTGTTTTTCTGTAAATATACTTGTATTCAAGTTCCAAGTATTGATGATTTCTTGTCTTTATATGTCTTGATGAATTGAATGCATAGGACCACAATAACTCCAATCTGGGAACCCATCGTCAAATAAAAAGGAAAAGCAGCGCCCTCTGCTGTTTTTCACTTATTCATTTGACTCTGGGCGGAGCTGTACGGAGGACCCGTGCTCATGGAAACCGGGGTTTAGGTCTGCCTTCAGCCTTTCACTTCCGGTGGTGCGACTATGTTTTCATTCCCACTAACAATATTTCTCCACGGAACACTAACACCATTTCTACAAAGAACATGGATCGTTTTGGTTATAAGCCCACTTGTTTCTATGATGAAAGAGCAAGTTAAAATGTTACAAACTTTCCGTGGTTTTGTTGGCTCCGATGACGCTATTATTAAATTAGTTTCGGTTGTTTTCAGTGGGGAACGAACCGCACACATGTCAATCCCGCCCACTACATTTGATTGGGTAAAGCGCGGCCTGCTTCCTGATCTGATGGCACGCCCACTTGTAGCCAATGTGCATAGGTTCTCAACACGGCTACCGACAGATTCAAGTGCAGCGATGGATCTGTTCTTGAGATATTACAATAACTGTACCTCTGTACATTTTGCAAACTGTTAATAAAGTATTCAATCAATCAATCTGGTCAGTTCTTATAGTATGTCCCCACAAATCTAGATCAATCACGTCTCACAGCTCTCGCCACAATACATGCATGACGCCACTGAACAGATACTGTAACATCAAGAGAGTCAACGCAAACTCACCACGTCAAAACATGGCCTAAAACATAGTTGCTGCAGAAGATGTGGCAAATTTCACAGCTGAGGAAACCGGGCTTTATACAGCTGCAGAGGAACCAAAACACCGAGCGGAAAACAGCCACATTCCATGGTTGACAGCATGGCTGCGTACCAAGCAGGCCACGGTTCATTCAATGGCTGACAGAATGTACCGGCCAGGTTCGTTCCATGGTTGACAAGAATGCGATAATTGTGTTCCTAGGATGAGCGGGGCCGGACGCGGCTTCTGATTGGCTGAAACAGGGGTAGGGAGCGCTTAGTTGTGTTAGCTTGGACCACGCGCGAGGCGCTGTTGACGTCTCGGAGGTAACGAGACTGGGGGGGGGGGGGGGGGGGGGTGATTTACGATTCTGTCACCATAACTTGAACGGCGAGCTCGGCAAACTGTTAATAAAGTATTCAATCAATCAATCAATATGTCTGAGTTGCAGACAGTTTCACACAATTGTATCATGCAGCCAAAGATCAGGATTTGTCTGTTCTGTAGTATGTCCCCACAAATCTAGATCAATCACGTATCACAGCTCTTGTCACAATACATGCATGACGCCACTGAACAGATTCGCGACACTTTGTAAAATCAAGAGAGTCAACGCAAACACACCATGTCAAAACATGGGCTAAAACATGGTTGCTGCAGATGATGTGGCAAAATTCACAACTGAGGAAACCGGGCTTTATCCAGCTGCAGAGGAACCAAAACACCGAAGCGGAAAACAGCCACATTCCATGGTTGACAGCATGGCTGCGTACCAAGCAGGCCACGGTTCATTCCATGGTTGACAGAATGCGATAATTGTGTTCCTAGGATGAGCGGGGGCGGACGCGGCTTCTGATTGGCTGAAACAGGGGTAGGGAGCGCTTAGCTGTGTTAGCTTGGACCACGCACGAGGCGGTGTTGACGTCTCGGAGGTAACGAGACTGGGGGGGGGGGTGATTTACGATTCTGTCACCATAACTTGAACGGCGAGCTCGGCAAACTGTTAATAAAGTATTCAATCAATAAATCAATATGTCTGAGTTGCAGACAGTTTCACACAATTGTATCATGCGGCCAAAGATCAGAATTTGTCTGTTCTGTAGTATGTCCCCACAAATTATGCACGACGCCACTGAACAGATACGTGACACTTTGTAAAATCAAGAGAGCCAACGCAAACACACCATGTCAAAACATGGGCTAAAACATGGTTGCTGCAGATGATGTGGCAAAATTCACAGCTGAGGAAACCAGGCTTTATCCAGCTGCAGAGGAACCAAAACACCGAGCGGAAAACAGCCACATTCCATGGTTGACAGCATGGCTGCGTACCAAGCAGGCCACGGTTCATTCCATGGTTGACAGAATGCGATAATTGTGTTCCTAGGATGAGCGGGGCCGGACACGGCTTCTGATTGGCTGAAACGGGGGTAAGGAGCGCCCAGCTGTGTTAGCTTGGACCACGCGCGAGGCGGTGTTGACGTCTCGGAGGTAAGGGGTGATTTACGATTCTGTCCCATAACTTGAACGGCGAGCTCGGCAAACTGTTAATAAAGTATTCAATCAATCAATCAATAATATGTCTAAGTTGCAGTTTCACACAATTGTATCATGCGGCCAAAGATCAGGATTTGTCTGTTCTGTAGATGTCCCCACTAATCTAGATCAATCACGTCTTACAGCTCACGCCACAATACGTGCATGACGCCACTGAACAGATACGTGACACTGTAACATCAAGAGAGTCAACGCAAACACACCATGTCAAAACATGGGCTAAAACATAGTTGCTGCAGACGATGTGTCAAAATTCACAGCTGAGGAAACCGGGCTTTATCCAGCTGCAGAGGAACCAAAACACTGAGCGGAAAATAGCCACATTCCATGGTTGACAGCATGGCTGCGTACCAAGCAGGCCACGGTTCATTCAATGGCTGACAGAATGTACCGGCCAGGTAAGATGAGCGGGGACAGATTCTGCTTCTGATTGGCTGAAACGGGGGTAGGGAGCGCTCAGCTTTGTTAGCTTGGACCACGTGCGAGGCAGTGTTGACGTCTCGGAGGTACCGATGATTTTACGATTCTGTCCCATAAGTTGAACGGCGTTCGGCACGGTGGTACCTCCCGTGAGTCGTGACTCAAGTCCGCTTTAGACAGCATGCCTCCGTCAGGGCTGTAAAACAAGCGCTCCCGCGCCCGCTTATCCTAGGGAAACAAATTTGGCCCATACAAGACAGTATGGGCTGTGTACAGGCTGAGTTTCAGAAACACGCAGCACCTGTTCTCAGCCAACTCCCTCACCATATAGCCAGGGAATCCCGGTGGGGAATCGCATGCACTTCCTTCCTAAGAGCTGGACCTAATTCTAACCATCAATTAGCTGAGTTGTAGACTATTTCACAGTGTTTAGTTTAATATAAAGATAACTTGAATACATTTTGCAACAATGAAATAATGTACAGCAGTGAGACATTCTAGTACGAACGCTGCTTCCGTTTCTACTCTACTCTAATCTAGTCTTTGACAAATTGTGTTTAGATGTGTCTTCCAAAAACCTTTTTCAAAGTCTTGAAAAGTAATGTGAGAGGCTGTCAGGCTTTAGTCTTTTCAGAATGTCGTCAGTCAATCAATTACAATTTTGCATTGATTCGTTGATGTATTAAAAATGTATCTTTTTTTATGAACAGCTCTCATCCACGTCCATAACTATAACTGTGCGCTGACCATCTGGTGTGTCCATGAAGAGGAAACCACCCTCCCTCCAAACCCCTCCCAGAGTGAGCGTTTCAAGGTAAACAACTCCCGGCATGTTTCACCTGCAACAGACTGAGGGAAGAGGAAGTGATATACTGTAGCATTCATCTACCCAGTTCACCTCTGACCCGGGACTGTACCTGACCTCTGACACCTCTCTCTCTCTCTGACTGTCATGTAGTCTGATGAACCCAATGCAGGGTTCATCTCCCACCAGGAGTAACCACTTTCAACCTGTCGTCCCTAGTTTGTATGACATTCAGGATTAAGCCATTAAGACAAGTAAAGCATCTGTGTGTATTTTTTTTTACTTCTTTAGCTATTTTTTAAAAATCTTGAAAATGTGTGCATATATATATACATATTTTTTAAGCCAACATTTTTAACTCAAATCTTTGCTTCTGAGGGGTCCCTGGAACAACATATTTTGAGATGGGGGTCCGCGGCCAAATACATGTCATTTTGGGGGGTCCTTGACATGAAAAAGGTTTGAGAACCACTGATATAACTAACGTTTTTTTTTTAACTGTTAGGATTTAGAAGACATTTGTAGAATCCCCCAGAAGCAAAGATTTGAGATACAAATGTTTAAAATACATATATTCAAAGATTTGCACACATTTTCACGATCTTTCAAAAATAGCAGATCTACAAGCTCATAGCACTGCCGCGCTATGAGCTTGTACATCTGCTATTTTTGAATAGCCAAAGAAATCTAAAATGACAGAGATGCGTCCCCGGATTGCATGGGTTAAAAGATCTACAAGCTCATATAGGGGTTCCTTCTTGGAAGATAGGTCAGACCTTTGTAACTAGGACATGAAACTTACGGATTGTGGCTTTTACCACTTTCAATCTGGGGTCCCTATTCTGGGCGGGCGAAACTTTCCCAAACAAAAAATGTATTATTACTTTTTTCCCCATGAAATAGTTGATCTACAAAATCACATCGCATTGCATCGGGCTTGCAGAGCTGCGATTTTGTCAATGCAACAGTATTTGTTGTACGATGAAGTATATATTATGGCTTAAAGGGATAGTTCACCCCCAAAATTACTTTTTTCCTATCGATTAGTCACCCCATGGAGACTTGAATTCATGGATATTGTTTAGTTTTGTCAATAATTTGATGACCGTCAGCGGTTCCGGTAGGAGACACAACGAGTCTCCTTTGTGTCTCCTACCGGAACCGCTGCCTACCGGTCCGCTGGTCATCAAATTATTGGCTTAGGAATGAGACAAAAGCGAGAAAAAAAATCCATGAATTCAAGTCTCCATGGGGTGACTAATCGATAGACAAAAATATTTTTTTTGGGTGAACTATCCCTTTAAGTGGCTAAGTACTTACAGTAAACCCTTTGGCTTGTAGACGGGCTATTTTTGGTGAAGAGATTTGGTGTAGAAGACGTAATGTTGCCCCCAGAATATGGATGCTGGGGTTCAAGTGGTTAACCAACCGACGGCCGGCTGGGTGAGTGTTTTGGCTGGTCTCCTAGCAACAAGCAGAGCATCTGGATGGATGTAACCGTGTGTACAAGCCAGTACTATTACTGTATGTACTACAGCATCAGTGGTGGAAAGTAACTAAGTACATTTACTTAAGTACAATTTTGAGGTAATTGTACTATACTTGAGTATTTCCAATTTCCAATACTTTTACTTCTACTCCACTACATCTCAGAGGCAAATATTGCACTTTTACTCCACTAAAATTATTTGAAAACTTTAGTTACTAGTTACTTTTCAGATATAAATTATGATATTATATTACCACTTTAGCCCAATTTTATACCTAGGCTATTTGAAAATACCACCTGCCCTCCCTCACTGTGTCTGTGACCGGTGGTGGAAAAAGTACTCAAATGTTTTACTTTAAGTAAAAGTATCAATACTGCAATGTAGATGTGCTCTGTTACAAGTAAAAGTCCGGAATTCAAAATGTGCTTGAGTAAAAGTACAAAAGTATTGGTATCAAAATGTACTTAGAGTACCAAAAGTAAAAGTACAAAAATGTATGAAAATAGCAGATCTACAAGCTCACATAGATCTGCTATTTTCAAATGGCCTATGTATAAAATAGGGCTAAAGTGGTTATGTTTTATAAAGCAATAATTTATATCTGCAAAATAACTAGTAACTAAAGTTTTCAAATAATTGTAGTGGAGTAAAAGTAAAATGTTTGCCTCTGAGATGTACAGTAGTGGAGTAGAAGTAAAAGTACTGAAAATTGGAAATACTGCAGTAAAGTAAAAGTACCTCAAAATTGTACTTAAGTACAGTACTTGAGTAAATGTACTTTGTTACTTTACCCCACTGTCTGTGACTCCTGGGGGAAGTAAAAGTAGCAATACCACAATATAAAAAATACGTGCAAGTAAAAGGCCTGTATTCAAACTCTCACTTGAGTTAAAGTACAAAAGTATTGGCATTAAAGTATAATATAATACCAAAGTAAAATAACTAATTTGTTTCTGAATATAGCCAGTCTTCAAGCTCACAATGTCACAATTGGATGCGTTGTGAGCTTGTAAATCTGCTTTTTTAGAATAGCCACAGTATAGAGATAAGAATCTAAATTGGCAAAGTAACTAAAGCTGTCAAATAATTAGGCCTATAATGGAGTAAAAAGTACAATAGTGGAGTAGTAGAAGGAAAAAACAGAAACTAAAAGTTACAAGCACCTCAAAATTGTACTTAATTGTACAAAATTGTAACGTAATTAGTTACTTTCCACCACTGGAGGAGACCCACATTGCACAGCTGTGCACCTGCCCTCAGTGTGTGTGTGTGTGTGTGTGTGTGTGTGTGTGTGTGTGTGTGTGTGTGTGTGTGTGTGTGTGTGTGTGTGGTGTGTGTGTGTGTGTGTGTGTGTGTGTGTGTGTGTGTGTGTGTGTGTGTGTGTGTGTGTGTGTGTGTGTGTGTGTGTGAGAGAGACACTGCATGGAAGATGAAACCCACACAGGGGCTGTTGACTCTCTCATGACCCAGCCTCGAGGTCACACAGTGGGGGGAGGGACCCAGGCTGGGAGACCCCTAGCTCTGGATCAAAGCCCTCGCACAGAGGGGCCCATTTGTATCCGACTGTGGGGTGTGGAAATGGTTCCCCCAACGGCACACACACACACACACACACACACACACACACACACACACACACACACACACACACACACACACACACACACACACACACACACACACACACACACAGTCTCTGTTGGTTAAGATCTTGCAGATGGTCGTGGTTGGAGATTTCATCAGTGGAAAACAGAACATCAAGATGTTTCTCTTGTGTAGCATTTTTGTTTAAGAAAAAAAAAATGTATTCATGACAAGAAAAAAGAACATATTTCGGCATAATGCTGACAAACACGACTAAAGCTTAACCATTTAAGCCTGCCCTGTATACAGTACTGTACTTCAGAGGCTATTCACGACAACTAGCCAAAATAGACGCTATTTCCAATGTTTTGAATTTTAGAAACAAAAAAAAAAAGTGTTTACATTACATGAAGTCTCGCCTGGAACAGAGCTTCAGCGCCTCAAGATGACCTCCCAGATACAATAAACACAATATCAAACCCTCAGGTGGGCAAACAACTTCATGTTTATGGATGTTTCCCTTTGTAGGGAAATGAGAACTTGTTTCTGTATATTTGTCTTGTATTTAGCTGCTTTCTCGTGAGGCATAATATTGAGTTTCTGCGTGTATGAAATGAACGGGGTCAGTAAAGACAATAAGCTGCTCTGCTCAGCTGGTTGCTTTAGAGATAATTACTGCCAGATGTTCCAGAGTCACCATTTCTGTGTATTATATTCTCAAATAAATTGGCCTGCCGGCTTTGTGTACTTTTGTACTTGCCTCGTCAGTCATTGGCGTGTGTTTATTTAATGTATAAATCAATTCTTGGCTAGATTCATACATCAATTTAATTTAATTATCTCCTAAACATGAACTATTGGGAAATATAATCTCTGTTCTCAGACCACCTTGCAATTTGCCTGGGCACCAGGTTGAAAGTGGTTGACAGTAATTGTATTTTTATAAAGGTATTGGAGATGTACATGATTATAGTATATAGCTAATGACTAGTTATATTGCATGCTGTACTGTTGCAGCTCTAACTGCAACATTGTAAGATAATGATTGATCAGAAACGGTAGAGCTCTACCATTTCCGATCAATCACTCATATCTGACAGAGCTCTATCATTATCAATCAATCTCTTGTCTACTTTCGGTTCGAGTGACGATAGAGGAGCTACTGTAGCACACAGAGAAGAATAAGGACCTGAGATACACCCAATGAGAGCTCTGTAAGATAGAGGGTTTGATCAAAGAGTATATTGATCTCATTATAACTCCATATTAAGATACATTGATTGATCAGAAACGGTAGCGAGCACTTGTAGCAGAGTGGCTCAGAGCCTCTGCCTGAAGACCAAAAGCTTAATATCTCCCTTTTAGAACAGTGGATAAAGAGTCTGGTTTTAGGGTTCCAAGGTTCAAGGTTCAAGGTTGTACTTTATTGTTACATCTTGTGTACAGGTACATAAGAGTACAACTTATTTTGGTTTGGCTTCCTTCAGACAATGCAGCAGCATAGGTAATAACAACAACAGAACAACGATAGAAAACGTAAACAGATTTAAGGAGAAAGAGAGTGCAAAAAGAGCAAAAAGAGAATGAAAAGAGCATCATCAAATACAAATGTACATGTGCATAAAAAATGAAAAAAGAAAAAACTTGGTTGTATACACCAACAGGATTTTTCCTTCAGTAGCTGCCACCTAACTTTTCGTAAACAACTTCACAGTCCTTCCTTCCCACGCGGGTGACCCGGATTCGAATCCAGGGCGTCGCATTGGTGCCCTGACCCAGAGCAGGTGAGGGGGGTGAGTGTAGCAGAGTTTCTCGGGGCCTCAAGACCTATAAAGCCTAATATCTCCCCAGGCCAAGGGGGGATTCCCCTTTAGACTCTAGTGGACAAGATGTTTTGGCTTTAGGGTGTCCTTCCCGTATGGGAGACACCGGGTTCGAGTCCCGGGCGTTCCACTCTCAGGGTGATACTGTGTGGAAAGCGTGACTGTGCTGTATAGGGAAAGGAGTCGCTTCAGGAAGGACACAACTCAGACGGGACAACTCCCCTGTATCCAGTGACCAGACTGACCACACACACACACACACACACACACACCATGTGTCCCCCTGCGAGACCCTGGAACCCAGAGGTTACACAAACACACTGACACACACGCACGACGCACACGCACACAGCTGAACAGCATGAACACACACATTCTCCAACACACACACACACACACACACACACACACACACACACAGCACTGTCGACATGATTCAGAACAACTCTGTGAACTGGTGTGCTGCAGTGTTGATTTCGTCGACGAAAACTATGACGAAAAATGTTGGTCGACTACCTTTTTTCACTGACGAAAACAAAATAAAAACTAAGCTATGATGACTAAAACTATATAATATATTATAAATATATTGACAATTTCGTCAACAAATAAAAACTAGAGTAAAATGTTACTAGACTAAGGGAGTGACTAGTGGAGAAGAGATCATCCAGTAGAACTAAAAGTCATTTTGGTTGCCCTCGGGTGTTGCGCTCTGAAAATAGCAGATCTACAAGCTCACAACATGTTGCGCTGCGACGCGTTGTGAGCTTGTAGATCGGCTATTTTCAGCACGCAATCAAGCGTAAAATAAGTCATTACGATGCCATCAAGGCCCGACAAAATACATTTTAGTCGACTAAATCAACTGTAGATTTAGTCGACTATAATCTTATGATATTTAGTCGACTAAAACTAGACTAACAGTAAAACATTTCAGATGACTAAAATATGACTAAAACTAAATCAAAATTTGCTGTCAAAATCAACACTGGTGTGCTGCCTGCATTCATAAAAGACCGACCATGATGAACACTGTATATGCAGTGGTGGAAAAAGTACTCACATGTTTTACTTAAGTAAAAGTATAAATACTGCAATGTAGAAGTACTCTGTTACAAGAAAAAGTCAGGAATAAAAAATATTCTTGAGTAAAAGTACAAAAGTAGTATCAAAATGTACTTAAAGTAGGCCTACCAAAAGTAGAAAATACTCAGTATGCAGAAACTTTCACAAGTTTTCAAATGTATAAAATGTATACAAATCTTTTGAAAATAGCAGATCTATAAGCTCACAATGTGTCGCATCGCATTGTGAGCTTGTAGATCTGCTATTTTCAAATGGCCGAATTGTATATAGGGCTGAAGTGGTTAATGTATGTTTTGTAATAATAATCACAATCTGCACAGTAACTAGTAACTAAAGTTGTCAAATATTTGTAATTCTGAGAGAGTGGAGTAGAAGTAAAAGTACAGAACATTGGAAATACTCCACTAAAGTAAAAATACCTCAAAATTCTGTACTTGAGTAAAAGTACTTAGCTACTTTCCACCACTGGAATAAATAATAAAGAACAACATCCCATTTTGGGTAAGAGTCCTGAGTTTTAGACTGTATTATTTGGCTGCTCAAACCAGATATCTGGCCCAAGTGTTCAATAGTGATTCCTCCATTACATGGTTGAGCATGGAGACATAGGAACTCAAAGAGGATATTCCATCTGATATTCTGTATAAATGGGATGAAAAATCAATCCGAACTACCACTCAAAACCCTTTCATAATTCACTCACTCCAAATCTGGTTCAAATAACAAAAAAACTCAACCTTTTTGAGACCGCAACCCCCCAAAATAATCATATTTGAACTGGGGACCCCCTCACTTGTTTGACTCGGTTCCACAGATAAATATTGTGAAAATAACCGATCTACAAGCTCACAACGCCTCGCATTGTTGCGAGGCATTGTGAGCTTGTAGATCGGCTATTTTCAAACGTTTTGCCTCTTTCTTATATTATTGGACAATGTGGCCAATGTTTGACCAGCTTTTAAAGTATCATTATTGTCTCCGCCAGGCCGAAAGGCATGGCGAGAGTATGTTTTCGCCCCTGTCCGTCCGTCCGTGTGTCCGTCCGTGTGTCCGTGTGTCCGTGTGTGTGTCCGTCCGTCATTCTGTCATTTTGTGTACAGCTAATCTCTGGCACCGTTGGCTTGATCGCAGAGAGACTGTGCACACACACTCCCTGGATGCCAGAGCAGAACCTCTGCCCCAAATTTTTCACATGGGCCTGTTATAGCGCCACCAGGAGGCCGCTTTTTGCAAAACACATTTTTGGACAGTACTCCTACAGATTTTGGCCAAAAATCCCCCAAATCGGTACACAGTATCTCTATAGTCATTAAAAGAAACGGCTAATTTCAGATTTTTCATATTCCATCCTGATTGGCAAAAATTGGCTTTCAAAGTTTGCAGGAGTACTCCGTTTCGAACAAAATGCCTCAAATCATGAACACAGCATGCAATTTCCGTGAAATCTTGCTCACACATTCCCATTAGGCCGAGGAAGAAATGCCATTTGAAAATGTACAAATCAGCCTCATGGTGGCGCTGTAACAGGCCGATTCGTGTTTTTACCTATAACTACACCGATCAGTGTAAAACTTTGTATGCACACTCTCTAGAGGCCAAGGAAAAACCTTTGCCCTGCATTTTTCACATTTGCCTTTTATAGCGCCACCAGGAGGCAGACTTATGTAAAAAAAAAAATTGATATTAAGCCTTCAGATTTGATCCAAATTTCACGCTAATAGGTACACATGATCTCTATAGTCATGTGATCAAGACGGATCTGTTCATATTCCATCCTGATTGGCTAACATTGACATGTAATGTTTGCAGGAGTGGCCCGTTTTGAACAAAATGCCGCAAATCATGAATGCAGCGTCCGATTGTGGTGAAACTTTGAATGCACATTTGCACTACGTTGAGGAACCTTTTAACATGGCATGTTATAGCGCCACCAGCAGGTCAAAATTAGCACAAAAAAAAATTAGAACAAAATGCCTCAAATCATGCATGCAGTGTCCGATTGCCGTGCACAGCCCAGGAATAAATGGCAACCTTTTCACATTGGCCTATTATAGCGCCACCAGGAGGCCATAATAACCTACCTGACCTGGCGGAGACTTGTGCTCCGAGGAGCACTTTTTCTAGTTTTTATTACTTTTGATGCAGTAATGGTCTTTTTTCCCCTTTTCTTCCTTCTTTATTAAAAAGGTCTTAAAAGACCTTAATTGTCACTTCACTGTCACCTGGGGACCCCCCCAAAATCATGTGGGGACCCCCCTAGGGATCCCGACCCACAGGTTGAGAACCACTGCCCTAAAACTCCATTATGGGGAAATAGATCATCTATTCCTATTCTGTACCAGAACAGACACTTTGAATCTTGGCCTACACAGGGTATTACACATAGAACATTGCTACACAGATGGATTGATGATTTTTTCAACAACTAAAACAGAATCAGCTGCTTGACAAATAACAATAACATTACAGAAACATATATCAATCGATCGATCGACATATCGAAAGATTGAATACTTTATTAGCACAAAAAAAGCACAGGAAAATACAGTTCAATATAAGGTCTGCTAAGAGGATTTTAAACCCAAGAAAGCCTATGGCTTGTTTCCATTGGGGTCCTTTGGAGTATCTATCTATCTATCTATCTATCTATCTATCTGAGAGATAGATAGGAGGAATGACTTGTCTTACAGGTGAAGCCAGATCAAAGTTGCGCATGGAAAATAGGTCGATCTACCTATTTTCGGGTGCGCGACATGAACCAAGAAGTAACTTAAAATAAAGTGAGATATTATGTGGATCGTGTGCCCGCATGCTCTTCAAGACACTCCCCCATGGCGAATAGCGACATCGCGCACGGCGCGCGCGCACACACACACACACACACACACACACACACACACACACACACGCGGAGCGGATTGACGGCAACCCGCCACACAGTGCAGACGTCTCCAGTATTGTGATGTAGACAGTCTACTGTAGACACTACAGTAACAGAGGAGCTGCACTGTTGCTCCAACTCTGGATCACTGGATCACTGGATCACTGCTCCAACTCTATCTGGATCTAAACACAACACACACACATGCTGTAATAGTCGCACACCAAACGGGAATGGAGATCTTCGCGTATTATTCACGGTAAATGTGATTCTTTCATTTTTGATTCATCTCATTTATAACGGTTCTCAAACTTGTAAGTTTCAATAACTCTGGCAGTGTACTGGCGGTGTACACATTTGTACACCACCAGAGATACAGATCTGTAAGGGTCAATTTCTGATCAAGTTTTTGATCTTATTGTAATTTTAATCTTGTTTAATATTGTGTTATTTTTCATGAAAAGGTGCTATACAAATATGTTTATCATTATAATAATAATAATTATTTTTATTTTTATTATTAATTTAGAACCACCAGAGAAACCCAGAGACATGATCTATAGTATACAATGATTTGACTTAAGGAATGGTTTCTTATTCATTAAATTTAAACAATATAGTCTATTCTGGTCGATTTCTAAAAAGCAAATTGAAGACCATAAACCAGTAGCCTAACTAATTTATTATTTTAACCTGTTGTGCAATAATAACATTCATACAGATAATAGCTGTAATCGCTTACATTATTATTTGGGATCATGCATAGAGGCTACAACACAAATGAACAGAAAAGTTGACAAATAAAACATATATGCCTCAGTAACATTCATAATTTTTTTCTTCTCAAGTGTGTGCATGCATGTATGTATGTATGCATGCATGCGTGCGTGCGTGCGTGCGTGCGTGTGTGTGAGGGCATTACACTTATGTGGGCCAAATGTCAGCATTTGAGAAATGGTTGTTTTGTGGTTAAAAAAAGATTGTTTAAAATTGCCTCATGTATAAAATTGCAATTGCAAAAACTGTAATACACTCTGTGTGTGTGTGTGTGTGTGTGTGTGTGTGTGTGTGTGTGTGTGTGTGTGTGTGTGTGTGTGTGTGTGTGTGTGCGCGTGCGTGCGTGCGTGCGTGTGGTTAGTGGGTCAGGGAATAAGGGTGGGTCTTTCCAAGCAGTTACTGTGTCTCAGTCATGAGACCACCAGACTGTTAGATTCCCCCTGAGAGGAGAGGAGAGGAGAGGAGAAGGGAGGAGAGGAGAGGAGAGGAGAGGAGAGGAGAGGAGAAGAGAAGGGAGGAGAGGAGAAGGGAGGAGAGAAAGGGAGGACAGAAGAGAAGAGAAGAGAAGAGGAGACTCAGGAGAGGGGAGGAGAGAAAGGGAGGACAGAAGAGAAGAGGAGAGGAGAGGAGAAGGGAGGAGAGAAAGGGAGGACAGAAGAGAAGAGAAGAGAAGAGAAGAGAAGAGAAGAGAAGAGAAGAGAAGAGAAGAGAAGAGAAGAGAAGAGAAGAGAAGAGAAGACTCAGGAGAGGAGAGGAGAAGGGAGGAGAAGGGAGGAGAGAAAGGGAGGACAGAAGAGAAGAGAAGAGAAGAGAAGAGAAGAGAAGAGAAGAGAAGAGAAGACTCAGGAGAGGAGAGGAGAAGGGAGGAGAGGACAGAAGAGAAGAGAAGAGGAGGCGAGGGGAGGGGAGGGGAGGGGAGTAGGGGTGTTCAGTAACTCAACTCTCTCCAGGGAATCATCATGCGGCCACTGCCCTGCTCCTCCTCATGTCTAAACTCACTGCAATGCATCCCCATGAAACCCCAGGCCACTGATGGTCACCCATATGTTTGATATCACTGCTGTCGGGCATGTCGGGCAGAAACCTCTTATCTCCATATTTTTACAGTTTTGATTTTTTTCGTAAATTAACACCCTACTTGATCATACTACAGCGTCACACAAAAGCATAAAAAGTATGATTGTTTTTAGCAACACAGTGAGATACAGCAACAAAAAAAAACTTCCAGGTACATTCTGTAAACGTTTATTGAATACAGACAAAACATAAACAGTATGTCTCACAAATTAAGCAATTCTTTTGGGGGAAATTGACCTTTTAATAAAAGCATTGGGTTTGGGAAATGCTTTCAGTTGGCGTGTGTGTGTCGAAGCAGCTCTCTGCAGATCTCCTGTATTATTCATCCTAATCATTCTAGCAGGAACACTGGCATGCCATGTATTTCTGACTGTTGCTTGTAATGCTGCCGTCCTGGGAGCATTTAATCCTATGGTTGGAAGTCAGCCAGTTAATGCCTCCAATTGATTCAGGTCACACGCCCTGTAAGTAAGTAGCCTTGGGAAACGCAGGGTTCTCGAGCCATGTGGCCCCATAGGTCAGGAGCCTATCTCCTGTTTCCTTAGCGTGAGGCAGCTTGATGTACAAGTACACCCCCTGGACGTGACGCTAGTACGTCGCAGGGACTTACCCCCAACACAACCCTTGATGCTGAGTGCCAAGCAGGGAGGCATTGGATCTTTGGTATGACTCAACTAGGGCTCAGTCTAACCACCAGGCCACTGTGCTGGTCAAGACCCAGTGACTTGAATCAATGTTAGGCATTAACTGGCCAGCTTCAGGTTTTTACACAGTTTTTTTCTTGAACCAAGAACAGATCAGTCTAAACAATATACTATCGAAATAACAATCTGTACATTGACACTATAGGATACCAGCTAAACAATGAACCTAGCATCTGTTTAAATATCATGCCATCTAAATTACTTTATTAGCATTGCGGTCAAGAAAACAAAGTTAAGTAACAAAAAACTATTTCCCATCAACGGTGAAAAAGAATAATGTCCACACACTGGTTCATCAGCTCCACCTTTTTATTGCTGCTGAATGTTTCTATCACTCGATTTTCATCAGGAAGATTGAGGAGAGCAGTTCCTGGTGAAGATCGATGATGAAGATTGTGATCAAAACTTTGAGCAGCATAAAAACATTGAGCTGAGAACCACTTTATTTGATGAGGATGTGCATGCACCATCTCTTCTAGTAGCTGAAAATTATTTTGTTCTGGTAATCTGGCCCCTCACAACAATGTAGTAACAACAGTAATCAATAATAATAATGAATGTATTATAATAAAATCTGATTATGAATGTAAACCAACTTTTAATTTATTTCCAAGTAATATTCATGTTGTGTGGATGGAGTCAGTTAAACAAAATAATGTATTTTCAAGCAAATATTGCACATAAATTCTAAAATAATGACACATCAACAATAACCACGTCTACTAACAGTACTATTCTCTCTGAACTTTCAGATAGCCGCCACGTGACCGGGGCGTCACACCTCATGCCATCGCCTCCACCAGCATGGCCCACCTCTTCCTCGCCAGCAAGATGGCCGCTCCCGACGACGCCCACAGCAAGACAATCCCCAGGATGCCCACGAAGAGCGCCATGAAACCGCCGTCATCGTCGCCGCTCCGGCCCCCCGCCGCCGGCGACAAGAAGACGACCGTCGGCAAGGACACAAGGCCGGTCGTCGTCCTGATTGCCGCCCCCTCCATCAACGAGGCCGGGCTGGCCGCGGCGACCGGCGGCACCGAGGTGTCGTGCTACCGCTGCACCGTGCCGTTCGGCGTGGTGGTGCTGATCGCCGGCGTGGTGGTGACGGCCGTGGCCTACGCCTTCAACTCCCACGGCTCCACCATCTCCGTGCTGGGGCTGGCCATGCTGTCCACGGGCCTGGGCCTGCTCGCCTCCAGCGCCCTATGCTGGCGGCTGCGACGGCGCAGGAAACAGCAGCAAAGGGACAGGCGCCGGGAGAGCCAGACGGCGCTCATCACGGGCGCGTGACGGAGGAGGAGACCCCACAGGGGACACGGGGGACGTTGTATGTAAGGCAGGAGAGGCCGCACCCCCCTGGACCTGAAGTGTGTCCCGACACTAGTAGGACTGGGGTCCCTTTAGGATTTTAACGATTCCGCTTCCTTGACGATTTCCTCTTAACGTTTCTGTGAGAGGTTCAGTTGTAGGACGGACGACAGCAGAGCTTTCAAGACCAGAAATCACAATTTCCAAGTGGCTACATGCTGCTTAGGTGTATTCTGTCGTACATAGCCATAACCAAGGAACCTTTTGAAAGGAAAATTCGGGGGATGCTCAATGACACTCATGGGTGGCAAACCTCGCACCGGTAGTTCGATGAATTACATTGCAGTTGATGGAGCCGGCTGGACCAGCTCATGAACGAACACTATTTCTATTGCGACCTTTGTCATATAATGGTTTCAGGAATATAAAAGAGGAATATGACAGGTTGTTTTCTAATCACTTGCTTTTCCACGTGCACAGTACATAATTTTATTGAGGCATCTAAACAGCGGCAGGTATCGTTTCTGTCTCGGAGGTATCTCAAGATTTGGTTGCCAGACAGGAAATGATGGACAGTCTCGCGATACTTTGGCCGTTCAGAAACATACTTTGTGCTCTTTAGATACCTCTGTAAAATGATACAGTGTGCACATTGAAAAGCAACACAGCAGAAAACAATGTGTGATATGTCTTCTTTTATTTTCCTGAGCAGAGTAATTTCTAAAGGTCTCAATCGTTCAGAAATAGTGTTTGTTCATAAGCTATCCAGCCGGCTCTCATAGGTAACGATGTTATTTCACTGAACTTCCGGTGTGAGTCTGCTACTCAGTGCGACGAACCTGCCGGCTGGAATTGCAGGAGAAAATGATGTTGGCGTCTCTTCCTTTTAAAATAAATTCCTTGGCCACAACAAGGAAATAAAACAGCTTTTCCACGGGAGAACAGATGGTTCTCTTATGTCCGGACAGTGGCTCTCCCTGAATATTTGTGGAGATGATTGATTTATCCTGTTGTGCCTCGATTTCCTCGATGCACAACAGGTGCGAAGCCACACCCAGCTCTGAGTCCAGTTAGAGTTGGACTCAGGCCAGGTGTTACTGCTTAAATCAATCATCCTCCATCCCACAGGTCCGATTCCTGAACGGTTCCCTTTAACGATTCCTATATTCTCAGAGTTATGGTGGTCCTTGAAATTAAAACGTTTGAGAAGCACCGGTATTGTAATGGTATAGCAGTACCATTTTATACCAGCTCTGACCAGGGTGATAAAACCGGTTCCGGGAAATGGTTCCAAATGTGATGGAACCGATTTTTGTTCCTCAATGTTGGATCCAGTTCCTTCCGGTTTCTGGAACCCAACCCTAGTCACCTGACACAAATCTTAAATTAGGTGTAGTTCTATTTGATGCAGAAACACAACATAATTGCTTTAACGAGTGACAACGAGCGTCAGCTGGGTAGTGACACACACCTCAGCTGTGCTGAACTTAAAGTGACGAGTTAGTTTGAAAAAATATGTATTTTTTTCAAATTCAAGGCCTTTTTTCAAACTAAAAAATATAGCATTTCAAACTTGAATATAATGTCTTCAGTCATATTCTCCTGACAGAGCACTGAAGCTCTCTCAGATGATACCCAAAAAGAACCTCACTAGAAGGACCAACGCAGGATAAGACGCGAAACTCACACACAATTTTGTAAATTTGTTTTCAAATGGAGGAAAGGAACAGTCCTCATCCATTTTCCCCCCTGCAGAATCAGTAGCCTACACCTATTATAGTCTGCCAGACACTTCCTTTTAACCAAACTAAGCTGAATGAACAGACCTTTGTATAAATGCAGGTATAAATCAGAGTCACGACTCTGTGGTGGATGCAGGCGTATGAGTGGAATAGTTATTTCTAAGGCACACAGAGTCCAGTATGCTCAGGTTGAACTACAGTGCAATCCATACAAAGTGGAACCGGCTGACATACTGTAGCGTATTGATCGCAGACAAATAAAGCGAATGGAGTCTCTGGGCTTGGTCCAGACTGAACAATGGACTTTGAATGAATTCTGTTTTGTCACATGATGTTATCTGTGACTGATGCTGCTAATAAGATTGGTATCCCGAATGGACGTTTATTTTGTTGTTTTTAATAGGTACTCTATTGCTGTTTAGATGTTAAAGGTAGGGTACGTGATATTCCTTTGTTGAAATAAGTTAAATAACTATATATTTTGATAGTAATCATTGCTATAGAGTGTTTGTTCAGTAACAGGGTCTCTCTGTCTCTCCAGCTCTTTAATAAACAGAAACTGTATGTTCAGGTCGGGACACCACTATTATCCAATCAGGGGAGAGAACTCATACAGGATACAGGATAAAGAAGTGGAATTGGAAGTGATGAAAGAAATAAGCAGACACATTTTGAACTGAACACTATACAAATTAAGATGATAAATTGGTAATCTCTCCTCATTGGTTGAAAATGTGCAACCCACCTGAAAATGTATTTCCTGTTTATTAATGAGCTGGAGAGATGGGGAGACTCCTGTTACTTAACACACACTTTATTGTGATAAGTAATAATTGCTATAGAGTCTATAGCAATGATTACTATCACAATATAGTGCTTTAAGTTTTTAACAAAAAACCTTTTGTTTTGACCAAAAAATATCACTTACCCTACTTTTAATCTCAGAGACAAAAGACTTGTCAGTCTCTCTCAAATCTGATATGCATGCCACTTTGTTTTAAAACTAGTGCACTATGTTTAAAAGTAACGTATACTGTGTATTTCACGCTGTATGCAACCTCCTGTATAAATGTGTATGACTGTATGTGAACATTAAGCTGTAGCTATTGGCACATTCTGATTCAAACTGTACAAACTGAGACATAATCTAAAACATTTCCACACTTCCATTTGCCATTTCCCTTCTGACTCAGCACTATTTATTACTAAGTCCATGGAAAGTATAATTGTCCTATTAAAATGTATGTAAGATGAGTTAACAGCTGTCAACTTGCCGTTTCTATTTGGAGCTCGTCATTAAAAAAAAAGACATCCGAAAAAATGTAAAAAGAAAAGCTGTAGCAGATCTACAAGCTCACATTGCATCATGACATGTGTGCTTGTAGATTGGCTATTTCTCCTGCGCAACATCATTGTATGCAGAGGTGTAAAGAAACTAAGTACATTTACTCAAGTACTGAACTTAAGTAAAATTTTGAGGTATTTTTTACTTTACTGGAGTATTTCCAATTGTCAGTACTTTTACTGCTACTCCACTACATCTTAGAGGCACATATTGTACTTTTACTCTGCTACAAGTATTTGAAAACTTTAGTTACTAGTTACTTGGTAGATTTAGATTATTATTACAAAACATGCATTAACCACAGCAGGCCTATTTAAACTTTGGCTATTTGAAAATAGCAGATCTACAAGCTCACAACACGTCGCTTCTCGACGCGCTGTGAGCTTGTAGATCTGCTATTTTCAAATACAATCTTGGAGGGGAAATTATAATAGGCAGACCTGGCAACACTGCAATGGCGGTCCATTTGGTTCAATTTCTACACTCTCAGAGTTACAGACCCATAAGAGTGCACATTTGGACCACCCGGTGGTCCCTGAACCCGCCGTTGAGCAGCAGATGCTCGATGTCACCAGGCTGATGGAAGACGCGGTGTCATGTTTCTGACACACACTGTAGTGATGTCACGGCTGGGACGGTATTTATAGACGCTTACACGTTGCCCACGACGACCTCACCATAATAAAAACACAGTGATGTTGCATCACTTTGTGTAAGAGTGTGTGTGCGTCTGTGTGTGTGTGTGAGAGTATGAGAGAGAAAGAGAGATTGCGAGACAGACTGACAGACATTAAGAAATACTGCAGGGGGGGCCGCCAAATCTTTGTGTAATAGGGACTTTATTTTACTTTTTTTTTTACATTAACCACTTGAACCCTCGCATCCCTATTCTGGGGGAACATTAGTAGAAAATTGACGATCTACAAGCTTTGGCTATTTTCAGCAAAGAGGTTAAGAGTACAGAGCCAAAGGTCAAGTTCACAAAGTATCGAGGGTTTAAGTGGTTAACGGTCTGAAAAAACCACACATTTTACATGAATCCAACATGTAGTGGGGGTCCCTGCTTCATCTCTCTCTCAGCTAAGGGGTCCTTGGGCTGAAAAACGCTAGAAGACCCCTGCTGTATATGGAGACTTTGGAGAGAGAGTGGAATGATGGTCTGAAGAACGTGAGAGAAAAAAAAGGTGAAGAGATGGAAGAAAGGAAGGAGGAAAAGGACAAAAAAGAGGCATAGAAAGAGAGAGAGAGAGAGAGAGAGAGGAGATAGAAAGACAAAGGAGTGCAGGCAGAGGGAGAAGCGGTGGTGGAAAAAGTAATCACATTTTGTACTTAAGTAAAAGTATCAATACTGCAATGTAGAAATATTCTGTCACAAGTAAAAGTCTGGAATTAATTTTACTTACTTGAAAGTACAAAAGTATTGGCATCAAAATGTACTTAAAGTACCAAAAGTACTTATAAAGTTTTCAAATTTATAAAATGAATACAAATCTTTTGAAAATAGCAGACCTATAAGCTCACAATGCGTCACATCGCGACGCATTGTGAGCTTGTAGATCTGCTATTTTCAAATGGCGAAATGTACTGTATATAGGGCTGAAGTGGGTAATGTAAGTTTTGTAATAATCTAAATCTACTAAGTAACTAGTAACTAAAGTTTTCAAATAATTGTCGTGGAGTAAAAGTATAATATTTGCCTCTGAGATGTAGTGGAGTAGAAGGTAAAAGTATTGAAAATTGTAAATACTCAAGTAAAGTAAAAAATACCTTAGAATTGTAGTACTTGAGTAAATGTACTTAGTTACTTTACACCACCGGGGAGGGGTAGTGTTGCGTCACAGCCCTTTGTCTATAAGCAGTGCATAGTATGCATACACACAACAGCAGAATGCAGTGACATCTCTCTGTCTATAAGCAGCAGTGCGTACACACAGAATGTAGTGACGTGCATGTGTGCGAAAGCTGAAATAGACACCCAGTGAAACAGCAGACAAAATGTTGTGACACGCATTGGCACACCAGACCAGTGTTTGATTTCGTCGACTGAAACTATGGCGAAAAATGTTCGTCGACTACCTTTTTTCACTGATGAAAAATTAAATAAAAACTAAGCTATGATGACTAAAACTATGACTAAATATATTGCCAATTTCCTCAACAAATAAAAACTAGATTAAAATGTTAGTGAGGGACTATAGTGGAGAAGCGATCCAGTAGAACTAAGACAAGTAATTTTATGTTTGGTTGGGCTCGGGTGTTGCGCTCTGAAAATAGCAGCTCTACAAGCTCACAACGCGTTGCGCTGCGACGTGTTGTGAGCTTGTAGATCGGCTATTTTCAGCATGCAACCAGGTTTAAAATAAGCCATTACGACACCATCAAGGCCCGCCAAAATCGACTGTAGATTTAGTTGACTAAAATCTTGTGCTATTTAGTCGACTAAAACTAGACAAAAAACGAAAACATTTCAGATGACTAAAATATGACTAAAACTAAATGGAATTGTATTCAAAAGACTATGATCACAACACTGCTCCAGATTCCACAGAACAGAACATTACATATTGATGCACCACGAGGCAAAGTCCAGGTGTGCCTTCAGATTCTGTGACAACCACATGTTATTGCAAAAACATAAAACAACTTTTATGTTTGTGTTTATAAATTTTGCTCACACAATGATGAAATATACAGACAAAAATAAAGAAATAAAAGTACTCGAAATGTGCAGAGAGTTATGAAACCCTAGAGAAAGAGAAAATAAATCAAATCGGTTTCACCTGTAAACAAAAATCAGACTAGAAGAGACATACATGATGATGCTTTTTAAGTCCTTTTTAAAATGAAATCAGATGTTTTTTTCAGGTGTTAAGGCAAGTTGTTCCAGAGGCATGGACCTTGGTATCTAACTAACTGTAGATTGGCCTTGTGTTGTACTAGTCCTAAACGTTTCACGATGGAAGGCCTTGTGAGCTTGTAGATTGGCTATTTTCGTTGCTTTCACATTTTACTTGCCCATTGTTGCACCTTGGCTTGAGCACAAAAAAGTTGAAAACCACTGGCAGTTAAAAGGATCCCTGGCTAATAAGCCAAGTATGCCTTAATACAATATAAGTACCCTCTATAACTAAAATGTAAAATGAAAAACACCTTAAATATTGTATTTATTTTAGAAACAGTTAATCTTTCACTCAATAGGGGCATTGCCCGTCGCAAGTGGATGTCATTTGTCCATGTATGGTCCAGCCCTATGGAATTTATGGAATGCATGTGCAAAAAAAACATGTTTACTTGCTACGGGCATTGCCCAGTGAAAGATTAACTGTTTCTAAAATAAATACAATATTTAAGGTGTTCTAAAAAATGTCTTTTAGTTATAGAGGGCAATCATAACGTATAAAGGCATATTTGGCTTATTAGCCAGGGATCCTCTTAAGCTCACTACAACAGGATCATGTGGTTCATGTATCACACATGCTTCATCAAGCACTATGAGGATTCAATGTTTGGAACTATAGCCTACAGTAATGAATTTGGGCTACCTGTAGAAAATAACTGTATAAAACCAGTGCTTCTCAAAGTGGGGT
Source organism: Gymnoscopelus braueri (assembly GCF_963280865.1). Classification (NCBI taxonomy): domain Eukaryota; kingdom Metazoa; phylum Chordata; class Actinopteri; order Myctophiformes; family Myctophidae; genus Gymnoscopelus; species Gymnoscopelus braueri. Next base: position 9,172,001 of record NC_137617.1, on the reverse strand, counting down.
CTGGGATCCCCTGTGGGTCCTTGAGGGGGTTCCAGGGGGTCCCCTCCAAAACGAGGAAGATTCATTTCAAGTTATTTGAATGACTATTAAGATGATATAGGTTTCACTCTCTGCACTGTTATCTCCACACCAGTGTAACAACAGTGTAGACAGTTGTATTGTGTAAGAAAATCTAATCTAACAAAAATGTGTTTCTTATGGGGGTCTGTGGCCTAAGTGGGTTCCCATATGGCTGTGTTAACACTGGGAAAAAAACAAAGCTTTTCTCATTGCTAGTCCATAAGTTAACCGTTTTCACCCAATAAAATGGAGATGAATCCTTGAATAGATGACTAGAATGAGAAGCAGCCTTGCTGTGGGATCTCAGGGCTGGAGTAGATTAGGCCGGATGTCCACCGGAGCATTTCTTTCAATTTACAATACAATTTAGCAGACACTCTTATCCCATAGCGACGTACTTTTAGAAAGCAAGGCAATTACATGTAATGAGCCCATTTCCTGTGTTGTTGTACACCTTATAATTGACAATGGCATATAATATATGTATTGTTGGATAAAAGGAGTATTGTACAGACTAAATGAAAGCCACACATGAACATGCAGCACAGAATATACTCTAAGCCAGGGGTCTTCAACAGGGGGTCCAGGACCCCCCCGAGGCGGGCCAAATCTTTGTGTGATGCAGGGTACACGACCTTACCGTTATTTAACAACGCAGTGAGCTGCCATGCTTTCTCCGTTCCCTAATACCAGCCTAGTATCTTGCGGTGTGAGAGAGACCTATAGCAGAGTGATCCATTGTCTTTAGGGTTTGTTTTTGTATGAAGTCAGGCCGACGGGGCCGGCATGCCAGCCGTGAGAATGACAAGAGGGGAGCGGGGGATATCCCTGTTTCACACAGGCCCTCCCTTCCTGACACACACACACACACACACACACACACACACACACACACACACACACACACACACACACACACACACACACACACACACACACACACACACACACCTCTGCAAGTGGTGTCAGATCTGCATCTGGGTGGAAAGTAACTCAGTACACTTACTCTGGTACTGTACAATTCTGAGGTATTTTGTTTACTTTGAGCATGTCCATTTTTTTCAATACTTTATACTCAAGTACTCTGCTACATCTCAGAGGCAAATATTGTACTTTCTACTCCACTGCAGTTTTTTATAACTATAACTAATACATTAACCAATTAAGCTCTATTTTGTACTTTGCCTATTTGAAAATAGCCAATCTGCTATTTTCGAAAGGTTTTGACAAATTGTGTAAACTTAAGACTTGTTAAATGGGACATTCTGCATAAAGAGTACCTTTTTTTAAAGTATATTTCGATACCAATACTCGTGCTTTTACTCAAATAATATTTTTAATACAGGACTTAAGGTCAGGGTTACTTAAACCTAATCTTAAGTATTCCTTTATTATATTTTTTTGTTCCTTATTTAGATTTTGTTTGTCAAATAGTACACAACAACAAGACACAAAATGACAGAAAACTAAGATCAACACTGGCCTAAGTACAGAAAAACATAAATCTAGTATTTCTACATTATAGCACACTTTTACTTAAGTAATAGATGAGTGTGTCAGATGTGTGATCCAGGGAGGTGACTGTCACCCCCCCCCCAAGCCCCCCTCTTTCTCATCAAACACCCTCCCTTCCCCTCGCCTTGCCTTACCGTTCGGAAAAGGGCCCTGGCACGCAACGCGATGGGGAAATGGAAACACTAAATGGGAACTATTATTAAAGGGATTGGGGATCGGTGGGACAGAGGACAGGAAGAGGTTCTTTTTTTTCTCCTCTGTTACGCCCTTTACCCAAACTTTGAACAATTCCCCTGCCCCGTGGCCCCTGTGCACCCCTCTGTGCCCAGCCTTCACCCCTTTACAGATGCCCGCTTTGTCAGCAGCACTAGTCCAGGCTTAGCCTGGCCCAAGCTGTTGTTAATTTGTTTGAATGCGATACTTAATGACTTAATACTTTGCAGGTGTGTAAATGGCTGGTTTTTAAATAGATCCTATTGCAGTCAGTGCTGATTATATAATGACCCACATGACAGGTAATACTGACTTTGCACTTTTTGGTGTTTTCGCAGGGTTTCCCCAAACATAGGCGTTGCGGAACCGTTCTTTTTTTGTGTGTCGAGAGTAAACATCCTGGGGTTTTTTTTGGTTTGTTTTTTTTACCTTTCCTATAGGTTTTTTTATTCTAAAAAGTGAAAAGATTTTCTGAAATTAAAAAAGAAGAATAAAGAAAAAAAATTCACACATTTTCAAAATATATATATATATATTTTTTCATATAGTTGGGAAGTGTGTGTTTTGTCAGTGTTTTGTGTGGGCGTAGGCTTGGTTCCAGTTAACCAGCTTGACACACCTGTTTCCAGTCTCCTCATTCCCATCAGTTAATAGGCTACACCTGCCTGCCATCCACCCCACTACTACAAGCACTATCTGCACTTCATGAACTTTACTGTATGCTGCTCTTCAAGTCCCTTGTGCATTGTTTGGAATGTTTCTTTTGCCTTTTTGTTTGGCTGTACTCATCTTCCTCTCCCATGCTTAAGGAATCACACTCGCCGGCCCGCACGCCTCATCCTTACAAGCGTTCCATGCCATCTTGCCCCCACCCCCCCCCCCCTCCATTTCCCCTGTGTTTAATAAACACCCTTGAACTTTTAGTCTGTGTCCGTGTGTCTGCGGTTGGGTCTTGCCAGTTCTTCCAGTGTCTGCCAGTAATAATCGTGACACTCTGTTTTATAAACATTTGGATTTCCTTTGTTCTTTGGCATCGCATTCATCTCGACTTTGTACGTCCGATTGGCTGCAGGTTTACTCATCTTCAGTGGGTCATCATCACTGGGCAAAGGACCAGGTCCTGAAGCAGTGGTTCTCAACCTGTGGGCCGGGGACCACGTGTAGGCCGTGAAGATATTCCAAGCCTCATCCTTCTCTCTCTGACCTTGTCCGTGACCCGTGAGAGGCCTCCGTAGAGAGGTCCACGTTTCTGCTGTGGTCCTTCCCATGTTACATCAAGTGCATTCTTGTGTGCTGTATGTATATGCCATCCAGGGCCTTTTACAGAGATACCGCAGGGGGCCCCGCCAATTCTTTGTGTGATGGGGACTTTATTTTTACATTTTCACATTAACCACTTGAACCCTCGCGTCCCTATTCTGGGAGGACCATAGCCGATCTACAAGCTCACAACACGTCGCGGACACGTTGTGAGCTGCTTCATCTCTCTCTCTCTCTCTCTCTCTCTCTCAGCTAAGGGGTCCTTGGCCTGAAAAACGCTGACGACCCCCATGGCACAAGGCATTCCAGGCGAGTGCCAGCTCCGGACTTTCAGATCCTGTTCTGTCAAGGAAATCCAGGCACCGAGTTATTTGAAGTCTGGCGGTAGCTATGCTTTTGTCCTCCGTGTTAAATGGAGTGCAGGAAGATCGGCCCAAGCTCGATGCCAAGAAAACCCCTGTACGACATTTAACCACTTCAGCACTATTTTATTCAAAATATGTAAATCAGAAAGGTAAATTATCTGAATGAGTCTGTAACCTGCATATATGGAAGTAGCCAATCTGTTGTGTAATAAACCCTTGGTGTATACCTGCTCATCACCTCACTGACATGTATAATTGCTTTCAATTACCATATCTGTGCTTAACTCAATGTAGCGTTTATAGACCATGGACTGTTTTCTATATACATGTTACTGGATATCTTACGTTCTGTATTTGTTTTGTTGTCTGTTGTTGTTTTCTTTTATGAGTGTTGTCTGCTTGTTTTTGTTTTGTTGTTGTTTATACCTTATTCAATTTATATGTTTTCTTACTTGATATTTGTCTATCCTGTTACTTAATCATTTTCTTGACTGTTTGGAGATACTCTGTTTATTTGCTTCAGTAATGACTGTATTACTTGTGAGTATGTAAAAAAACAAAAATGAATAAACAAAACTTTAAAAAAAAGGTAAAGAAGGTAAATTCCCTTCCTGGGGGAGGGGGACCCTTGCAGTGTAATATCACATGGATTCATATAACCAGGGGTGCACATAACTTTTTTGGTCTAGTTCTCAGGAGAGCACGGAGATGTTGCTTAGCACTCACCCTTAAACATTTTTTTTTCGTTTTATATATATATATATATATATATATATATATATATATATATATATATATATATATATATATATATATATATATATATATATATATATATATAAATAAATAAATAGGTCTTTATTATGACCAAATAGGAGGCTACAATTGCAAGCGTTTCAGTGCTGATTTAGAACACATTACTGTACATACATTAGCTAAGTGCAAAAGAGCCATATGAATATTTTTTGTGCGCATTAAAAGCAATTAATCCGTTCAGAGAACTAACTACATTATGACGGCAGACTGCTTATTCTAATTGATGACAATCAGACTGCAGACTGTGTGTGTGTGTGTGTGTGTGTGTGTGTGTGTGTGTGTGTGTGTGTGTGTGTGTGTGTGTGTGTGTGTGTGTGTGTGTGTGTGTGTGACTACAGTTCTGAACACTACTGTATCAAAGAGCTCTATAGCCCATGCAGCCTATAGGCAAATGACACCACTGCTCCCTATGAAAACAACTTGATTTTACAACATAATTTAATTTTAAACTTATTCTATAATATCAGTGGTTCTCAAACGTTTTCATGTCAAGGACCACCCATAATGATATGTATTTGGCCGCAGACCCCCATCTCAAAATATTTTGTTCCAGGGACTACAAATGTTTGCTTAAAAATATATATATTCAAAGATTTGCACAAATGTTCATGATTTAAAAAAAATAGCAGATATACAAGCTCGTAGCGCGCTACGAGCTTGTATATCTGCTATTTTTTAATAGCCATAGTATAACAAAAACTTATTTTGTGAATGCTCTGTATTTGTGATTATATCGGTTATTGTTGTCTCTGTTTTATATGCAGAGTATATAAATATGTATAAAAATTGTGTTATACAGCACAATTTTAACTATTGTCTGTTTTTATTGTTGAAATTTAGTGTGGACCCCCAAGAAGACTAGCGTCCACTTTGTGGAAGCTAACGAGGATCCATAATAAAGAAGCATAAAGAATTAATCCACAAACATAACCAGTCCTCGTAATGCTGCAGGGCATCCTGCGGTGTCAAAGGTCATTCCCATTCACTTCCGTTCCATTCAGAGCCCTGTGGTAATGATAACACGGTTCACTCTAATATTCCTGTGTTGAATCATTCTAATAGATATCATTAGTTGTACAGAATCATCAGAATGTCAGCATTGCAGCCAAATCCCTATTCTGGTGCCTCTTACTAAAGATGACTTTATCCCTTCTGGCATGAATACACTTCATCACACTCCATGGTACAGTGAAATGATTGATGCTGAATCCACACAGTTTACAGTGGATTTACAAAGTCCTGCCGTGAGGCTGAGAATGAGCATTATAGGGTTGCCGACAACTGAAATAGCCGATCTACAAGCTCAGCGTGTCGCAACACAATGTGTTGTGAGCTTGTAGATCGGCAATTTTTTAGATTTGGTGTAAAAAAGCGGTCCAAGTACAGAGACAAGGCAGGTCCAGTTTAAAGTCTAAAGGGTTTAAAAGAGATAGTTCACCCCCAAAATGACATTTTTTTCCTATCGATTACTCACCCCATGGAGACTTGAATTCATGGATATTTTTTTGTTTATGTCTCATTCCTAAGCCAATCATTTGATGACCGGCAGCGGTTCCGGTAGGAGACACAAAGAGTTAGCCTGGTAAACCCTCCCTCCGGAAATCTCATTTCCATTTGATTTCAGGAGTGAGTCTGGCCTGATCGCCCATTCTGCAATATTGGCTGTGGGCTGGAGTTGGGCGGGAGTAATACCGTTGACTGACAACCCCTTCAGCCAATGATCGTTTTTCCCCTTTAGCCAATCAGCAGAGTTCACCAGACTAATGTGACACAACGGGACTTTTGAGACGGCCATGCCCAAAATGGGTTGCCTTATTCGGATACATGAGTGTCACTGCCCGCCCCTACCGGTTCTCTAAATTTTTATTTTTAAATAGGCTCTGTCATGATTAATTGACCACATATATGAAGTTAAACAACTAAATTCTATCCAAACGATATCTTATAAGTATAATAAATTCCGTGCCTCAAAATAGAAGTTTGAGAGCTTTTTGAAGTAAAGAAATAGCGGAGAAAATAGCGGACAGAAAAGATGGCTGCCGTTTTGTCGGCTGTATTCAGGCTGCACTCGGTGCCATTCGGGCTCACTCGAACTCGCCACCTGATTGGCCAACTGTCGCTGTCAATCACAGAACGATGTGCGACGACGCTGATAGGCTCGGTTAGTTGGTAATTCCACTAGAAACCCCCACAATGGGCAATCAGGCCAGACTCACTCCTGAAATCAAATGGAAATGAGATTTCCGGAGGGAGGGTTTACCAGGCTAACAAAGAGTCTCCTTTGTGTCTCCTACCGGAACCGCTGCCTACCGCTGGTCCGCTGGTCATCAAATTATTGGCTTTGGAATGAGACAAAAACTAAAAAATATCCATGAATTCAAGTCTCCATGGGATGACTTAAGGCCTTTGCAGACAGGGTGCGATTAGTCAATCAGTTTTTACCGCATGCGAAAAGACGCACGAATCGAACTGGGTTCGATTGAAAAAAAAAAACGCATCGCCGCAGCCACTTGCTGCACGGCAAATTCGGAGCCGGTGTGCATGAGGTCATAGAGAACCATGTGTTCATTTAAAAAATGATATTGTCCGTTTTTTCCGTGCGAAAAATTGCACCCTGTCTGCAAAGGCCTTAATCGATAGAAAACACTTTTTTTGGGTGAACTATCCCTTTAAGTTGTTACAAACTGTATTTTGTAAGGCGCGTGTCATCGACTGATTCCTAAAAATAAGGAACAAAGTGTGTCCCTTTTCAGTTCAATAAAAGGGACGTCTATTAGTTTCCAAATAAGGGACGATTCCGTACGGTTGGCAACCCTAATTAGTGCTAATGTAGAATATCAGTGACAGCCTGCTAGACAAATCATCCAGTTCTGTGCTTCATTTCCTGGAGGAATTGATAAGGAGCCTTTATCAGCTGTCAGTGACATCACAACATGATGGCAGGAGCTTGATAGCCTCCGACAATGGCATATCAAGCAATCAGGAACACAAATGTACAGATGTAACCAAATGGACCCGTTTTAACCCATTAAATCTGTCTGTGTTTTTGACATTTTTGAATAGCCAAAGTATAAACTAATAATGGTTAAAAGTGGTTAAATCTAAAATGACAGATGCTTTCTCGGTCTTAATGGGTTAAAAACTGGTATCAAATGGGGCTCTGTGGCCTATAATGCCAATCAAACCCAGGGGTCTTTGAAATTCAAAAGGTTATGAATCACTATCACGTCTCCTCTGATACACAGATGCTTCTCTTCATCCGACATTGAGGAGTTCGAGTGGGAGGGCATAATGCATTTCCCATTTCCAGTGGTGGAAAGTAACTAGGTACATGTACTCAAGTACTGTACTTAAGTATAGTTTTGAGGTATTTGTACTTTACTTGAGTATTTCCAATTTCCAATACTTTTACTTCTACTCCACTACATCTCAGAGGCAATTATTTGAAAACTTTAGTTATAGTTACTTTGTAGACTTAGATTATTATTACAAAACATACATTAACCATTTGAGCCCTACTGTATATATTTCGGCCATTTGAAAATAGCCGATCTACAAGCTCACAATGCGTCGCATCGCAACGCATTGTGAGCTTGTAGATCGGCTATTTTCAAATGATTTTTATGCATTTGAAAACTTGTGAAATAGGACATTCTGCATAATGAGTACTTTCTACTTTTGATACCAATACTTTTGAACTTTTGTAAATTTTGAATTCCGGACTTGTACTTGTAACAGAGTATTTCTACATTGCAGTATTGATACTTTTACTTAAGTAAAACATGTGAGTACTTTTCCCACCACTGCCCATTTCTGCAGCCTGCTCAGGTGTCGCTACAGTATCTCCCCTCCTGTTGGTTGCATAAGAACTTACATTCCATTAAAGTCTATGGGGATTTGACCGGACCTTACACTTGATTGTATTACCTTAGTAAACATGGTCATAAATACTTTTGTTTTCAGTCTCCGGTTTAAAGTCTTCTTTCAATTATCATGACTATGGCTATAGCCCCATTATGAGTAGTGAGAGGGCATACCCATTCAACCCGGAAAAACATGCTACGTCAGGTGCAAGTACTGCTCCCTGTTCGGCTACAATGAGAAAACATGGCCACAGGCTGACTAAATAAGCGATTTAAACGGTTGTTTCGTGCCGGACCAAACAGTTAGGGTTCCGGAACATCCTCAAACATCTGTACAGTTTGGAAACTACCATTGGTTTTTGGATACAATGTGGCGAAAAAGGTAATCCACGGACCCTTTGCGGCCGTTCCACCGATTCCGGGAGAGCTCGCAGTGGAACCTCATCTCGGAGCTGTATAGCGGAGTGAGAGGTTCGTAATGGGGCTAGACTATGGCCTAGTCGGGTCTCTTCTTGATTGGGACATAATAATAACCATCCTGGGTCCAAAACCTGGTAGTATTTGCACTGCCTGATGCTGTGCTATAGGCGCTTGCGCTGTCGTTCCCACACTTTTCTTACGTCCTGATGCCATTTTACCAACCACCTTCAGTCTCACACTATACTTAAATATTGTCCGGCGACACAAATAAGTCACGAAGCGTAGCCAATAAGCTTAGCCAATAATAAACCCCCTTCGCATCCGTCACGACACGCTGGGCACGAACGCCACGTGGCGCCAGCCACGAACGTCCCGTAGTTTTATAGCGTTTTTTTTAACACAATTCTATTTGGTTTTAGTCCTATTTTAGTAATCTGAAATGTTTTAGTTTTAGTCGTTTTAGTTGTAGTTGACTAAGATTCAGTGATTCAGTCGACTAAAATATATTTTGGCGGTCCGTGATGGCCGTGATGGCCGTGATGGCGTTGTTGATTCATACCTAGCTGCCTGCCACCAATAGCCGATCTACAAGCTCTCAACGCGTCGTGAGCTTGTAGATCTGCTATTTTCGCCGCACGACACTCGCGTGCAACCAAGAATAAAATGACTTGTCTTCTTAGTTCTACTGGATCTCTTCTCCACTAGTCCACTAATCCAAATTGTCAACATATTTAGTCATTAGTTTTAGTCATCATCGCTCAGTGGAAAAAAGGTGGTCTATGAACATTTTGTGTCATCGTTTTAGTGGGCGAAATGAACACCGCAGGAGAAAGGCTCTGTCAGGGTTAATTCCCAGGCCAGCAGGGTCCTAACCACCAGCGTGTTGAGTCTTTTTCATCATGTGTTTTCTATTAAGACTGAAATTAATATGTGAACTTACTTTAAAGCTGCAATTGGTAAGTTTCCTGTCCAGCTTCAAAGCTGGGTTTCCCCCGCGTGGGAGACCACACTTCTACCGCTCACTTGGCCAGGGGGAGATGTTGCACTTATGAGCTTCTGACAGTACTACCTGTCAACCAGTAGGTGTGCTACCTGACGTCAGGGTCTAAATGTGTCAATGGAGAGCAGGGAGACCACCTCCAACCACTGCATGTGTAGTTATACACTATATTATAGCCTACACAATATTAAAATACTCCGTTACAAGTAAAAGGCCTGTGTTCAAAATGTTACTTGAGTAAAAGTACAAAAGTATTGGCATCAACATATACTCAACAAGTACCAAAAGTAAAAGTACTAAAATGTTTGAAAATAGCAGATCTACAAGCTCACAATGTGTCGCAATGTGCTTGTTGCTATTTTCAAATAGTCTAGGTATAAAATAGGGCTAAAGTGGTTAATGTATGTTTTATGATGTAATCATTTATATCTGAAAAGTAACTAGTAACTAAAGTTTTCAAATAATTGTAGTGGAGTAAAAGTACAATATTTGTCTCTGAGATGTAGTGGAGTAGAAGTAAAAGTATAGACAATTAGAAATGTTCAAATAAAGTAAAAGTACCTCAAAATTGGACTTAAGTACAGTACTTGAGTAAATGTACTTACAGTAGTTACTTTACACCACTGCGGCACCATATGTAATGCCCGGGAATCGAACCCCGGTCTCCCGCACGGCAAGATACACTAAAGCCAATTTAGCATTTGGTCTTTAGCCAGAGGCTCTAGGCCACTCTGCTACACATACAGATTAGTTTTGTTCATTCAAATGAAGTTGCGGACTGCAGCTTTAAGTGTCTCTGGGCCTGTGGCCTGAGGTAAACCAGGGGGCCCTGGAAAGTGAACTCCAAGCTGCCAAGGTTCAATCCTCATATCCTTTTATTTGATTGAACAGTAACGAGAACACTTCCTCGTAATCATGCTCAGTTGTGCAGCGTTGCCAAGTCTGCTTATTATAAGCGACGTTGGGCTTGTATATTGGTAGTTGCGGGTTGCGTTTATTAAGATTTGTTTCTAAAGAGTCTAATGATCATTACAATGTCCTGATATGAAAGAAAATGTTTATACAGTATGTATATGGATAGCCAACATCTGTAAACTTAATTAAACTTAATGTTGATATGCACCGACTATCAAGAAAATAAGAACATGGCACTTTGTGTCAAAAAAGGTTGCCGAACCCTGGTGTAGTTACTTTTTTAGGCTTGCTACAGTTTAACCACTTTAATCCTATATACATCGCGTCTGCGACGCGTTGTGAGCTTGTAGATCTGCTTCTTGATCTTTTTTTTTAATACATTTGAAATGCGTTGTGTTTTGACAAAACAAATCTTGTACGGGGATACCTAGCACAATTATTTTCAGATGGGAGTCAGTGGCAAAATACATATTCATTTGGGGGTCCTTGATTTAAAAATCTTTTAGAACCACTGCTCTAAAACCGGACTCTGTCTTTTCCCGGTGCTTCGCCCAGGTCGATGTTAGGCATATTTCTGTGAGGTTAGGGTTAGGGAGGGATAGTTCATCCCCACAATTGCTTTTTTCCTATCGATTAGTCACCCCACAATCTGGGAACCCAGCGCCAAATGAAAAGGAAAAACAGCGCCCTCTGCTGTTTTTTACTATCTCAGTTGGCTCTGGGAGGAAGAAAACGTAGCACCCGCGCGCAAGGAAACCGGGGTTTTGGTCTGCCTTCAGCGCATCACTTCCGGTGGTGCGACTATATTTTCATTCCCACTAACAATATTTCTACACGGAACACTAACACCACTTCTCCCAGAGAACATGGATCGTTCTGGTTATAAGCCCACTTGTTTCTATGATGAAAGAGCAAGTTAAAATGTGAATGTCTTTCCGTGGTTTTGTCTGCTCCGCGGACGCTATTGTTAAATGAGTTTCGGTTGGTTTCGAGAGGGGATGGATCGACGGACACGTGAATCCCGCCCACTACATTTGATTGGGTAAAGCGCGGCCTGCTTCCTGATCTGAAGGCACGCCAACTTGAAACCAATGCGCACGGGTTGTCAACACGGCTACCGACAGATTCAAACGCAGAGCAGAATCTGTTCTTGAGAGATTAGTCACCCCATGGAGACTTGAATTCCTGGATATTTTTTTGCTTTTGTCTCATTCCTAAGCCAATAATTTGATGACCAGCGGACCGGTAGGCAGCGGTCCCGGTAGGAGACACAAGAGACTCTTTGTGTCTCCTACCGGAACCACTGCCGGTCATCAAATTATTGGCTTAGGAATGCGACAAAAACAAAAAAATATCCATGAATTCAAGTCTCCAAGCGGTGACTAATCGATAGAAAAAAGCCATTTTGGAGGTGAACTATCCCTTTAAGGTTAGGGTTAGGCATAGTGTTTGTGAGGTTAGGGTTAAGGTTAGGTTTAGGCATAGTTTTTGTGAAGTTAAAGGTTAGGGTTTAGGCCAGTGGCGGTCAGATAATAAATCGGTAAAATCAGGCAAAAATAAGAATTAAACAACATAACCCTAACCTAACCCTATCTTAACCCTAAAACCGAAATAAAGTGACAAAAAGGCCCCCAAAAAGTGACCGCAAAATTTTGCGCGCGCGCGCTTCGTGCGGGATGTGCACCCGATCACTGTGCTGTGCCTCCCGGCCCGGCTTTGAGTTGTTCCGCCACTGGTTTAGGCGGAATAGGCGCCACTGTCCGGGCGCCTAAACCCTATCATAGAGTCATTAATACCCAGACTCCAATCTGTTTTTATAATATTATAACTTGCTGCTCAGAGATTCACACATACTCCACTCGTGGAGCATGTGATGGACAGATAACTTTACCTTTACCAAACTCCAATTCCATGAAGAGAGCTGCATTTTATTGGTCAATTGTAGCTACTTTGGACCAGTCTTCCAAGTGAGATTCGAAACACCAGAGAAAGCCAGTTTTAAAAGGAAACTTCAACTTCATATAATGTATACTCAAAACATACAATAACATCTATTCTTACATACCAGATTGATAGTGCTACTTTTTAAATCTGTTGTATCCCTGTCGGTATCTCTTTTTGTGTGATTATCAACTTTTGTAATGTAATGTAATATATTATTTAGATTTTGTTGTTTTTAGTATTTTTGTAATACACTGTGATATGTTGAATGTTTTTGTTAATGTATTTTAATGTCTTGGACCCCAGGAAGACTAGCTGACGTTAAGGCGTCAGCTAATGGGGATCCGTTTAAATGAACAAATAAACACACCAAAGGACGAGGGAGTCCCCTCTAAAACAACATTAGACAATAAAGTGTGACTGGGCCTGCCCTACTTGCTTATTTTCATAGAACCGCTTTCTTGTTTCACGCGCCAAATCTGGCAACGCTGGTGCCGGGCCCGGACAGATTTTCACAGGCATGGCATTACGACTCCAAGAACAGTAAACCTCGCGTAATAGAAAACGTCTCCATTAGAATCAGATGTTTAAACAACTACGCAGTTCTTTCAACCGCATTTGTTTTTACTTTTCCCGCATTCCAGAGAGAACAATGCTGGCCTAACGATCTCGCCAGACAGATTTTCGTGGGTCAATAAATTAAAGTAGAATTAACTTCACTTTATGTGAAACTCAAGTAGATTCAGATGGGCTTTTAATGGCTGTAATGGAGTTTAAAAAGCATTTGTTTTACTTATTTGCGTGCAGTAGAAAGTATGCTTGACCTAAATACTTGTTGGAAGGGTCTAGTGTAATTAACATTAAGAAGATTTAGAAGCAGATTAGCGTTATTAATCCCTGTGGGGAAATACTTTCGCTCGCACGCGCGCACACACACACACACACACACACACACACACACACACACACACACACACACACACACACACACACACACACACACACACACACACACACACACACACACACACACACACAGTAGGTTCTCAAATGGCGTGTCAAAGCAGCGTGAGAAGTCTAGGTGTGCCTTAATTGGGACTTTGTGAGAACCACACATTATTATTGCAATATACTGTAGGCTATACAATATATACTAAAACATATTATATCAGTACTTTGTGTTACCAAAACTCTAATTCTCTGCCGTACGTAAATATTGCAACCACTTTCAACCTGGCGTCCCTATTTTTAGCACTGCGTAATTGCCCCGTGCGTAATTGCCCTCAACGCAACGTGATGCAACGCGTTGTGAGCTCGAAGATCTGGCATTTTTAGCTATTGTTGATAATTTGTGAAACTATGAAATACAGGGCTTAAGTTGTTCATCTTTCTACGCGTCATTAAATAAAGATAAATGTTTACAGAGTGATAACAGTGGTAACACGTGTCATAGAGGTTATTTTGCACGAATGACTTGCCCTTTGGTGTGCCATATGAGCCCAAAACCACTGATATATGGAGGTTTGCATACATGCAACGTGGAGTGAGGGGCACAGAGCAGTCAGAGGTTCAATGCTTTAATCAAGGGCACCTCTCCAGCTACCAGTCCACACTCCACAACATGGTCCATGCTGAACTTGAACTGGCCACCCCCCGCTTCTCAAAATGCTTACGGGGGCTGCCAGGGGGGCCAACTGGAAAGGAGAAGAAAAAGAGCTTGTAGGCCCACTTTGTCATTTTCATGTTTTTAACGCTATTTTGCAATTAAAGGGGAACAGTCAGAAGCTATTGCTATATGAGGGTCCTTAGCATTGAATTAGTTTTGGAAACCACTAACCGATATGAAAACAGCTCAAATCTATCCCACTCTGAACCAGATTTCAGATGATATACCAGCACTACAATAATCAGACAATTTCATCTCTGTCAGGTGGAAACGTTATGTCCAAAACTGTTACTTTTCAGGATTCAAATCCAAACATTCAAATATTTTTTTTTTGCAAAAAAGCTAAAGTATCAGATCTACAAGCTCAAAACGCGTCACTTCACGCCACGTTTTCACCTTGTACATCTGCTACTTTTGATACTTTTGTGTGACGCTCTAGTATGTTCAAGTAGGGCGTTAATTTACGAAAAATAACAAAAAGTTAAAATATGGAGATCAGAGGTTTCCGCCCGACAGCAGCAATTTCCTCTTCTAAACCTAGTTCTCCTGGACCATTGCACTGTAGATCTTTTTGCTTCATCTCCTGACCCACGTTGGACCACAGCCTGTGTATGACCCCCCAGTGCTCTTATGACCCTCCGGGACTCTCCCCGTGGCTCCAGTAAGTCTACAATGGGACAGATCCTCCGATAGAAAGAGGGGAGGCCACTTCATATCTGATAGCAGGGTACGGGGCCAACAATGGCCCCTGGGCGCTACCAACTCCCATTAACCAGGGCGAGGCCTTTCCTTACATACTTCTAAAATACTGATTTCTCTTTTTTCGTTTGTTGTTTTTTTTTCTTCTCTCTCTCTCCGCATCCGTTTCTTTCTTTTCATGGACTCACGTGTCGATGGATTTAGAGACTTTACCGAAATGACGGATGTGAGGAGGTGTATTGTTTTGGCCGCGTTCCCCTGTTGGGTGCCGCCGTGCATGCTGGGTAAGGAAGGCGAGGGCTTTGAACAAGTAGTACGCGGTGCCGCCTTATTTCAGGAAATGAACGATTGTGTTGGAAAAGAATGGCACGGCCATAAAAAAGGGTGACAGTTCGCGCGGTTCTCATGTCTGTCTGTCCGTCCGTCTGTCTGTCAGTCATGGCAGCATTTGAAGACTTGATGTACTGTACACATCCCATAACCAAATACAGTACAACATGCAAGTACTGTACCAGTGGTGGAATAAGTATACAGATATTTTTATCTAACCCATTAAGACCGGGAACGCATCTGTGTAACCACTTTAACCATTATTTTATACTTTGGCTATTCAAAAATAGCAGATCTACAAGCTCATAGCGCGGCACCAAGGGCCGCGCTATGAGCTTGTAGATCTGCTATTTTTGAAAAATCGTGAAAATGTGTGCAAATCTTTCAATATATATATTTTTTAAGTGAATTTTTTTTGCTCAAATCTGTGCTTATGGGGGTCCGTGGCCAAATACATATAATTGTGGGGGTCCTTGGCATGAAACAGTTTGAGAACCACTGATTATAGCAACATACGTTTTTTCTAAAAACTGTTAGGATTTAGGAGACATTTGTGGAATCCCTAGAAGCAAATGTTCATGTTTTTCAAAAATAGCAGATCTACAAGCTCATAGCTTGTAGATCTGCTACGAGCTATATGAGCTTGTATATCTGCTATTTTTGAATAGCCAAAAGTATAAGATAATGCTTAAAATCTAAAATGACAGATGCTTTTCCTGGTCTTAATGGGTTAACCACTTAAACCATCTATACTTACTGTAGTAAAACGGACCTGAACTGCAACTGTACTTCGTATGGTCTTTTATCTCAATACACCAAATCTCTTCACCAAAAATAGCTGATCTACAAACTTGTATATTGGCTATTTTTGGTTAATGCTCCAACCAGAAAGTATGGACGCTGGGGTCCAAGTGGTTAAAGGTGGAGAAGACAAAACAACCAGGTGCTCTCCGGAGACTAATGTAGTTAAAGATAGTTAAAAGTATCAAAGGTGCTACTGGATCAGACGGGATAAAACATGAGATAAAAACAGTCAGAGGATCCTGTTGCAGTGCAACAGTGCAAGCCAAATGCTCGTCAGTATCGGTGTACCCACCTGTTCCGCTGTACTGCGGAACCTCATGTACAAATGTATGTGCAGGCTGTCTGATTCTGCCAACAGCATCATTTTAATCCTGAATAACCCTTTACTGAGCTCGGTCAGGTTTGTTTCTAAACTGTGGAACCATTGGCGTGTATAAGCCTGTATATGAATTTACGATTTTATGCGGACTATGTCCGCCTCTGTTGTTTTTGTATTTGTATGTTATTTTGTGTTGCTATGGACCATGTGTCCTTAATAAAGTTTGATTGATTGATTGATCCGGGCACTCAATTGTACAAAGGAGGAAAAGTTCAGTTCAGTCCAGTTCAGTGAGTGACGACACAACGCAGTCGGATATCCAGCAAAGCAATGAACCAGCTGGTAAACAAATCATTTGAATGACATTAACGCAACTTTTTGGCCAACTGCACTGAATGATTCAGTACATTGTCATCATGGCCAGCTGTACGAAACCTTCTCAAGGGAAAAGACAGCAGTGTGAATGTTTTTTTTATTGTGGGACATGAGTAAGGAACAGATAACATGTTTATAAGGACCTGTTCAGATAAGTCATTAATTAAAACAATTGTTTCTAGTACCTTTTGTTTTGATAATTAAATAACATTCTGCTTTCATTACAAATTCTCTAATGACTTCTGCTTTTCAGAAATAAAACGAGTTGCTGCCTACAATACAGTATTAATCAATGGTTCTCAAAGTGGATTAGCGGATTAACTCTCTGGCTTCCTTTAGGGGGGTCTAAATTTAACCTTACAAGTCTGTAATTCTAACAGTATACAAATGGAACCAATTGGACCTCAACAGGTCCATTTGGTTCTGTCAGAGTTAAGGGGAGACCTTGAAATGTAAAAGCTTGAGAACCACTGGTAAATGATCAATATAGGTTGTTGGGAGGACTGTCTGGGTGTTCGGGGTCTTTCACAAAGAAGGAGCCGAACTCCCAAAGGGTGCTTTTTTAGTTTATTATATTATATACTGTATTATGTTGTTGTGGGGAGGGGGGTTGGGTGGTCCTTGTTAAAAATGCTAGTGGCCCAGACTCCAGACCTAAAAAAAGCTTGAGAACTACTCAGTTACAGCAGTGGTTCCCAAACGTTTTAGCTAAAGACCCGAAATAGACATTTGATGTTTCTCCGAGACCCACACTAGTGAAAATAGACTTTTAAACTGATTTCTTAAAAAAGAAAATGAAATTTATAGTACCAACAAAAAAAAAACAGTAGGAAACAAAATAATATTTGCTTGCGATGCATAAAAGTGGGTCTGCAACGCAAAAATGTGTCCCTCCCGAACCTCTGTTTGAGGACCACTCAGTTACAGGACACCAACCTGAACCCCTCACTCCACCCTGCTGACATCCAACATGTCCCTGAGTAACCTGGGATACTCTCTCTCTCTCTCCTCCTTCACGTGACGTCTCTCCCTTTCATTCAGTCACATCTGTTCTCTCTCTCTCTGCTCTACAGGGCTGCCATTTATAAACAGGAAAAGCTCCACAGATGGACATGTTGTTTGACTGTGCAATGAGACAGCACTTGCTCTGCATGCATCTGCCCAGGTGTGTGCATGTGGGTGGGAACGCACGCGCGCGCGCGCGGGCACACACACACACACACACACACACACACACACACACACACACACACACACACACACACACACACACACACACACACACACACACACACACACACACACACACACACACACACACACACACACACACACACACACACACACACGCGCGCACGCACACGCGTTAAGTAACTAAGTACATTTACTGAAGTACTGTAATTGAGTACACTTTTGAGGAATTTACTTTACTGGAGTATTTCCAATTTCCAATACTTTTACTTCTACTCCACTACATCTCAGATCCAAATATTGTACTTTTACTCCACTACATTTATTTGAAAACTTTAGTTACTAGTTACTTTGTAGATTTTGATTATTATTACAAAACATACATTAACCACTTCGGCCCTATATACATTTCGACCATTTGAAAATGGCCGAAAAATGCGTGAGCTTGTAGATCAGCTATTTTCAAAGTATTTTATACATTTGAAAACTTGAACTTCTGCACAATGAGTACTTTTACTTTTAGTACTTTAAGTGCATTTTGATGTCAATACTTTTGTACTTTAACTCAAGCAAAATCTGAATTCTGGACTTTTACTTGTAACAAAGTATATTTACATTGCAGTATTGCTACTTTTACTTAAGTAAAGCAATTGAGTACTTTTTTCACCACTGCACACACACACACACACATTTCACAGGCACATACATACACTCAAAAATACATGGATCCAAAGATACAGTAAACTGTATGAGACCACACACACACACACACACACACACACACACACACACACACACACACACACACACACACACACACACACACACACACACACACACACACACACACACACACACACACACACACACACACACACACACACACACACACACACACACACACACACACACACACACACACACCTTAACTATTAGGAGCAGTGTGCTGCCACCTTGTGGCGCTCGGGGGGAGCAGTTATGGATCCAGTGTCTCACTCAAGGACACTTCAAGTGGAAGCCAAGAGGAGCCGAGTTATAAGCTTATAAGTACCATTTTCACTATCTTTTGAAAAAAGGTTTTGGGGCCGATCAGGTGGCAGAGGGGTAAAGTAGGCCATTGGGGAAAAGTGCTCACATGTTTTACTTAAGTGGAAGAATCAATACTGCAATGTAGAAATACTCTGTGCAATTACAATTCTGGAATTCAAAATTTACTTGAGTAAGAGTACAAAAGTATTGGCATCAAAATGTTTCTTCGAGTACCAAAAGTAAAAGTACTCGTTATGTGGAAATGTCCCATTTCAAGTTTTCAAATACAAATCGTTTGAAAATAGCAGATCTACAAGCTCACAAGCTTGTAGATCGGCTTTATTCAAATAGTACCATCCTGATAGTTCCTCATTGTCCTGTGGGGTTGTGTCTGTCTGTCTGTCTGTCTGCCTGCCTGCAGTGGTGTAAAGTAACTAAGTACATTTACTCAAGTACTGTACTTACGTACAATTTTGAGGTATTTTTACTTAACTGGAGTATTTCCAATATTCAGTACTTTTACTTCTACTCCACTACATCTCAAAGGCAAATATTGTACTTTTACTCCACTACAATTATTTGAAAATCTTAGTTACCAGTTACTTTGTAGATTTTGATTATTATTACAAAACATACATTAACCACTTCAGCCCTACAGTGTATACATTTCGTCCATTTGAAAATAGCCGATCTACAAGCTCACAATGCGACGCATTGTGAGCTTGTAGATCTGCTATTTTCAAAAGATTTGTATACATTTGAAAACTTATGAAATGGGACATTCTGCATAATGAGTACTTTCTACTTTTGGTACTTAAAGTACATTTTGACACCAATACCTCTTGAATTCCTTTTATTTGTAACAGAGTATATTTCTACATCGCAGTATTGATACTTTCCCTCAAGTAAAAAATGTGAGTACTTTTTCCACCACTGTCTGTCTGTCTTGTCTGTCAGTCAGTTTACTAGGTCAGTCCATACAGCACTCATTAAGCGGGTCATTCAGTCTAGTCCTGCTAGACATTATAACATCCTGGCTCAGCTATATTCTTCCTCCTCCGTGTTATTTTTACCTCCCTCTCACCGCCTCACTCAGCGCTGCAGGGCCCTGGGCCCGTTGGAACTCCACTATAGGGCTATGCTCCTCGTTGCTGGGTGTCACGCGGCTTTTTGAAGAAAAAAAAGCACCCCCATTTCCTCATTCTGTTGTTTTACAACGTTCACTTTTCCGAAAGCGGCACACCGAACATCCTCCCTTTTCATTTTCTGCGGTTTTATTTAGACAGGGGAAGAAAGGTTAAGAGGTTTGAAGACAGCGGGGACGGCAGACGCCGCTTCCAAAGCAGCTCTTTTCTTGTCACGGAGGGGTCGAGGGGGGCACTGGGCCCGTGGCCAAGTACGAGGAAAGTTGAGGAATGGAGCAGATCTTATACAGATACACAAGATGTATGCAACTAATGAACTTATTTTACAATTTACAATTACAATGTATCCAGAGCGACTTACAATAAAGCAAGGTAAACAGATACATCAAATGCAGAGAGACAGTGTAGTGCCTTAGTAAACTATAGGATCACAGGTAAACCAAGAACCTAGCATCAGTCTAAATAACATCTAAACATCTTCTTTTTTTTTTTATGTCATTTTTAACATTGTAGTCAAGGAAAACAAGCCTATGTAACAAAAAGATGAGAACATAATGATCACGGTATGTCTGCAATGCATGGTCGTCATATGTAGGTCAAGTGCTAAGGGCTGAGGTTGAGTCTGAAGAGGTGAGTCTTCAGATTACGGTGGACTCTTAGTTGTACATCATGTAGTTGAATTGTAAATTGTGCATTTGCTTTATATAGCATCTTTATCCAAAGCGCTTACAATGTGCATTACATTTACCCATTCACATACACATTCACACACACATTAACTTACCGACGGTGGACGAAACCATGCAAGACACCCAGCCTGTGGTCTTGCTCAAGGACACTTCGACACTAACCCACAGGAAGCCAAAGTATAGATACTCCTGGTCAAATATTACTACAGTGAAAGTTGCTCAGTCAAATTTGTACTGAGTTAAAGTACTGGAGTACTTGCTTTAAAAAAAATATTTAAGTATTCAAAATTACAAATTAAAAAGTACACAGCTATTTTCACGATATTTGAAATAGGGCTTAAGTGGTTCATTCATAATGTACTTTTTTCCCCTTTCTAGAAATGTAGCGGAGTCAAACGTCTGTCTTTGAGAGGTTAGTGGAGTGTATCCAAAAATACAAATACTCAAGTAAAATACAGATACACAAAAAAAGGTGACAGTGACAGACCCTGATGAAGACCTTCTAGGTCGATACGCGTTGGTCATAATGTGTTGCCTTGCTCTAAATAAATCTATATATTTTTTCACTTAAGACGGAGTGCCTTATTTTCTTTGCAAGTCTGCAGTTCACACCTTCTTGGAATCAAGCAGTACTTATTTGGAAACCCTTTTTTTTTTTACTAAAAAAAGGTACTTAGTTACTGTCTAGCACTGGATCTCTATGTAACTGTAACAGATCTAGTACATCTAGATCTGTGTGTGAAGTTGTCCCTATGAACGGTAGTGACATGTGACAGCACGTGGTGTCCCTTCAGGGACAGATCATTCTTCATCCAGGAAGGATGACTGAGCACATATTAAATATGTGCTTTGACCTGCTCTGCCATCACATGTGTGCATGGATGAAAACAACATTTTCAGTCATGTGCGCTGGAGGAAAGAGCAGATGCTAGTCCGGGGCCGATAGCATCTGTGCTAGTGCACAATATTCAGTGAGATACTGTAGACTGTTAGCCATTTAGACCATTGGTCTTTTAAAATCTTTTTAATACCTAAAAAATAAGTTTAGAGTCAAACTAAATTGAATGCCTCAACTCCTACAAGTCCAAGTGCTCATCAGGGTGGGGGGTCCCCAGTTCAAACATGATTATTTTGGAGGGTCACGGCCTGAAAAGGTTGAGAACCGCTGGTTTAGACTTCAGTTTTTATGCACCACTTAAGTCTTACAGTGTCTGCTATAACTCTGTTATTTTAAAATCACAGCTAAAAAACCTTTCTGTTTGCTGCTGCCTTTCATGTCATTTTTACTCTTATTTTTCATTTTTTTCCCCCTGTATTTTGTTCCAGGGACCCCCAGAAGCAAAGATTTGAGCAAAGATTTTTGTTTCAAAACCAATATAAAAGATTTGCAAACATTTTCACGATAAAAAAAATAGCATATCTAAATGTATATCTGCTATTTTTTAATAGCCAAAGTATAAAATAATAGTTATAGCTAAAAATCTAAAATGACACGGATGCGTTCCTGGATTTAATGGGTTAGACGACCACAGATGTATTGGGTCAATCGTTATCATTTATCATGATAAAAGACACTCACAATAATCGTATCATGGATATTTTTTATTCATTGTGAAATTGTTTGTCATACACTGGACCTGAGTTGGCTTTTTTCTATCGACACCAAAGCGGTTGCGTTGCGACAAATTGTGAGCTTGTCGATCGGATTTTTTTTGCTAATGCTCCCCCCTTCATATCCTCCCATCCCTAATCCTTAATCTACACATGGTGAGGCTGGCATGGGGACAGTTGTCCCCTGACCATGTGGTCCCCTGTCGTCTGGCACTGCGTGACATCAGAAATGATTTCCCTTTCATAATCTCTTTTACTGTCATCGCAGCTCACAACTGTGTTTGCCTGATGGCTGCCCCATTCTAAGTACTGTACATGACTGACACGCGCACGCACGTACGCACACACGCAGATTTTCATTGCAAATTGAATATCTGTCTTGATGGATTAGGCACAAATGAACAAACAAATCTTTTTCTTATTGTCCAAATCGTACAGGGTTGGCCTGACATACATATTGAATGCACATGAATCAGACTTGTTCAGACAGGTTTCTGCAACTACAATATCGTATTGAGCTTGCAAAGTGCACCTGCATACAACTAGGATGCCGAATCATTGTATTAGCACTGTATTTTTGGGCGGTGAAACCGCCCCTATAAGTGAGATTTGGAAAAATGTACAAATATCTTGCGCTGTGATCTGGGCCCAGGAAATTTGTACAATTATCCTGCGCTGTGATTGGCCAATCACAGTCTATTCAGGACTGTGATTGGCCAGTGTCACATGACACATGTGCATAGCCCTATATAAGAAACCATAACTTGAAAAAAACCAAAAATTTGTTTTTTTCAAGTTATGGTTCCGTCCATCATAAAGAGTGTTTCAATAAATGTATTTATTTTTTTGTACATGATTGGTTGACTCCATTCAGTATTGTGATTAGCTAGCAAGACACCGCCCACTTCACACAGGGTGTGATTTTTTAACTCTGTATACAACTATAGAAAGTGGCGCCATACAACACATTTTGGTTCCCAGTTCGATCCCGGATTGCCCTTGAGTTAGTGTCGAAGTGTCCTTGAGCAAGACACTGAACCCCTAATTGCTCCCGATGAGCAGCTTGGTGCCTTGCATGGTTTCCTCCGCCATCGGTGTGTGAATGTGTGTGTGAATGGGTGAATGTAATGCACAATCTATGTAAAGCGCTTAGGATAAAAGAGCTATATAAATGCACCATTTACCATTTATGTGTCTTCTGCAGACCGGTCTGGACCCAAGCACTGGGTGGGCGTTTTGCAGAAACCAAAAAGTGTAAGAGCCAGTCAGTGTCTGCGCTCAGGGTATAATGTGATAATGTGAATTCACACAACCGAGATGGTTTACCAGGCTATGAGCATCCCCACATACAGTATGTGTATGCATCCCCGCATACAGTGTGTGTGTGTGGGTACGTCCGCGCCCATCGTCCAGCTCCTATCTTAGTAGTGGTAGTGGTAAGCCTTGCAAAGCCACGTGGACCATAGGGCAGGAGCCTATCTCCTGTTTCTGTAGTGTGTGAGGTAGCTTGATGTACAAGTACACCCCCTGGACATAACACTAACATGTCGCAGGGACTTACCCCCAACACAACCCTTGATGCTGAGTGCCAAGCAGGGAGGCATTGGGTCCCATTTTTATAGTCTTTGGTATGACCCGACCGCGGATCGAACCCCGACCTACCAATCTCAGGGTGGACACTTAACCAAAAGACCACTGAGCTGGTTTAAGGTTCCATCTTGCAGCCTATAATTTGACCTGGCCCCAACACCGGATGATGTGCATGTTGGCAAAATTAAAATGGTGGTTTATGGTTATTAAAAAAAACAAGCAGCTTTAGTCATTGGCTGCCGACGGTCAAGGTTGGAGGAGCAGCGTGGATTAACAGACCATACACAAAGCCAGCCTGGCCTGCTGTCACTTCAACCCCCAACCACCCCCCCCCCCCCCCCATCTCTCCGTCCATCCCTCCACCTCTCTTCATCCCTTTCTCTCTCGCCCTGTCTTTATCTCCCGTTTCATCCCTCTATCCCTCGCTGTAGCTGTCACAATCCCCTTTGTCTCTGTTGATCTCTCTCTCCCTCTCTCTCTCTCTCTCTCTCTCTCTCTCTCTCTCTCTCTGTCATTCATTGATCTCAACCTCAGCCAAGCTGCCGCGCTGTACCTTTCTCTGTTGTTGACCTTTCTCTTTTCTCCAGCTGTCACTCGCTCAGTGCGTCTCTGTCACTTCATGCCTGCCTGTCTCCCTCTCCTTCCTGATGTCTGCCTCTCATCCTCGTAACAGACATCAATAATCCCTCTCTCTCTCTCTCTCATCTCCATTCATCTCTCATCTCTAACATCTCTCTCCAGTGTTCTCCTCCGACTTCATCTTCCTGCCTTTTGCTCAGAACTCATTCCATCTCCAACTCCAACCTCTTTCCACCCATCATCTCTGACTCCAGCATCCTCCCATCCTTAGTTTTTTTGGTTGTTGATATTTTCGGAACTTTTTCTGTTTTGAACCAGGGAGAGAGAGAGAGAGCCGGGGAGTGACACGCAGCAAAAGGTCCGTCGGGCCCCGGAATCGAACCCATCAGGACTCCGCCGGTCAGGCATCAGACCCTATGTGGTACGCGCCTTAATAACCACTCGGTTACTGGTGTCCCCGATCCTCCCCATCCTTTCATCCGTCCCCTCCACCCCTCCAGTTAGTGTGCCGTGTTGAGCTATGAGTCCGGCCTCACCATGGGGCTCTTGGAGTTGGGCTTCAACAACGAGATCGACCCCGTGACCCTCAACCTGTGCATCCTGGTGGCCAGCTACGTCACCCTCCTCCTGATCTTCCTCATCTCCTGCATCCTGTACGACTGCCGCGGCAAGGACCCCACCAAGATCTACGCCCCCGACACCGTCGCCAGCGTCTCCGCGGCGACGGCAGCGGCCGCCGCCGCCGCCACTTCCAAGGGGCCCGGCGGGGAACCCGCCGACCAGTCGCCCATCCGCCTGGTGACCATGCCCAACTCGCCGGCCTCGCCGCGGCGGGGCTACGAGCCCCACCACAACGCCGCCGAGCCCCACGCGCCCGACCTGAGCCGCGACAGAGAGCGGGAGAAGAGGAGCACGCTGGTCTGAGGAAGGACGGTTCATTTTTTGTTGTTGTTTGTTTTGGTTTCATTTTGTTTCATGAAGGGGGCTTAGAAGTTGGAAGGATGGACGCAGAAGGTAAGAAGTGTGTGTGTGTGTGTGTGTGTGTGTGTGTGTGTGTGTGTGTGTGTGTGTGTGTGTGTGTGTGTGTGTGTGTGTGTGTGTGTGTGTAGGGTAGGGATCCGGATCCAACATTGAACAACCGAATTCGGTTCTATCACATTTGGAACCGTTTCAGGAACTGTTTTTTTAAAATCACACTGTCAGAGCTGGTATGTGGGCTTCACGTCTGCTATACAATTAATTACCAGTGGTTCTCAAACGTTTTAATTTCAAGGACCACCATAACTCTGAGAGTGTACAAATGGAACCAAATGGACCCGTGAGGGTCCATTTGGTTCCATTTGTACACTCTCAGAGTTACAGACCTGTTAGGGTCCATTTGGAACCACCGTTAAGGAAACCCTGTGTGTGTGTGTGTGTGTGTGTGTGTGTGTGTGTGTGTGTGTGTGTGTGTGTGTGTGTGTGTGTGTGTGTGTGTGTGTGTGTGTGTGTGTGTGTGTGTGTTAGGTTCACATTCTGTGCGTCGAGCAAATGCGCAACATTCAAATTATTCGCGTGTCGCGTTCAGAGTGCTTATTATGAAACACACGTCGAGACTACTGATAACCCTGTCCAACGAGGGGGAATCTCCACAGCTGTTTATTTGGTGCTAATTGTGGTTGATTGCCCGTTGAATAATTATATTAAATCTAGAGATTATAATAATACACATAATACTTTTTCAACCGACCATCTGTGATGGGAGCTGCTCACTTTGTAATCCCGATGACACACACACACACACACACTCTTTATCACTATAACCTCAACGAATAGTTCCTATACCTTAACCACTTCGAGCCTGCAGCGTCCATATTCTGGGGGGAACATTATAGCCAAAAATAGCAGATCTACAAGCTCACAAAGCGTCGCAACGCGATACATCGTGAGCTTGTAGATCGGATATTTTTGGCGAAGATATTTTGGAGTAGCCGGAAAAAAGTGCTCAAAGTCCAGTTATACAGGGGTTTAACCCATTCAAACTAGGAACGCATCTGTGTAACCACTTTAACCATTATTTTATACTTCGGCTATTCAAAAATAGCGGATATACAAGCTCATAGCGCGGCACCGAGTGCCGCGCTATGAGCTTGTAGATCTGCTTTTTTTTGCAAAATCTTGAACATTTGTGCAAATCTTTGAATTGTATATATTTCTTAAAGCGAACATTTGTAACTCAAATCTTTGCTTCGTGGGGGTAAATATTTTGAGAAATATTTGGAGTAAATATTTTGAGAACTAAATATTTTGAGATGGGGGTCAGTGGCCAAATACATATCATTTTGGGGGTCCTTGACATGAAAAGGTTTGAGCACCACTGATATAGAAACATAGGTTTTTCACAAACCTGTTAGAAGACATTTGTAGATGCGCTCCCAGATTGAATGGGTTAACTCTCCAGTTATCTTCCTCAACAGCACAAGGACCAGTTGTATCACAGCCTGTGTGTGTTGGAAAAATGACAGGTCATCATAATGTCAAATGAGAGCATTTATTTCATCGCAAACATCACTACATTTGAGGATTTTGTCTAATTGAGTATTGCAGTAAAAAAAGAAGAGAAAGAGAGACAAAAATGGCAGCTATTCTCACAACACAAGTGTTCAAGTCGAACCCTGAACCTTGAGGGTCCATTTCATAGTTCAACCAACACTGAAGGTTTTGCTGTTCTGTGTGTGTGTGTGTGTGTGTGTGTGTGTGTGTGTGTGTGTGTGTGTGTGTGTGTGTGTGTGTGTGTGTGTGTGTGTGTGTGTCAATGGTCATAATAGTAGACTACTACAGACTACACAAAACCCCTTCCACCACCTTACAATATAAATCCATGATCTGACCCCTCCATCATACAGATGGATGGATGGATGGATGGATGGATGGATGGATGGATGGATGGATGGATGGGTGGATTGACAGAAGCAGGAAGAGAGGGGTGGATGGATGGATGTTGCATGAATGAAGGGATGGACGGACGGATGGATGGATAGACAGACAGATGTTACATGAATGAATGGATGGATGGGATGAATGAAAGACAGACAGGATGGACAGAAGGATAGATAGATGGATGAATACTCTAGACAGTCATAAGTGAGATGATTAGGCTACTTTTTCCATAATGTGTGGAGGGCAGCAGATGGTGGACTCCACAGAGACATACAGAATGAGAAGAACAGCTGACGTATAGAGTATGAAACCAGCCCTGCTGCTTTATCATCTAAACCAGTGCTTTTAGAGCACTTTTTCTGATCCCCGAGGCACACCAATGGGCAAGTCATATTCTCAAGGCACTTATTGTTTTCATAGCGAAAATAGCACATATACAATCTCACAACACGTGTTGTGAGATTGTATATGTGCTATTTTCACTGTCAGGTGCCCGGCCCGCTACGCCTGCCGTCCGGGCCATATTTCCGCTATTTTTAAAAAAAACTGTGAATTAATAGGATCATTTAATGTTACATTTCCGCCTACAATGACATACCCAAAATATTGACACCAGGTTGAAAGTGGTTCAAATATGTTTAGGGTATAGAATTAGCCTCTGTATTGGGAAATGAACACGCGCACAAAGTACTGCTACTAGTTGTCACCAACATAAATGAGCACCTGTTTATACCACTGGTTCTCCAAAGTGGGGTCCAGGGACCCCAGGGGTCTTTGGGGGGGGTTCCAGGGGGTCCCCGGGCAAAATGAGTTAATTTAGCATAAGAATCATTTGAACCACTTTAACCCTATAAAAAACACAAATATTGTATGGGGTGTCCCTGACACAAAATATTTTCATATGGAGGTCTACATGACCAAATACATTTGGGGGTCCTTGAAATGAACATTTTTGAGAACCACTGGTTTAGACGTGCCAGAATGAGAAGCAGCAGTACCGCAGGGGGTCCCCAGGAGGACCGCTGGGGTCGGGAACCATAAAGTGATGTGGTTTTCTTCAGAGCAGAACCGTGATGTGAGAAGCATCTGGTTTTACACTTTGTGGACGAAGGCTGAGGAGCTGACCACGATTTGAGCTTGTGGATCTGCTACTTTTGATGCTTTTGTGTGACGCTGTAGTAATAGTATGATCAAGTAGGGCATTATTTACACAAAGTAAAAAAAAATACTGTAATACTGTAAGAGGTTTCTGCCCCACAGCAACGATATACAATGAAATGACTGCCACCAATAATCAAAATGAATGATGTACTAGGAATAGGCCATATTTAATAACTGTATACTCAAAATCTGTTTAAAATTGTGGAAATAGCAGATCTACAAGCTCACAAGGTGTTGCACTGCCACACATTGTGAGCTTGTAGATCTGCACATCAATCCTTTACCACTTAACCACATGAACCCGATAGCGACCCTATTCTGGGCATGTCATCACAGGTGGACATTTGGCGAAAATAGGTGAACATTCGACAAAAATATCGCATCTGAAAGCTCACAAGGTGGGAGAAAATGAGGGGGCCCAAGTATAGACTCCTGGGGCACCCCGGTCAACAAATTATACTAAGAGTTTAAGTGGTGAGTGCCTATACAACAAATAGCGAAAAAAGCTGTTTTGGTAAAAAAAAAATATATATATATATATGAATTTTCTTTTGACATTTTCCTGAATGTTTTGAAAATGTATGAAGATATTTTGAAAATGTTTCAAAGTTTTCTCCTATGTGTTGAAAGTGTTTAATTAAACCTTCAGTAAGTACGACAGCTAAAAAGAGAACCAAACAATTACTTTCCAAAGGCAAAGTTCTTCTACCAAGGTTGCATTTGAATGAAGGTCTACTGTAGGAATAATCATTCAATACCTGCCTCGTAATCTTCAGCCGTCTGCAGCATTTTATGATCACATCATTTCAACTGGACGGTATGTCGAAAGAAAGAAAAAAAAGCACTAAAAATGTTGATTTCTTCTTCCTTTTCTCCAGGAGCACAGCTCAGCCCGGATGGACTACAAATTCCCAAAACACTACAAATCACACAGTTCATTGGATGACAACCACCAGCCACGGACAGCACATGAACCTGCCTGTTCACAGAGCCAAGGATAGATCTGAGAGTTCACCAGAATCAAACGGGCCTGGACTTGAACCTGGGATCCAGCCATGAATGGGGAGTCCTCCTCGACCCATCAGGGACAACAAGGACATGAGAGATGTGTGCTTTACGTAAAGGCAAATCCAGGGACATCTGTAAATGTAGGACAAATCCAAGGGGCCCTGCACTGACAGGGACCTTCACAGATACCATGGATTATAGATTGACAATCATCAGTGGTTCCAGGATTGCCATGTAGCACAGAATTCACCCTGAAATGCAGTTTTCTGGTGTCCAGTACCAAAGAACGCCGTCAAACACTGCATGTATTGAGGACATGATGCGGGGCAACTATGACTTTGCAGACAAAACTGTAAAGTTCTGGTCTTGCTAACCACGCATCACTAGGCTAGGTCTCAGACATGGTTCAAAGTACCAATACTATGACCAGCAATATGAAATTGGGCCTTACCAGCTTCACAGGTGTTACCAATGATGCTAATTAAGGTTGTGTTTCCATTCTGGTCAAACAGAGTCAGGGTGCTGATAGTGTGCATGTTGGCTCACTGGAAACACTCTGCTACACCAGTGGGTCTCAGAGTGTGGTCCAGGGACCCTCATGGTCCCTTGAGGAGGTTCCAAATGGCCCCTTTCGGGTTTTGATTGATTGAATATTTTATTAGACAGAAAGTCTACACTTAATAGATCACACACAAAAAGTCCAGTGGACTTGTTTCCATTGAGGTCCTATATTCAATTCATCAACATAGCATATAAAATAACACGTCCTGAGAGTACTTTTGACAAAAAGAGAAAATTCTGCCCCAAACTCCTTATTTGATTTACTTTTTTGATCACCTTTGATGCCATGCTTTCACCTGTCAGTTTGTTGTCAAGGATACAGCCCAAATAGGTAACCTCTTCTTTACTCGAGATTAATATGTCTCATCACCTTTGACCTTGAAATCATTAGCATTTACCTTACTGAGGGAAATGTTTGGACCCAAAAAGAATGGATTCTATTTTACCAAGGTGTAGTGACAGTTCGGAAAGCCAAGTATGGCTTTTGGTGAGTTCAGAACTGAGAGCTTCCTAAACCTGCATTTTGTCCTCGCCCGAGACCAGGAGTGCTGAGTCGTCAGCGAACAAGAACAATTTGCAGCATTCATCATTAATGTATAGAAGGAACAGTAACGGCCCTAGTATGCTTCCTTGGGGAACCCCGCAGTTCACTGGGAGGGAAGAGGACATGGTTCCATTGATGCGAGTAACTCTGAGAGTGTTCAAATGGAGCCTATCCCATTCAGCTGTACAAGTACTGTTCTGGAGGTCTGAACTCAAGCAGCTGCAAATACTGTCCGACTCAGACAAGGGAACTAACTGTGATGTCACCGCACACAAACCGCTCTAAAGTGACAGTGAGATCAAATCCGCTCGCCCTCCTCCTCAGCCTGGCGTTCATGAGAGGAACAAAGTGAACTCCATTGTCATCACCACCCCTTCAAGTGCTCTTCAAGAAAGACACGCACACATGTGGACAGGACATTTCACCACATTAACCACTCAAACCCCTGAATAGTCTTAGAACTGGCCTTGAATTACTGTACAACTGTATTTTGACCACTTTTTCCATCTACAAAATCTCTTCGCCAAAAAACTGCAGATCTACAAGCTTGTAGATCTACAATTTTTGAACAATGTTCCCCCCAGAATTTGGACACTGGGGTTCAAGTGGTTAAAAATGGCATCCCTATGCTGGGCATGGCATTATAAGCGAAAACTTTTTTTTTAAATAATGAAAAAAAGTACAACGCGGCACATCTCCACGCACTATAAGCTTGTAAATCTATTTGAGTTATTTATGAAACAAGCTTGTAGATCAGCCATTTTCACCAAGTACGAAATAGGGCTAAAAAGTACTGTACGTGATATTTGTTGGTTAAAACAAAAGTTTTTTTGTTAAAAACGTAACTATATTCTGAAAGAATCATTGCTATAGAGTGTTTGTTCAGTAAAAGGGGAATCTCAAACTCACAATGAGTCACTATGTGTTGACCTTGTAGATCGGCCATTTTCACAATTTGTTGTATGACGAAGTATATAGGGCTTAAGTGTTTTTAAACTACTGCTGCCAGCGATTAAAGTCGCGTCTTCCTGCTCCCTGTCATGAGAACAATATCATTGTTCTAATGATATTGTTTGTTATCAAATTGTTTTGTTGTTGTGACTTTGAGAGGATTATGTTCAAGGATCTTCAAAAGAGGATTATAGGATATTACATTTACAGAGAAGAGGTGCGTTTGTCAGAGCGGTGGCATCTGTCCGTCTCAAACGGGACTTTCACATATTAAATTGCTTATTACGGATCTACTTAAATACAGGATCATCATTCACAAATGATATTGTGGAAAACGTTTTTTCCCCTTTTCCCCCCGTAATATAATTTAAAAAGTGAAACTTTCATTGATTCGAGATTCATTGCACATAAAGTGAAACATTTCAAACCTTTTGACAAAATAGACAGTCTATTCAGTGTCCTTAACCAGTGGTTCTCAACCTTTTCAGGCCACGACCCCCGAAAATAATCATATCCTTGAACTGGGGACCCCACAAAATAATCATATTTTAACTGGGGACCGCCAAAATAATCACATATTTGAACTGGGGAGCACCCAAAATAATCACATATTTGAATTGGGGAGCACCCAAAATAATCACATATTTGAACTGGGGAGCACCCAAAATAATCATATTTGAACTGAGGACCCCCCAAAATAATCATATTTGAACTATGGGGACCCCACAAGCACTTGGAATTGTAGGAGTTGAGGAATTACATTTAGTTTGACTCAGTTCCACAGATAAATATTGTGAAAATAGCAGATCTACAAGCTCACAACTTGTAGATCGGCTATTTTCAAAATTATATTATTTGACAATTCGGTCAATGTTTGAGCAGTTTTAATAGTATAGTTTGTTGATTACTCTTGATGCATGTCTTTTTACCGTTCATTTCTTCTTCTTTTTTTATTGAAAAGGTCTTAAAAGTCCTTAAATTGTCACTTTACTGTCATCTGGGGACCCTGTCAAAATCATGAAGGGACCCCCCTGGGGGTCCCAACCCACAGGTCGAGAACCACTGTCCTAAACGATGAAATCCTTGGAACCAAATGGACCCATATACACTCTCCAGAGTCAAATTAAACACTAAGGATTTGATTGTGCATTAAAAAAAATGCTTTGACTATACAGCAGATAACACCATAGCACATGAGACGTCACCACATCAAGCAAATAAACCTAAGTGTCCAGAGACAAAAAGACTCAACTCTCCCATCGCTCAGCTCATTGGCTCTGGCCAGAGGACAGAGGAAATGACACAACAACACTCTTCATTTTTCTCGTGCGACTGAAGGACGCGTCGGGTCCTATAGAGTAAATCCTCTTACATAAAAAAATACAACAACAAGGGGCTTTCAGCCACCCGGCAGAGCCCACCAATAGCTGCCTCTCATTTGCTATGGAAAGAGAGCATTCGGATGTATTGCCCTTAACCTCCGACCCCCATCAAATATTTCATGTTACTGGGATTATGTGGTCAATGCATTATCTTCATCATACAGTATATATGATGTATTCTGCTCTGTACCGTTCTCTCTCTTCTCTGACGGTGTTACGCAAGTTTCACATTGATCACACACTGTTATGCTTTAACTTTAGTTCTTAAGCACCCACAAAGGGCGTGATGAAATAAACAATATGAAAATTGCCGGAGAGCACTTTGCATAATAAACTGTTCATATAGTTAGCTACCTCATTCATACATTGTCTGCGTGTAACATTATTCACATTCTGTGTGGATGAACCCATGATGACACAGTAAAATAATCAAATCAATCGCATAAAATAATACATATGCCCCCGGTGGTGTAAGGACCTTTAACCACAAAAAACTGAAAAGCATCCGTGTCATTTTTGCGTTAGCTATTCAAAAATAGCAGGTATAGCAGCACAAATGTTGAACATATTTGAAAAAGGGGCCCAAGAGCTCAGGGGAAGGGGGGGGGGGGGGGGGGCTAGCCAGAGCCTTTGTGTGTTGTGTGAATTGTCGCTGTTATTAATTTAACATTTATCGTCAAAGGGCTTAGTCAATTCCGGTCGATAACAGAGCCCCAAAAGTCCTACGTCAATATGGAAGTGGTTGTTCACATTCTGACAGACAGACAGACAGACAGACAGACAGACAGACAGACAGACAGACAGACAGAGAGACACACATACAGGCATAGACAGATATAGACACAGATAGATCGATAGATCTATATACTTGTATTGATCCCAAGGGAATTTCAGTTGTGATGTCATGTCATACCCCAATGTACGCACAACACAATCTACTGTATATGCAGCTATGTTGTCTTTAGTGAGACGCAACACGCTTGCGTCATGGAACAAACCTGAAAAACGTTATATATTTCTAAATTGAGACAGGCATTATGTACTGGACACATACATTTGTTGAATGTGTGTTACAACATATACAGTTAACCACATTAACCCTGGCATCCCTATTTTGGCCAAATTTACCAAAAAATATTTAAAAGTATTTTCAATTGTATTCATTATTTTTTTACAACTTTTTTGCAGATCTTAAGCTTACAACCCGTCATGATGGTGCACGTGGTGAGCTTGTAGATCACTATTTTCGCTATTAGTTAGTATGATGAAGTATAAGGGAAGTATAAGTGGATAAACCTGTTTCAGACAGGTTGACTCAAAATGCGTCACTTCGCGCTTGTAGATCTGCTACTTTTGATACCTTTGTGCAACGCTGTAATATGATCAAGTAGTAGGGCGTTCATTTATGAAAAAAAAACACAAAACGTTAAAATATGAAGATAAGAGGTTTCGGTCCGACAGCGACGATATCAGAAAAAATCTATGTTATATTAGATGTTATAATAGAAACTTCTATGTTATATAGCTGATCTGTCACTGGTTTCTATACTGTAACTGTCTGAACTCGTGGGATTAACTGAACGTCCCAATCTGCTCCATTCAGAAAATGCCATTATATAATGCCATTGCCCAACATGGGGTAATTCAAAGGGCAAAATCTACAGAACAGGACAGCAAAAAGCCACTGTAATACATACACATTCACTTCAATCCTGACATACTGTATATTGCATAATGAGCAGCAAATATTTGAACTACGCGTTGCTTGAACTGTTTTAATGGTTTTCTGCTTGTACTCAATAAAGTTGACATCTTAGTTTGATGGTAAAAACTATTCTTATCGTGCAATGATGTCTCAAAAGTCTGCAACCAATTTACCTGAATCATAATTTTTATTTATTACTGATCATTGTTATGGCAGGGACAGCCATTTACTCTTTGATATAAACTGTTCAGAAGGAAGTATTGGCATCAAAATATAGTTACAGTACCAAATTAAAAGGTACTCATTCTTTTTCTTATAATTGTTTTCAAAATCGGTCAAAGTGCTACATTGCATAAAAGTCAAGAAAAAAAAGCAAATAAATAATAAAAACAATGAAATGAATAAAATTCATCAATTGATCAATGGTCCGAGACCATTAATCAGCTTATCTACAAGCTTTTCAAATGTAGCCTATAAGATAGGGATTAATTGGTTAATGTATGTTTTGTAAGAATAATCTAAATCTACAAAGTAACTAGTAACTAAATTGAAGTGGAGTAAAACGCACACTATTTGCCTAGCAGTATAATTATAGTAGTATAAAAAGTATTTACAAATTGAAACACTCAAGGAAAGTTAAAGTACCTAAAAATGTACTTACAATACTTGAGTAAATGTACTTAGTTACTTTCCACCACTGACAAAATATGAACCATACTGTATAGTGAATACCTGCGGTATGTTGTTCTTGTTGTTTGTCTTGATGTTGATGTTAGCTGTCCCATATGCCAGTCAGCAGACAAGGAGCTGACGATTCAAAGAGAACATGATCCTTACGGCAGTGCTTCTAAAACATTTTCATATCAAAGGACCAGCACATTTATATTAACAAATAGCAGAAAATAGCAGATCTACAAGCTCACAACGTGTCGCATGGCAACGCGTTGTGACCTTGTAGATGGCCATTTTCAAATTGCTGATGTAATATAAGTAGTGGTTAAACTGATTTTGATAATGTTGCTGGGGACCCCCTGGAACCCCCTCAACGACACCTGGGGGTCCCCGGACCCCACTTTGAGAGCCACTGTCTTACAGCCAAATAGTAGCCTATACTGTATACTTAAGCCTGTCACAATTATTACATAAATCGCCTTGAGTGTAATTCAATACATTTTCTGTAAATACTCCTACAGTAGCCTATATAGTCCCTCCCTCCCTGGATCAAAATATTGGGGTCCGTAGCCAAATACATACAATTTTGGGGGTCCTTGACAGGCTACGTAATGTACATACATATGAACAGCATCTATTCAGTGTCTTGTATCTTTCCAAAACGAATTTACAAACTCAACTTTTTACCTGAAGTTGTTCATAGCTGAATGGGCAGTGACAAGTAAGGCCACCTGAATGGGACACAGAAGGTCCCAGGTTCGATTCCCGGCCCCGAAGTTGTCCCTGAGCAAGACACTAAACCCCTTACTGCTGCCCCCCTGCGCTCAAGTCTGACTACTAGGGCAGCAATCACCTGGGTGAAGCTGAAAACCGAATTCATCCTAGGTTGTGTTGTGTTATCTTACACATCCCTCCTCTTATTAGTACCTTACTGCCTTTTCATTTCTATCTGCGTCAGACAGACTGCAAAGGAAGCTTTGGAACCCATTTAGACCTGGAACACCTATTGTTATACATTTGTGTAACATTAGCTGTTGCTATATATATAGCAGCATCTTTTTTTGCTGACATTTTCTAATTAAAATCTGAAGTTTGTCAGAAAACTTAGGTCAGGATGTAGAAGGCAGGTTTAGAATTGGCCTCTCAGGTCTAAATGGGTTAATGTGAGTTGTTCAAAGCCTTGTCTTCTGCAACTCTACAACTGATTGATTGTAAACAGACTTGTCAATACAGACTGTAGGGGGTTTCCTCCTCAGGTGACCAGGGGCACAGGGAAGGGGGCGTGTCACAGAGTTAGTTCTAGGTGTTGAACTTCATAATATGATGAAGTCATTAGACTCTTTTTTTTTGGGCTGCAAGACTACTGCAACACTGCAAGTTTATGCTTCCTCTGAATGTCTCAACTTTTTCAAATATCTGTTTGGTTGAGACACTCAGGGTTCGATTTGCAAATGTTGTTTTTCACACAGTTTTTGCGCAAAATAGGGACGCCAGTCTTAAAGGTGTAGTTCACCCAAAAAAATTACTTTTCTCTATCAATTACACACCACATGAAGCCTTGAATTCATTGAGATTTTTTTCCTTCTTTTTTTGTCGCATTCCTGAGCAAATAATTTGATGACCGGTGGAAAGATGCTGGTCATCAAATTATTGGCTTAGGAATGTGACAAAAAAAAGGAAAAATCTCTATGAGTTCAAGGCTTCATGGGGTGTGTTAATTGATAGAAAATAAGTATTTTTTTGGGTGAACTACTCCTTTAATGTGGTTAACATACAATTCGAATTAAATTGTTAAATTGTGACAGTCTACATCTCCCCAAAGGAAATGCATGTATTTAATTCAGTCAGACCAGAAGCAGGAAAAAACACATCCCCACCAGCCATAAAAAAATAATGACCAGAGGATATCAAAAGCAGAGACATCCTGCAAATCCAACACCTCCCTGCCCTTGGGACACTATATTTAGCTTAGAATTATGATGTTTTACATTGGTAATTTCATTCAAGTCATTGTCACACAGACATCTGCTCATACCTAACACAATGATTTTAGACACTACTCCTCCACAGAATGAAAGCCTCACTGCTAGATGAGTTGGCATAGACTACCATCTAGTGGTTAATATGGGAATGGCATAACATTATTCCTCGTTCACAATGACTTCGTCTTCAAATATTCTAGCTGCTGGGCTTGATAATAATAATAATGATAATAATGATAATAATGATAATAATGATAATAATGATAATAATGATAATAATAATTATTATCATTATTATAAAATTGGCCCAGTTAACAACCTGCAACATACATCCAACCACAACTAAAATGATTAATTTCCCTCTGCTGTCACAGAAAAAAGCGCACATGTAAATGACTCTCTCTCGCACGCACACACGCACGCACGCACGCACGCATGCACACACACACACACACACACACACACACACACACACACACACACACACACACACACACACAGTGGAACACTTAAGGCAACTCCGCACCAAACAGACTCGTCCAGACTATTGCAGACTACTCCAGACTGCAACAGACTGGTATTCGGTTGGCAAAAGTTACCATTTAAGTCTGTCAGCCGACTGGCCATTCATGTGCTAATTTGACTTTTAGCGTGCCAGCGTTGCCAGGTCTGCTTATTATAAGCGACTTTGGGCTTGTTTCCCTGCAAAGCCACTTAGGGATGTTCCCAGCGTTTTTTCTTCACTGACGTGCAGTGGTGTAAGTAACTAGTACATTTACTCAAGTACTGTACTTAAGTACAATTTTGAGGTACTTTTACTTTACTGGAGTATTTCCAATTGTCTATACTTGTACTCCACAACAATTATTTGAAATGTTTAGTTACTAGTTACTTTGCAGATATAAATCATTATGAAACATACATTAACCACTTTAGCCCTATTTTATACCTATAAGCTATTTGAAAATAGTAGATCTACAAGCTCACAACGTGTTGCGATGCACGCGTTCTGAGCTTGTAGATCTGCTATTTTCAAACATTTTTGTACTTTTACTTTTGGTACTTTAAGTACATTTTTATACCAATACTTTAGTACTTTTACTCAAGTAAATGTTGAATTCTGGACTTTTACTTGTAACAGACTCAGAGTACATCTATTGCATTCAAGCCTGGAATTTCGTCATTTTAGGGGCAAGGCCACTTGGCCTTTGGTGTTGTAATTTTTTGGAGGGCACAAAGGCCCTGCCCGGTCTTCCTGCCAGGGCAGGAAGGCCATCCAAAAAAATAATAATGATTTTGAAGTCCAAAAATGATTTTTAAGTCCACGGAAATAATGCATTTAACTTGAAGGTTAAGGATCATTGTATTTTAATATATTATAAGAATAGTATAACTATCTGTGAAATATAACCCATTTATTTCACAAAATAATGTGTTGGCAAATGACCAATATTTAGTTATATAGGTCTCAATATGTCACATTCAGCCCTGGACTTCACTGACTGAAGTAGGGGTCACATTAATCACATTAGATTCACAGAATGTATTTTACCCACAAGTTATTTTCATTCAAATGAAATGTGAATGAACTTGCACTAAT
Source organism: Gymnoscopelus braueri (assembly GCF_963280865.1). Taxonomy (NCBI): domain Eukaryota; kingdom Metazoa; phylum Chordata; class Actinopteri; order Myctophiformes; family Myctophidae; genus Gymnoscopelus; species Gymnoscopelus braueri. The sequence goes on along the minus strand of NC_137617.1, from coordinate 9,133,121 downwards.
AATGACTTTAGTTGATTTTTCACTCTTTAAAATATAGTATTTCTTAATTATTAATAATTACAGCTTGTAGATTGGCTATTTTCACGATTTTAAATTGTTTTTAAATAATAATAAAAAAGGAACATACAAGATTTCCACCCGACAGCCATAATATAATAGCCAATATATGGTTCTGTATCAGTATATGAGTCCGTTTTTGCGGATTTCATTCTAATTGGCTACTATGCCTGCATATGAATTTCATGAGCCTGGGTAGGTCACCCTGGCTTGGAGATATGCCCTGTAGCGCACACTCCGCCAGTGGTGTAAAGTAACTAAGTACATTTACTCAAGTACTGTACTTAAGTACACTTTTGAGGATTTTTTACTTTACTGGAGTATTTCTAATTTTCAGTACTTTTACTTCTACTCCATACATCTCTGAGGAAAATATTCTACTTTTACTCCACTACAATTATTTGAAAACTTTAGTTATTAGTTACTTTGCAGATTACAGATTACATTATAAAACATACAGTAACCAATAGCTCTATTTTATACCTAGGCTATTTGAAAATAGCCGATCTACAAGCTCACAACGCGTCGCGAAGCGACGCGTTGTGAGCTTGTAGATCTGCTATTTTCAAACATTTGAGTACTTTTACTTTTGGTACTTTAAGTACATTTTGATACCAATACTTTTGTACTTTCACTCAAGTACATTTTTAATTCGGGACTTTTACTTGTAACGGAGTACTTCTACATTGCAGTATTGATACTTTTACTTAAGTAAAACATTTGAGTACTTTTTCCACCACTGCGCTCCACACAGCAGCAGCAGGTGAAAGCAATTCACTTAAACGAGGGTTGTGTTGCGCACCAAAACTGCGCAAAACTAGGTCAAATCAATCAATCTCTCTCTCTCTCTCTGGGAGCAACAACGAGAAACAGTGAATGTAGGTTTTCATAGACATGGTCGCTTGTTTCTCTCACATAATCTGGCAACACCGACAGCCCTTTGTTGTCACTGCCACTGCTCTGCCAGTCGGCTAAAAAGCTGAACATGTTCGGTCGGCTCTGGGTCGGCCGAAAAGGTCCCGACGGACCCCTAACCGACTGGCCGACGGACCCCTAACCGACTGGCCGACGCTTCCCGAAGCCAAATCGGCCCAAAGTCGGGCCGATTTGGATTGGTCTGGAGCCAGCTTTATAGAAGTAGTGCATATACACAGTGGTGTGTTCTACCGTGTCCCGCTGTATACGTAGTAGACCCTGTAGATTTTTTTCGTCGCCACCATATACATCCAAAAACTGTTCAAAACAGCGTATCTGATACGCTGATATGGTCTGATACGCTACTGCCCAGGAGTAATCTCTCAAGAACAGATTCTGTAATAAACAGCAGAGGTCGCTGTTTTTCCTTTTCAGTTGGCCCAGGAGTGACTGGGGGCAGCAAGAATCTGGGCTAACTCTGAGTTGATGGCTTATCATGTGTGTAGCTATTGTTCTTGAGGTGATAAGTAATGGCTGCGACGGAATTCACACATTAACTCAACGACGCGAATACTAATGAAGTACTCTAATCAGGCAGTGATTAGAGTACTTCATTAGTATTCGCGTATGTGCGTCATAGCACAGGCGTCCCTGCAAATATTTTCAACACATGGGTGACGAGGCATCGTTCTGCCACACAAGTAAGGAAGCCATGCACACCAAAGAAACCTATAGAAAGAAAAATTTGGAAAGCTATGGGCATGTTGTAGTACAGTATTCCATCAGGCTTGTGGGTTAAAACACTATGCACAAGTATGCATAATTTGATGATGTTTATAAGTGCCATTTATGCTAAGGCACTTTTTTTTTGCAAATGCAAACATTTTTCTTACTCCTTGTTATTGCTGCTGAAATGTGTGAGGAGCCCAAACAAAAGATACAAAGACTGATTTTTTTTTGACTGTACATATGGACCACTTTTTTTGCACATGCATTTTTTTTTCTTCAGTTATTTGTATTTCTTTATTATTGCTGAACCAAAACAAAAGAATGTTAACTCTTATGTGGTTGTATGCAAGACTTACAATAAAAACAATCTTGAATCATCAATACTTGTTTGTGTCTTCAATGCCAAATTAATACTATTCTGTAATAGATACATGAATGCTTGCTGTTAACACTGCTATTATATCTGATAAGCCTAATCAGCATCTATTTATAACAATCCTTGCGCTCTTACATGGTAATAAAAGCATATGGCATGCGGGCCACACATGCGCTCGGAGCGCGCGCAAAATTTTGACATTTATTGTTTTTGTGGGCCACACACGCGAAGCGCGCGTGTAATTTTTTTGCAGGGAATAATCATAGTATACCCTCCAAAAAAATCTAGAACACACCACTGCATATACATACACATATATAACGACTCATGGGTAGATTTTTCTTTTAACATTTTTTATTATTCATTTCAATTTGATCATGAAAAACATAATCAAGAAAAAAATATCCGAGAACACAGATTCAAACATAAACAGGCCCTCAGAGAGGCTCCGAGGAAGAAATGAAAAGAATATAACACCTGGGAGAGACGCAAAGCGAGGCAGAAAGTTGTAGAGAGAGGTCACCAAAGAACATAAAAAGACAGAACAAAAAATAAGTGCTTCAGATTGAATACATTCCTCCAGGTCAAATATAATATAGCCATAAAACTGTTACTGTACATACATACTGTAAAGCATCTACAAACAAAAGCGACTCCAAGGTCCTCATTGCAAAAAAACATTCAACATAAACAGAAATTAACTGAAAAGACCGGAGCACATCGGTGCAAAAGCTAAATCTAGGAAACGCAGCTGAACAGCATACAATCCCGTTGTGGGTGTGGGGGGGGGGGGGGAGGATGGGGGATGGTTGGCAGTACACTGTAAAAACCTTGAGTGGTAATAATCTCTATGCACAGCACAGCAGCCATATTGGAAAGAAATTGGGCCTCTTCCTTACTTGTTGGTGTTACCAATGACTCTAATGAAGGATCTGTTCCGTTTAGTGTAACACAGTGGTTCTCAAACCTTTTAATTTCAAGGACCTCCATAACTCTGAGTGTACAAATGGAACCAAATGGACCTGTAAGGGTCCATTTGGTTCCATGTGTACACTCTCAGAGTTACACACCTGTAAGGGGCCATTTATAACTCACTCAAGGAACCATGAGGGACCCTGGACCACACTTTGAGAGCCTTCATTAGTGTCATTGGTAACGCCTGTGAAGGAAGTAAGAAGAGGCCCAATTTCTTTCCAATATGGCTGCTGTGCATAGAGCCTAATGCACAAATGAAAGCACATTTTCAAGATTAGTTTTTATTTTTTCAAAACAGCCGATAGTGGTTAAACAGATTTAGATGCAAACTAATTCGGCTGGGGACCCCCTGAAACCACCCTCAAGGACCCCACTTTGAGCACCTCTAGCCGTGAGGGTCCATTTGGTATCCATTTCTACAATCTCCCGAGTTACAAATGGGTTAGGGTCCATTTGGCTCCATTTGTAGACTCTCACATGTTAAATTAAGATAGAGGATTTTTTACATTGTACGTGGTTGGGATTGGGGGTTGGTATTGGGGTGGTTGTTGAGGTATTTCAACTACGTTGAAGGGGTGGGGGTTGTAGCGAAGAAAGAGCGGACCGCCCTTTCATGTCCTGATATAGTTCAACCAGTCCGACGACCTCGGAGGATCTATACCCATAATGCCCCTGCATCGCCCAGACACCAGCTCCTTTGGGCACATGCCATTTTGGTAATATACTTTTTTTCTGCTTCTTCTATATGACCCTTACCAAAATACACAGGAATTATCTACGTAGGAAAAAACAGACTGTACAAAAGAAAAGGAGTATAAGCTCTGTATAAACATTAAAACTTTTAAAATAACAATATATCCTTTATACTGTAATCTTTTGGTCTTGTAGTAAATAGTATTAAAGTGATTAGGTAGTATAGACAATAACCAATCACCCCACACTGTTTTGTGATTTGTGATTTTCTTTTAAATACAACCCCTTTGTTTACATTCATGTCTCACTCAGGCCACCAGGGGGAGCACTCTCATTGCTGAGCTACACACTTCGGACAGCAGAAGAGAATTTTAACAGGAAACCATCTATTGCACTGAAGAATGTCATTAAGCGTTTGTTTTCCTACACAAAACCAAATAAAGACAAAAATTCCAAACCAAACATGCTTGGTTATTTTGTCAAGGCGCACAAATGTTTGTGACGAAAGGTAGTTTTGCTTAGCTAACACTGTTTGATTGGAACAGTCAGCTAAAAAATTTGGTTGAAATGTAATATCATTTTTTGCCAGACAAACTACTGACTAAAACACAATATGTAGAAACAGAAGGGGAACACATGGGCCGTTATATTATTCTTGCAAATAAACGGAACAATAAAAAAAAGAGTTTAGAAAGAATTGGGTCAGTCCCATGTTCTTCTGTGACAACAGGCTAATGTAATGATAAGATTCGTACACCTTTCACATTTTAATTATTGCTTTTTAGGTTTTTCAGACACTTTGAACGGCAGAAGAACAAATAAAAGAAAAAAACAGCGACCATTTCCTTCTATGAGTTAGCCTCCATTATGCATACGTAACACTGACATAAGGGATGTATGACATACTGTAATGGTTAACCCTGTTGCAACCCTGTGTCACGCTAGAAATGGCCGATCTAAAAGAGCTTGTACTGTAGATCGGCTATTTCCGGCACATGACGCCATCGTACGACTAAGTATAAATCAGGCTTAAAGTCATCTCGCCTGACACGAGAACAGTCAATTATCGTTTCTCTGCTGGCTGCAGACCTGGTATCACAGCACGCCTCACTTCAGTGAAGGCAAGTTAAAGGAGTATTTCAGTAATTTCACACACCCCAAAATGAGGGTTTTCCTTCTTTTTTTCCATCCCATTCATGGAGATTTTTTAGTTTTTGTCACATTACTCAATAAAGATTAAAACAACTGAAAGTTATTTGATGAATTGAAGAAAATAGGGATCCAAGCTTCACAACAGCAAAACTATGTATTATAACCTCCAACACTTGGATTACACTGCTTTTTTTTTGGTATAAATTCATTTTGATATAGTGTTGCTATTGTTAAACTTGGACCCCCATATTCAGTGCTTGATGGGATGAGTAATTGATAGAAACAAAAGTCATTTTGGGGGTGAAACGTTCCTTTAAACGATTTGTTTTTGATTTAAAGTGTGTACAGTGACAAGGTGCAACAACTTTCACATACAGCTTATCGCTAATACAAAAGGGCGTGGGGGTGTGGGGGGCTAAATGTCTGCTTTTGGGAGCAGATAGGTAGCTGTTCAATCCCTCAGCTTAATACATAAACATTTACTCTGCAAAGTGAAGGAATAATGAGAACTTTCCGACCATTAATCACTAGAGTGATTAAGAAAAACTAAAACAAATTTACCATACAAAAAATACGCAAATACTACGTATACCAAAACAAGGGCGAAAACAATGTCACATTTACCATATATCTACAAAGGTCCGAAGGGTGCGACCCAGTTCACAAGCACAACTAAACTAGATTCTTAGAATTTACTTCAGATAGTATTGAAAATACAAGATTTCACCCAGAATATAAACAACGTGGCCCTTTTTCTTGCAAACGTAAAAAGAAAAAAGAAAGAAAGAAAAAAAGATCTGGCGCAAAATTGGAGATCGCAGGTTGTTCATTTCTCAAGAATTTCTTTTGCACATTTCATGAGAAAAACAAAACAACCTGCTAAACAACGGACCCGTATGATATGAAGAGAGAGAGGGGGGTTGATGGTATCCTCAACACCTGGTGCATATAAACCTCGTTGTGGTAAATAAAGTACTTCAAGGAGCACGTCACCCGTTTTCAACCCGATCTTAATAAGTGGTCCTCATTAATAATGCTCATAATAATAATCGGTTCGAAACTGGGCGAACTTGTCCTTTAAAGCAATAATCTAGCCTGGTCTCATGGTCACAAACCAAAAAAAAAAAAAAAAAAAAAATACAAACGAAAAGGTAACACTTACACCAAAACAGAAGGATTCTATACGGAGCCATGAGGTTCGATTAAAAAATAACATTGTGGTTTACAAAGAACCGTACAAAATGGTTCCACATAGAGCCTCTTTCGTGGGTCTTTTGGTAAAAGAGGTACTTGAACGCCTCACAGCAGAAGAGACACATTCGTATTATACTGTCTCTTGTGAAAAGGAAGAATAAAAAGGGTTACGTTACGATCCATAAACACTGTACAAACCGACGACGTACGAGAAGGTAGCGCCGCGAGGTAAGCTAGCTGCCGCGAGGTACCTAGCTTACCTTGCGGCGCTACATTTCCGTCCGCTGTCGGCTGTGCGAAAATGTAGCGCCGCAAGGCAAGCTAGCTGCCACGAGGTAGCTAGCTTACCTTGCGGCGCAACCTTTTCGTACATTGACGCCGCGGGGGCCGCACGTTGACGTCGCGGGGGCCCGCTCACAGGGGCCCGTGTTGGGCCTCGTACTTGGTCAACATGTTCTTCGTGCGACCGAGCTCTTTCCGCAGGTCGGCCACTTCCTGCCGCAGGGCGCCGTTCTCCTTCTCCAGGAAGCCGGCTCTGATGGCGATCTGGTTCTCTTTGATCCGCCGCGCGTCTCGCGAGCGCTTGGCCGCCACGTTGTTCTTCCTGCGCCGCACCCAGTACCTGTCGTCCTGAAGGACACAGAGAGGAAGAGGAGGAGAGAGGCAGGTTTAGCATTAGGGAGACTGACGTTAAAGAGACAAAGAGGCATGGTGAATACTTGTCCTCCTGCCTGATGCACACAGAAGGGACTGACAGGGAGTCACATTTGTGAATTAATTGATTTGTGTTGGTGGCAGTGGTGTAAAGTAACTAAGTACAAGATTGTGTTTGAACAGCAGCTGTTAGATGATGAAGAGGTTTGGGACATCACCAGTTTATGAAAAGTTTTGTTATAGTTCCCTTAATTTTTTGTTTGCTTATTAACTGCGGACGGTACAAGCCCAGCATGGGATTATAAAGCGTATAATTAAATATGTCCCACAATCAGCTTACAGCAAATTCATCTCTGGAGCGCAGCCACACACCAATCCACTTTGATTTGAATGAAATTAAAAAGCCAAATCCCCTAAGCCCCCGTCCTACAACAGTACTGTAAATACACAGAGAAACAGACGGAGAGAGAGAGAGAGAGAGAGAGAGAGAGAGAGAGAGAGAGAGAGAGAGAGAGAGAGAGAGAGAGAGAGAGGTGGAGATGGAGATGGAAAAAGAAGAGAACGACCGCAAGAATGAGGCATGAGGAATAGTGAAAATGGACTAAAAGCCCTAAATGCCAAACGTAGGGACGCCAGGTTGAACGTTTAAAAGAGCTTGGACAATGATGCAGAAATAATGGTGTAAATAATGATGGAAATATAACGATTATGCAAAAGATACAAGTGACAGACCACCAGTGGTGGAAAAAGTACTCATATTTTTTACTTAAGTAAAAGTATCAATACTGCAGTGTAGAAATACTCTGTTAAAAGTAAAAGTCCGGTAATCAAAATTTACTTGAGTAAAAGTACAAAAGTATTGGCATCAAAATGTACTCTAAGTACCAAAAGTAAAAGTACTCATTATGCAGAATGTCCCATTTCATAAGTTCAACATGTATACAAATCTTTTGAAAATAGCAGATCCACAAGCAGATCTGCTATTTTCAGATGGCCGAAATAAAGGCTGAAGTGGTTAATATATGTTCTGTAATAATAATCTAAATCTGCAAAGTAACTAAAGCTGTCAAATAATTGTAGTGGAGTAAAAGCAAAACATTTGACTCTGAGACGTAGTGGAGTAGAAGTAAAAGTATAACAAATTGGAAATACTCCAGTAAAGCAAAAGCGCCTCAAAATTGTACTTAAGTACAGTACTTGAGTAAATTTACTAGTTACTTTACACCACTGCAGACCACCACCACCACAAACAAACATGACCCCATGTTTATACCTTCAGATCCTCGGGGATGAAGATCTTGCGAGCCTTCTTGATCATGGGTTGGGGTTTGAGCTCCTCGGCGGAGAACTTGCACTTGCGGGGATCGAACATCTCCTGTCCCGGGACGCTGGACAGGGCCAGGTCGGCGGGGTCGGGCTCGTAGCCGTCCGGAACCTGGATGGAGTCCGAGTCTATGGGGCTGGGAGTGTTCCTGGTGCTGGGGAGGCCTGAAGAGGGAGAGGAGAGAAGAGCAGTGTTTTTAGTCATGGTGCTGGAAAGTAATATTGGGGTGGTGGTTGAGCCGGGGTTATCGTATGGTGTTAAGTCAAAACCATTGTGACATTAGATTTTTGTACACATCACGTAGTCCTATTGTACATGAAGAGGTGAGTGTTGAAGGTGACAGAGCAGTCATAGCCTGGCATGGCCAAACTAAAATCACTGCGTAGATATTAGTCTGGAATCTCTGGGTGGAACCTGCATTTCTAAGGGGCGAATTCCAAAAATGCCTCTGGTGATAAACCAGACCCATATTTGCATACTGGGCTCTGATTGGTCCCTCACTACTTTGGAGGGAGTGCAATCCATTCACAACTGAGCGGTGCCAGACCAAATCTGCCGAGGGCAATGTTCTTTTGCAATGGCAGATTCATCTGGTATCCAGGCTGGAGCAGTCACACAATGTACTGTAGATGCTGCGGAAATCTGTAATGACACACAATGACCACGAGATGGCAGTACAAGCACAGGTTGTGTCCTCTTGCTGCTGGGCTTGTATCCTGTGAGGTAACTATGGGCTCCAAATGAGTCTCTGACAGAATAACTACGACATAAACTGGACATGTACTGGTTCCACCGGTAGAAACATACTGGATCTGGTATTATACATTGTCTGCTGATTGCAAACAAAAGCTGAAACGCAGCTTCAGGCTGATAATCAGGCTAGCTGTGAAGTGCTTCCTTCAAGTCTCCATCCCAAGTTTTCAAACAATTGTAGTGGAGTAAAAAGTACAATATTTGCCTCTGAGATGTGGTGGAGTAGACAAGTACTGAAAATTTGAAATACTCCAGTAAAGTAAAAGCACCTCAAAATTGTACTTAAGTGCAGTACTTGAGTAAATGTACTTAGTTACTTTACACCACTTGTCTCTCTCCCCTCCCTTCTATCTGTGTCTGTCTGTCTGTCTGTCTGTCTGTCTGTCTCGACCCTTCTCTCTGTTTCTCTCTCTCTCTCTCTCTCTCTCTCTCTCTCTCATCTCCCCTGCCTCCCCCCTCTCTTTTTCTCTCTAATCTCCCCTTGCCTCCTCCCCCCCCTTCTCTCTCTCTCACCCCCCTCTCATCCCCACGTTCCTCTCACCTCCCGCACCTGCCTCTCGTTAAGTAGAAGGACGTCGTTAGCAGACGAGTGAAGTAATGGACAGAGGAGACGGAAGGAAAGGAAGGACTGAAGGAGAGGTGACGGAGGCAGAGGGGGACACGTGACCACGTCCCTATAGACGAATCCACAGGCGCGCTGCCTGTAGCTGCCTGTAGGCGGCCATTGCTGCGGTGTCGCGTCCGCGGAGCGTTGACACCGCAGCAATGGCTGCGCGCAGGGCAGCGCTCCCTGGATTCGTGTATAGGAAGAGATGTGACCTGTGCTTGACCTAGGGGACAGGAAATGCTTTGCAGAGCTGTCCCCAGAGGGAGTGAGTGACTGTGTTGACATTGAGCCCTATGTGGAGCACAGAATGGCTGCGACACACGTAAACATTACCAAGATTAAAACCAACACACTGCTGCAATATTGTGTTTCAGGGACCCCCAGAAGAGAAGATCTGTGTTTCTAAAATAGCTGATCTACAAGCTCACAACGCATCGCAATGCGTGTAAATGTTTTTTCCCCCCCATACTAGATGAATGCCCTGCTCAGAACTGCCATAAAAACACATACAAAAAGATGATGTACTTTGGCTTAAAGCGATAGTTAGCCCCAAAAAAATATTTTTTACTATCAATTAGTCATCCCATGGAGACTTGAATTCATGGATATATATATATATATATTTTTTTTTTCCTCCCATTCCTAAGCCAATAATTTGATGACCAGTGGACCGGTAGGCAGCGGTTCCGGTAGGGGATACAAAGGAGACTCTTTGTGTCTCCTACCGGAACCGCTGCCGGTCATCAAATTATTGGCTTAGGAATGAGACAAAAACTAAAAATATCCATGAATTCAAGTCTCCATGTGGTGACTAATCGATAGAAATAAAGTAAGTCACTCTGGATTAAGAGCGTCTGCTAAATGCCTAAACTGTAAACTGTAAACTGTAAACTGTAAAGTCATTTTGGGGGTGAACTATGCCTTTAAAAGAAACAGCTAAATGCTTTAATGTACAGTACTATGCTTCACTCTGAGTGCTACCTGTTAAAAACCACTATACAATCACATGAAATACAGTTCTGTTCTGTTCAATTGATGCTAGCCACTGACCTAGATACAGTACTGTATATGACGACCATGCAGACATACTGTGGTCATTTGTTCTCGTGTTTTTGTTACTTGTAGGCTTGTTTTTCCTTGACCACAATGTTAAAAATTGAATTTAGATAGCATGGTATTTAAAACACATGCTAGATTCATTGTTTACCTGGTATCCTATAGAGCCAATGTACAGATATATATATATTTTTAATAGTAATTGTTTAGACTGATGCTAGGTTCTTGGTTTACCTGTGATCCTAGTTTACTGAGGCACTACACTGTCTCTCTGCATTTGATGTATGTGTTTACCTTGCTTACTGTATTAAAGCTACGCTCTGGTTAAAGAGCGTCTGCTTAAACGCCTACATTGTAAATTGTACAGAACATGATGAATTCTAACAGAATATGAGATGTTATATAATAGCGGTTTCTGAAAGCTGTGATGACTGAAGGAGACCAGCGGATGACGCAGACTATTACGTCTCGTCTGAACCGATTGCTGCAGCTACCCACTAAAAAAAACTTTTATAGTAAAATAGCCGATCTACAAGCTCACAACGCATCGCATCGCGATGCGTTGTGAGCTTGTAGATCGGCTATTTTCCCTACTTCTCGTATGATGAAGTAGGGCATTCGTTTACGTAAAAAACATAAAAAGTGTAAAATATGGAGATAGGAGGTTTCTGCCCACCAGCAAAGATATGCAAAATTGACTGAGACCGAGAACTGCAACTGTATGTAAACTCTTACTGCAGTGCACAGAATGCAGAATAGTAACTCCTGAGATACTATAGCCTTTCATTTAAGATCTCTGCAAGATCATACTTCAATCCTACAGCCCTGATCACGACGCTGTCGGGCAGAAACCTCTTATCTCCACATTTCTTTTCGTTTTTTTCAGTGTAAATGAACGCCCTACTACTTGATCACACTACAGCACACTACAGCGTCAAAAGTAGCAGATCAACAAGCTTGTAGATCTGCTACTTTTGATGCTTTCGAATCTTTTGAATCCTGAAAAGTAAAGATCTGCTACTTTTGATGCTTTCGAATCTTTTGAATCCTGAAAAGTAACAGTTTTTGGACATATGAGGTTTCTAACCGACAGAGACGCTGGTCTCTTTAGATATGAGAGTGTTTCAGACAGAGATGGAGATGAGGACAGTCCTCTGAAGTCCCACTCATCATCAACAGCACTAATAGAGTGGCTTGTTAATGATATCGGTTGAAGAGCTCTAGACACAGAGAGCATCTGATGACGACGTCGTCGTCATCATCATCATCATCATCATCATCATCTCACACACACAGCCAGACGCCTCTCTAAAGTCAACAGTGCGTGAAGAAGAATGGTTGTACAGATGAGAGAAGGAGAAAGAGAGAGAGAGAGAGAGAGAGAGAGAGAGAGAGAGAGAGAGTTCAAGTACAGGTCACATCTCTTCCTATAGGGAAGAGATGTGACCGTGGTGGTGCCCTCTGCCTCAGTCACCTCTCCTTCAGTCCTTCCTTTCCTTCCGTCTCCTCTGTCCATTACTTCGCTCGTTTGCTAACGACGTCCTTCTACTTAACGAGAGGCAGGTGCGGGAGGGAGAGAGCGGAGAGGAACGTGGGGATGAGAGAGGGAGAGAGAAGGGTTGAGACAGACACGCGTGCGTGCGTGTAGGAGGAGTGTGTGTGTGTGTGTGTGTGTGTGTGTGTGTGTGTGTGTGTGTGTGTGTGTGTGTGTGTGTGTGTGTGTGTGTGTGTGTGTGTGTGTGTGCGGGGCCCCATGCTGCAGTCATTCTAGGAACTGTAGTGCTTACTGTTTGTTCAGAGTATCCTGTGGTTCAAGAGGTCAAGAGGTCAGGGGCAGGTGGGCCCTCTCTCCAGCAGACAAACACCAAGGTGGAAGGACCCTTACCTAACTCGCCCTTAATGGCCTCTTTAAGACACAACAGCCGTACGCAACGTGTCCTTATGGGATCAATGCTGTTGTTGACCACACTGTACTGTACTGTACTGTACCATACTGTACATTGATGACCAAGCTGCTGTTATTTTAAGCACACTAATACTGTAAAGTGCATGTGGTACGTGCACCTAAACATAGCGGCAGTAATCTAGCTCTATAATCTGGCATATTTGTATTCCCACAACGTGAGGAGGAGACGCTACGAGTATACACGGCCAGGGTTATCCACCGCTCACGCAGATAATGAAAAACAAACAGGCTGCCTGGGGGGGTGAGAGAGAGAGAGAGAGAGAGAGAGAGAGAGGGGGGGTCTGTTTTGGAGCATTCAGTCTTGACCCATTAAGACCTGAGTTTCCGATTCTACCAAATATTTACATTTATTTAAGAAATATATATATATATATATTCAAAGATTTGCACACATCTTCCAAAAATAGCAGATCTACAAGCTCATAGCGGTGCCGCGCAATGAGCTTGTAGATCTGCTATTTTTTGAATAGCCAAAGAAATCTAAAATGACACAGATGTGTTCCTGGATTGAAAGGGTTAAAGCAGCACTATGTAACTTTCCTCTTCTACCCAGGATTTGAATCCGGTTTCCTGCTCAAGTGCTTCACCGTTCGTTGAGCTAATAGAGACGGCCTGCTCGCTCAGGGGATAAATTGAATCTTGACCATGCAGGTACAAATTTGTGTCAGAACCTGTGTCTAGGTGAGACATGACCTTTGACACGAAGTGTCTCAATAGATGAGCAGGGAGACTAAATACAACCACCCCCAATTAAGTTATATTGTATTAACATACTCTACCTTACAGATTGGACAACATTACATTGTATTCATTGATACAAAAAGGTACATAGTGAGGCACACGCGCACACGCGCACACGCGCACACACGCACACACGCACACACGCACACACACACACACACACACACACACACACACACACACACACACACACACACACACACACACACACAGACAGCCGTGGTTATTGTCAAGGAGCGGCCCTAGCTTCTTGCAGCATGTCATGCTGTTGTTGAAAATAGTTTCTCCATTGAATGGAACACATTGAGCAACAAAACCTCTGTGTCTCTTCAGTCTGTCTGTGCAAACACAACCAGAGAGAGAGAGAGAGAGAGAGCAGTGGTGGAAAAAGTACTAACTAGAAATACTCTGTTACAAGGAAAAGTCCGGAATTCAAAATGTACTTCAGTAAAAGTAAAAGTACTCACTATGCAGAATGTCCCATTTCAGGTTTTCAAATATGTAAAAATCTTTTGAAAATAGCAGATCTACAAGCTCACAATGCATCGCATCGCGATGCATAGTGAGCTTGTAGATCTGCTATATCAAACGGCCGAACTGTATGTAGGGTTGAAATGGTTGTGATAATAATCAAAAGGTACAAAGCAACTAGTAACTAAAGTGTTCAAATAATTGTAGTGGAGTAAAAGTACAATATTTGCCTCTGAGATGTAGTGGAGTAGAAGTAAACGTGTTGGGTTGAGTTAGTGTCGGAACATTTACTCGAGTACTGTACTTAAGTACAACTTTTAGGTACTTTTAGTTTGTAAGTATTTTGATCATTCAGATCAAATACATACTGTACACCTCAGAGGCAAATATTGCACTTTTTCCTCCACTACAATAATTTGACAGCTTCAGTTACTTTAGTTACTTTGCAGATTTTGATTATTAATATCATACATTGACCATTTAGGTCAAAATTATGTTATATATATATTATATATATATATAAATACATTTTGATACCAATACTTTTGTACTTTTAAAGTCAATTTTGAATTCCGGACTTTTAAACGGAGTATGTCTACATTGCAGTATTGATACTTTTACTGTAAAGTAAAACATTTGAGTACTTTTCCCACCACTGAGTAGTATGTGTATAGTAGTGAGTTAGTTGTAAAAGGAACTTGAGAGCAGAGTGGTCAAAGTAGTAGTAGAGTGTGTGCTGGTGGGGGGGGGGGCTGTGTTGTTCACGTGAGGGTTAACGCCCCCCTGCCCTACTTCCACCGAGAACACCATGTACCTTACACTGTGTGAGCCTCTCGCTGGGACATGTCCTCACACACACACACACACACACACACACACACACACACACACACACACACACACACACACACACACACACACACACACACACACACACACACACACACACACACACACACACACACCCCCCCACACACACACACACACACACACACACACACACACACACACACACACACACACACACACACACACACACACACACACACACACACACACACACACACACACACACAAACACACACACAAACACACACACACCCAGTGGTGGAAAAAGTACTCAAATGTTCTACGTACTGTAGAAGTGCTCTGTCACAAGTAAAGGTCCGGAATTAAAACATGTACTTGAGTAAAAGTACAAAAGTATGGGTATCAAAATGTTACTTAAAGTACCAAAAGTAAAAGTACTAAAATGTTTGAAAACAGCAGATCTACAAGCTCTGTGAGCTTGTAGATCTGCTATTTTCGAATAGCCTAGGTATAGGGCTAAAGTGGTTAATGTATGTTTTATAATGTAATCATCTATATCTGCAAAGTACTTTGCTACTCCACTACAATTATTTGAATTAGTTACTACTACCCACACACACACACACACACACACACACACACACACACACACACACACACACACACACACACACACACACACACACACACACACACACACACACACACACACACACACACACACACACACACACACACACACACACACCACGGAACAGATCTTGCACAGCATGCAAAGGCATGTGACCATGTATGAGTGTGTGTGTGTGTGTGTGTGTGTGTGTGTGTGTGTGTGTGTGTGTGTGTGTGTGTGTGTGTGTGTGTGTGTGTGTGTGTGTGTGTGTGTGTGTGTGTGTGTGTGTGTTTGTGTGTGTGTGTGAGAGTGTGCTTTCACGGCGGGAATCGGAACACGGACAGGGGGTCCTGGGGGGAACAGAGGAAGTCAACGAGCGCACATGCGCACATGCACACGTGCACGTGCATGCACACGCACACGCACACGCACAAACAAACAGTAAGATGCGCAGAGGAATGTGCACTCAGGCAACCACTGAAGAAGCACACACACACACACACACACACACACACACACACACACACACACACACACACACACACACACACACACACACACACACACACACACACACACACACACACACACACACTCGCAGACAGTTCTGTCTTCTTTCACTTTCTCCGCGCCGTTTGGTGGCCCCCCCCCAAGGTTGGTGCCCTGAGCTCCAGCACCTAAAGCCCTTCCGTTAACCCATTAAGACCTGAAGCCGATTCTAAAAATGTCTTCTAAATCCCAACAGTATTCTGAAAAAGCTTATGTTTCTATATCAGTGTTGCTCAAACTTTTTCATGTCAAGGACCCCCAAAATTATATGTATATATGTATATGTTCATGAAGTTCCGTTCATGAACATGAAGCTCATGGCGCGGCACTTGGTGCCGCGCTATGAGTTGTATATCTGCTATTTTTGAATAGCCAAAGTGTAAAATAATGCTTTTTAGCTTAAATTTAAAAATGACATTCTGGCAGATATAGCGTTGCTGTCGGGCACAAACCTTGTATATCCGTATTTTTTAGATCTGCTACTTTTGCATTTGAATGTACTGCTGCTGAGGACCCAAAGGAGACCAGTTGATCGAGTTGATGAGAGCCGGTATACTGCACTACTACTGTATTCATAACTGAAGTCCTATTCTGACACCCACACACATGAGAATATAGCACACAGCCTCTCACAGCACAATTACAACAATTTACAATGTAGGCAGTTAGCAGACTCTCTTATCCAGAGCGACTTGCAATAAGCAAGATAATCACATACATCAAATGCAGAGAAATGTAGTGCCTCAGTAAACTAGGATCACAGGTAAACCAAGAACCTAGCATCAGTCTAAGCAACATACTATCAAAATAATAATCTGTACTGTACACTGAAACTATAGGATACCAGGTAAACAATTAACCTAGCATTTAAAATTACATTTTTAACATTGTGGTCAAGACGCAATAGAGTCTTGACCAATCTGGAGAGAAATTGGGCCTCTTCCTACTTCCTTCACAGGTGTTACCAATGATACTAATGAAGGCTTTGTTCCATTCTGGTCAAACAGAGTCAGGGTGACCGAAAGGGTCCATTTGGTTCCAATTGTACACTCTCAGACTCAGAGTTGTATGGGGGTCCTTGAAATGAAAAGGTTTGAGAACCACTGTGTTACACGAAATGGAACAGAGCCTTCATTAGTATCATTGGTAACACCTGTTAAGGAAGTGAGGAAGAGGCCGACTTCCTTTCCAATATGGCTGCTGTGCATAGAGCCTATTGTTACGGGTGAGTGAAGGTGGACGGAGCTATAGTGCTTACGTACGTGTGTGTGTGTGTGTGTGTGTGTGTGTGTGTGTGTGTGTGTGTGTGCGTGTGTGTGTGTGCGTGTGCACGCGTTTTACCTGCTCTGGCGGGACTGCCGTGCTGCTGGCAGTTGGGGGACATCATGGGCGTGTGCACGGGCGTGTGCGCCACGGACGTGGTGCCGCGGCTGCTGAGGTCCATCCCATTGGAGGAGGGGGGAGGCGGCGTGTTCGCCACTGGGGAGGGGCATGATGACGGGGACAAGATGGCCGCCGGCTGCTGCTGCTGGGCCTGTTGTTGCGACTGGCCCAGGTCGTGGTGGTGCTGCTGATGCTGCTGCTGCTGGTGGTGGTGGTGCGAGGTGTTGGACGGGATGCCGTTCTCCGACAGGAACTCCTCCAGGTCCATGTACTCCAGCTGGAAGCTGTCCTCCCCGTCGTAGGGCAGCGTCTTGTCCCACAGCGTGGGGCCCAGGAAGGCCGAGAGCGGGGCATTGCGCTCCTCGTCCAGGCTCTTCTCCTTCTCCTGCTCCTTGCTGAACCCTGTAAACAAGGCCACAAGGGGGGAGGTGGGGTTCGTCACGATCGTGAGATATTAAACTTGACGACCGATTGTCGTTACAAATAATGATTTAATTGTGTTGTTTTTGGCATGGAACATTGGAACATGTGAGTGAAAATGACATCTCCGTTTGCCTTCTAGGCTTTGTAAACAACACTTGCACAGAGTAGATAGGATAAGTAACTTAAATATACTAGTCCATACCCGGGGGATGTGTGCAGTCAAAGTATTAATGTACTGTGCTGTACAGCAATTGTCTCAAACCTTTTTGGCCCCAAGGAGGACCCCTTCCTCCCATAGCTTGGGGGCTGTAACCATGGCGACGGCTGTAAGCATGCCGACGATAGCTCCCATAGCCGGAATTACATAAAAACGCTAATAAACAGCTTACATTTTGGGGAAGTGAAAAACGGGCGTCGCTGTTCGGTGCATATGCTAACGGTCAATGCCTGTGTGTAAATTCAGATCAATTATTCTAGCCAATGAGGAGAACTGGGCAGAACAGGGGTTTTGATGACAGAGGTTTGTGGAATTATAGGAGGATAAAGAAATGACATATTTGGAAGTTAAACCACTTAAACCCTCTAGTCTTAGAGAACCTAATCTCTCAAGACAGAGAGCCCTAAACATGTAGTGTTGCTGTTAGTAGGAATGAACACAGAAGCACGCGGGAGGAAGTGGACTCAGAGAGGGGAGGAGCCAAACCGAGTTCCTGTTTCTATCCAAAAAAGGAGATGGTGCCCCTAGCGGCAAAAAGTATTTTTTTACTAAATGGGTTCCCAGATTGTAGTGAACCAGAGTTACAACTGTACCATTCAAATCTCTTCGCGTCGCGTTGCGACACATTGTGAGCTTGTAGATCAGCTATTTTTTCTCGAATGTTCCCGCCAGAATAGGGATGCTGGGGTTCAAGTGAGTTAACAGTTAAAACCTGGCAGTTTATCCTCTAGTCTAGAAGACTTAACAAAAGAACACTCAAAGCCCTAAGGACTCCAGCTTGATCCTATGCACCAAGACCTTTAGTTTTCTTGGCACAATGCGGCCTTTTGTGTGTGTGTGTGTGTGTGTGTGTGTGTGTGTGTGTGTGTGTGTGTGTGTGTGTGTGTGTGTGTGTGTGTGTGTGTGTGTGCGTTGCGTGCGTACGTGCGTGTGTGCGTGTGTGGTGGTCTTAGAGGTATTCTCCCACTTTCCCCCCGCCACACACACAACAACTGTCTCTTAGGGCCTATTTAAGAGACGGATGAAAATCAGTAATCATGAGCCATTTAACTAGGAGTTCACCAGGGAGCTGTATTCGGCAGCCCCCTCAAACCCTCTAAGACAGTGTTTTCAAATCTATTCAATCACATTATTGAAAGTAAAGCCTTTACCTTAACCTTTTACTTAATATAGGCTACTTTCAATCAAGATAGGTGCTTATCAGCATAATCAATTAAGCACTTAAACCCCAGCATATTCTGGGGATTACTTTAGCAGAAAATAGCAGATCTGTGTACAAAAACCTAAGGTGTACTCAACTAGCCGATCTACAAGCTCACAACGCGGTTGTGAGCTTGTAGATATGCTATTTTCAAACATTTTTGTACTTTTACTTTTGGTACTTTTAAGTACATTTTGATACCATTACTTTTGTATCCTACTTTATATACTTTTACTCAAGTCATTTTTAATTCCGGACTTTTGCTTGTAACAGAGTACTTCTACATTGTAGTATTGATACTTTTACTTAAGTAAAACATTGGAGTACTTTTTCCACCACTGATAACAGCAGCTTGTAAACATGTGTACATTATGAACACTGTGTGAAACACTTATCAGCAGAAGTGCCTCCATAACAATCCAACCTTTGACAGGAGGGCTGTTGTGTAGGCAGATATACTACTACTATGCAGAACATCATTTAGACTGTTTTTATGATGTTCTGCATAGTAGTGTATATCTGTCTGTCATTTAATGTCGCTATGAATTGAGTACAAAAGGACCCCAATTGAAACAAGCCATTGTGCTTTTGTTTTTTTTTAAAATCCTTTTTAGTTGATCTTGTATTTAAACTGTACTTTCATGTGCTTTTTGTCTGCAAACTTCTAAATAAAATATTCAATCAATCAATCAATCAATCAGCTCTGCTTCTAATCTACACCGAGTTGCACAGCAGCACAACTGACAGTCCTCTTCAATGATACCTCAGTTAAAAATAATAATAAAAAGTCAGTATAATGAGAACACAATCCAAAGGAATATGGTAAAAACTACAATAATAATAAAATAATAATCATAGGCTATAACTGGAGGACTTTTTGCATGGGGTCAGGTCAGTATTTACCTGCAAGGAGAGTATCATCATTAAGAGACTGTATTTGGTGAAGAGGCAGTTCTATCTTTACTAATAGATTGTATTTACATGCATTGAAGGGGCATCTTCATATCTTTATTAGGCTAATAGATTTGTATTTATACATTCGTGGTGAAGTTTCATATCTTAACATTGATACTTAGATTGTGTATTTACCTTCATGGTGAAGGGTTAGTTTCATATGTTTATCAATAGATTGAACAGAATTAAATAGAACTGTACTTTCTGTACTGTTAATAAAGTATTCAATCAATCAATCAATCCCTCAATCAATCAATCAATCAATCAATCAAAAGGCTACAGCCTTTTGATTGATTGATTGATTGATTGATTGATTGATTGATTGATTGATTGATTGATTGTATAGATATATATGTACCTTCATGGTGGAGGGGCAGCTTCATAGGGTTCTCCAGCAGAGATTTCAACACTCCGTGCGTCGCCGGCGGTAGAAAGCTGGGATTGACCGGCAGGTGCCGAGACATTAATCTCTCCATAACTGCGTCTTTTTCTTTGGCTTGTTGTCCAAAAAAAAAAAAAAAAACTATTAAATCCTCGTTTTGTATCTCTTATTTTCCGTTAGACAACAACTCCTCCTTCTTTCCACCAAAAGGAATTAAAAAAGAAAGAAAAGAAAACCCGAAGAAAAGCAAGATAACAAAAAAGTGTACAATTAGAGTGTTTCTCTCTCTCTGTGTCTCTCAGTGTAAAGCTTGCAGATCCAGCTCCTGTGTGAAGGTGTATTCCTCTGTGTGTGTCTCTCTCTGTGTGAAGGTGTATTCCTCTGTGTGTCTCTTTCTATGTGCAGCACAGCTATAGAGAGAGCGATCACCGAGTCCATGTGTGACAACTGAGGTCTTCTGACGTCAAACCGCTAGAGCCAGGGCTAAAAAACACCCTCAGCCACCCACCATGCTCCCCTCTCTCTCTCTCTCTCTCTCTCTCTCTCTCTCTCTCTCTCTCTCTCTCTCTCTCTCTCTCTCTCTCTCGTCCTTTTACATCTCTGTCCCTTTTTCTCTCCCTTTCTCTCTATCTTTATTTCTCTTTCTCCCCAATGTGCAGTGGTGCAAAGTAACTAAGTACATTTACTCAAGTACAATTTTCAGGTATTTTTTTTTACTTAAGAGTATTTCCAATATTCAATCATTTTACTACTCCACTACATCTCAGAGGCACATATTGTACTCCACTACAATTATTTGATACATATATAAACCCTATTACTTTTTCAAAAGATGTATTTGACATGACATTCTGCATAATGAGTAGGATACTTTCTACTTTTGGTACTTTGAGTAAAACATATACTTTTGTACTTTTTCTCAAGTACATTTTGAATTCCGGACTTTTACTTGTAACAGAGTATTTTATTTCTACATTGCAGTATTGATACTTTTACTTAAGTACAAAATGTGAGTACCTCCCTCTCTCTCTCTCTCTCTCCATCCCTCTTGTCCGTTCACATCCCTGTCACCTTTTCTCTCCCACTGTTTTTCTTTCGCCCTTTCTCTCTACATCTTTCTTTCTGTTTCTCCCCATTGTGCTTGATGATTTCTTGTATGTGCATTGTAGGCATGTCTTTAAATGTCTTGATGAATTGAATACACAACCTTTTAGCATCATTGTTTAATCTACCACTGTACTGTTTGCAAGCTGTTAAGTTATTCAACCCTGATCAGCAATTATTTTAGGCTGAATTAAAAAAAATCAACCAGATTTTTTTATTTGAGTGAAAACACCAATAATGGACACATCTGCATTCATGAGCGCGTTTGACCGAGGCTTCTAAATTAGATATTACAGCAGCATCCTACTGTATCTCATGTTTTCTATTATGTTGGAGAGCTGGCAGCACATGCACCCCCACATGCACTCCTCCCACATGACTGTACTTTCACAATCAGATCAATCAACGTATTGACCTTTACTTGGCCTATAGGCTATAGCTACAAATTGTAGGAAGAGTAGCCTATAGAAAAAATAAAAAATAATATGAAAAAAGATCATGTAAAAAGCATGTCAATAAAAAGTAAAAATTGATGTTTTGGGAGGGCTGGTATAGCTAATAAGGCACTGGTATCCCGGGGCCACCAAAGGGTCCTTGTAAAAATGAACACTGAGGACTTATAATACAATGTAAATCAGGGTCCCTAAAAAAGCTATACAATTGGGGCCCGTCCGTGGTCTAATGCAGTGATTCTGAACCTGTGGTAAAATGCATTTCTTGTTGTAAGTGCATGTAAAAACAATTCAATCATGTGTTCTTCATGTGCTGCAGAGACGCGCCTGTTTTACCTTCCTCACCAGTGTTGCCAGGTTCTGCGAGAGAAACAAGCAACCAGGTCTAGGAAACAAGCCCAAAAAAAAGCGAGCCCTTCGCCCTTTAAACTTATTACATTGGCTATTTGAAAAAGGCAGATCTACAAGCTCACAACATTGTAGATCAGCTATTTAAAAAAGAAACTTTTCGAATATCTTTGACATTTTAACAACACAAATCTTCTACGGGGGTCCCTGGCATAAAACATTTTTAGATGGGGGTCCGCGAACAAATACATATTCATTTGTGGGTCCATGACATCAAAATGTTTGAGAATCACTGGTTTAAATAATTTAAAAAAACTCACAACTACCAATATTTACAAGCAACTTTACAGAAAAAGAAGCCCAAAGTCGCTTATAATGAGCGGACATGGCAACCCTGTTCCTCACGCTTTGACACACACGGTAGCTGGAGCAGGAGGGGGCGGGGCAGAGCGGGGGGAGGGGCTGACCTACTTTTGTCCAATGGGGAGCCACGGCCGCCTGTTGCTCTCCGCGGCCCCGCCCCCTGTACGATCACATTGAACCTCATGTGCTTTTTACAGAGAAAAACAAGAGAGAGAGACATATAGTCCTACAGAGAGAGAGAGAGAGAGAGAGAGAGAGAGAGAGAGAAAAGAGAGAGAGAGAGAGAGAGAGAGAGAGAGAGAGAGAGAGAGAGAGAGAGAGAGAGAGAGAGTGAGAGACAGACAGACAATTAACAAACGGACAGACAGACAGACAGACAGACAAGAGACAGACAGGCCAGACAGAGAGCAATTTGTCTGAGAGTGAGATTGAAAGAGACTGTCTGAGAGAGAGAGAGAGAGAGAGAGAGAGAGAGGGAGAGAGAGAGAGAGAGAGAGAGAGAGAGAGAGAGAGAGAGAGAGAGAGAGAGAAAGATATTGAGTGATCTCTCAAAACAGAACTTTTTCCTTATTTTTTTGTGTCCCAGTTTGGAGATTGAGAGACACAGACAGACAGACAGACAGACAGACAGACAGACAGACAGACGCTCTATCTCTCACTCTCTCACACACACACTGTGTGTGTGACACACACACACACACACACACACAGAGAGAGAGAGAGAGAGAGACATAGCAGAAAAGCAGCCTATCAGTCCCTCCATATGTATGCTAATGATAATAAAGGGTTAAAATGGAAACAATGCACGTTGTCCCACATAACTGGAGTCTAGGGATGGAGTTGATTTAAATTCACACGTTGACATGCTGCTATAAGGACATTCAACACTTAATCCCTATAGGGGGGCTATAGGCTACTAGTGTCTTTTCAGTTTGTAGCTCTACGTTAAATATCTTCACCAATGGAATACCCCAGAATACAGATGCTGGGGTTTGACTTTTAAGTGGTAAAAACACGATGGACCAGCCTTCACTTAAATTTGTGTTATTGAGAAAAGCACATCACAGCCTTTCCCCTTTCACATTGAATGACCTGCTCTGCCTGTAAGAAATCCTCAGTATTCATTTATCCGTTTACTCTCACAGCTACACCACTTAAACCCTGCGTGTAGTGCCGTGTACTTTATTGACCGGGATCCCCCAAGGGTCTGTACTTGGTCCCCTCCTTTTTTTTGGCTGCACCGATATGGAAATTCTTGGCCGATACCGATTAAAATAACAATTCAGCCGATAGCCGATACTGATACCGATATTAGTTTATTTCGTTTTTAGTGTTATCATTTCCCCCTTTTGTACCAGGGAAACAAATACATCTTCATTATAAGAAATAACTGTTCAGAATCTGCAGAAACACAACATAATTGCCTTGATGCAAGTAACATTAACGAGTGTCAACGAGTGTCAGCTGGACAGTGACACTCACATCTCAGCTGTGCTGAACTGAAAGTGACTGGAGTTAGTTAAAAAAAAGCCCTTGAATATGATATGATAATGTTTACTGTGATTATGGTAAGCTTACATTTCATATCACAAACACCATAGAGTAAAAACTCCTGTAACTTTAACCAGCCCAAAAAAATACAAATATTGTTTTGCCGATACCGATATTGATCGATAACGGCAACTATCGTCCGATACCGATATGTGACCAATATATCGCTGTATCCCTAGTTAGATTAACAGGATTTTTAGGCCTGTCAAGGTCAACACACTCTCACTCCTCAAAATGCATATTGTGACTTCTTGGGACAAATGTGACCAGGGCACTTCCGCACTCCACCAACTCAAACCCAAGACGTAAAAGGGTCCGCCAAAAAACAGTTAAGCCAACTCTCCACCGCACCGAAAACCTGTTGCAGATAGCGCCGTTTCTGTAAAGTTGCTTGTAAAAATTGGTAGTTGCGGGTTGCGTTTTTTTTGGGCTTGTTTCTAAAGTGTAGTTGCTTATTTAGGCTTGTTTCCAAAAATATATATTATCATTTAAACCAGTGGTTCGCAAATATTTTCATGAAAATGCTTTTGTGCATTTGTGTTAAAATGTTTCAAAAGATATTCCAAATATTCCACATTTTATTGCAAGAGTTTTTGAAAATAGCAGATCTACAAGCCCACAATGCATCGCATTGCGACGCGTTGTGAGCTTGTAGATCTGCTATTTTCAAATAGCCGATGCATATGGGTTTAAAGTGCTCATGTGGCCTAAGTTGCTTCTTTTGGGCTTGTTTTCCTGGTTGCTTATTTCTCTCACAAAATATGGCAACACTGCGTGCGAGTCCTCATTAACGTTGGCCGACAGTTAGTGCTGAACTAAATGTCAACTTTTGCCAACTGTTGTAGTCTGTTTGGTGGAGAGTCACCTAAAGCACGACGAGAGGTGGCAAGGTCTTTTTTTTGTCAAGGTTTTAAAAGTATAAAATACCAATTATTTCTACATTAATTCTTTCATTTTCATTTCATAATGTTATCATTAAAATCGTACGCGTTTTGTCAATTATTTGTGGGGGGGCCCACTTTCAGTATCCTCACGGCCCACCGGTGGGCCCCTGCCCACGGGTTGAGAACCACTGTTGTAAAATACAGCAAGGGTAGTGGCATGGGGGGGAAAAAAATAATCTAGGAGTGGGAGGAAGAATACAATCACAAAAACACACCCATCAACAATGATTTTTATTTAATTGTTTTGGTTAAAACAGTTTTATTTATCAGTCCATGTTTGCACTGTTTATTCTGTGTTGAGTGTTTTTTTTATAGTGGACCACAATGGAAACAAGCTTCTGCTTTTTTTTGTGTTCATCCAGGTTGGTGTTTTTATTGTTGTATTTCAAACACAAATACAATATTTATATTCTATTCTACAATAGTATACAACAAGTACACACTCTATACCCTTGGTTCTCAAAGTGGGGTCCGGGGACCCCCAGGGGTCCTTGGGGTGGTTCCAGGGGGTCCCCAGCAAAAGTAGTTAATATAGTATCACAATCATTTTAACCACTTTATCCATATTTTATTCTTTGGCTATTCAAAAATAGCAGATCTACAAGCTCATAGCGCGGCACCAAATCTTTGCTTCTGGGGAGGTCCCTGGAACAATATTTTGGAGATGGGGGTCCGCGGCCAAACATATGTCATTATGGGGTCCTTGACATGAAAAAGTTTGAGAACCACTGCTCTATATAATAGCCTGCACTATGCAGAAACAAAACACACACAGTCACAGTGTCAGAGGAGATACAGTATGTGTGCAGATGTCCCCACTACAGTATACAGTATGTCACTTTACTGGGAGGAGGTCAGACAGACCTCCACTCCTGCTCTCTCCTCCATCCCCTCCTCCTCCTCCTCACAGTCTCATTAAAATTTCCTTGGCAACGGTGGCAGCCAAATCACCTGCGATGTTGTTGTGACAAAGCCTTGTAAAACGCTAGAAAGAAAGTAGGACATGGCTGAACGCCACTCTCCTCTCCTCTCCTCTCCTCCCTACTTCACTTCTTTCCTCTCTCCTCTCCTCTCCTCTCCTCTCCTCTCCTCTCCTCTCCTCTCCTCTCTCCTCTCCTACCTACTTCACTTCTTTCCTCTCTCCTCTCCTCTCCTCTCCTCTCCTACCTACTTCACTTCTTTCCTCTCTCCTCTCCTCTCCTCTCCTCTCCTACCTACTTCACTTCTTTCCTCTCCTCTCCTCTCCTCTCTCCTCTCTCTTCTCTCCCCTCCCCTCCCCTCCCCTCTCCTCTCCTCTCCTCTCCTCTCCTCTCCTCTCCTCTCCTCTCCTCTCCTCTCCTCTCCTCTCCTCTCCTCTCCTGGCAGGCAGGCAGTGATGTTAGCAGTACTCAGAAGTCTGGTATTAAAAATGTACTTTAGGTAAAAGTGCAAAAGTATATTGGAATCAAAATATACTTCAAGTACCAAAATTTAAAATTACTCGTTATGCAGAATTATGTACCATTTCACAGGTGCAATTATGTCTACAAATATTTTCATTTTAAAATAGCAGACCATGTCTCTGATATGTAGAGAAGTAGAAGTAAAAGTATGAAAAGTACACTACCTCCTGCCTGACCGACATCAAAACATGGATGCAAACAAACTTCCTAAAACTCAACCGCAATAAATGTGAAATCCTAATCATTGGCCCAGACTCCCTCACCCGCTCCACTCATGACTTCTCCCTCAACATTGACGGCTCCATTGTCACCCTCCTCCACCCACGTCCGCAACCTTGTTGTCATCCTGGATCCCACAGTTTCCCACTCTCTCCTTCCAGTCCCATGTCAACCAGATCATTAAAACTGCCTCCTTTCATCTTCGCAAAACATTGCCCGCCTTCGTCCCAGCCTATCACACACTGCTGCTGCGACACTCATTCATGCCTTCATTGCATCCAGACTCGACTACTGCAATAGCCTACTATACGGCGTCACCACCAAGGTTCTCAAGAAACTACAGTACGTACAAAACTCTGCCGCCCCCCTGCTCACCAGAACCAGATCCAGGGACCACATCACTGCAGTCGTCCGTGACCTCCAGTCAAGCACAGAATATACTTCAAATTCAAAATACTAATCACTACCAGTGGGGTAAAGTAATTAAGTACATTTACTCAAGTACTGTACTTAAGTACAATTTTGAGGAACTTTTACTTTATTAGAGCATTTCCAATTGTCTATACTTTTACTTCTTACATCTCAGAGGCAAATATTGTACTTTTACTCCACTACAATTATTTGAAAACTTAAGTTACTAGTTACTTTGCAGATATAAATTATTACATTATAAAACATACATTAATCACTTTATTAGTCCTATTTTATACCTAGGCTATTTGAAAATAGCCGATCTGCTATTTTCAAACATTTTAGTACTTTTGAAGTACGTTTTGATACGGTTTTACTCAAGTAAATTTAGAATTCCAGACTTTTACTTGTAACAGAGTACTTCTACATTGCCGTATTGATACTTTTACTTAGGTAAAACATTTGAGTACTTTTTCCACCACAGATCACGACCTACAAAGCCCTCAACAACCAGACCCCCCCGATACCTCTCTGAACTCATCCAACGCCTCGCCCCTTCCCGCTCCCTCAGGTCGGGTGATGCCAACATCCTGGACACCCTCAGGACAAATAAGGGAACCTGGGGTGACAGGGCCTTCTCGGCGACCGTCCCCCTCACTGTGGAACTCACTCCCAGCTCACATCAGAGCTGCCCCCACCCTCACCACGTTTAAAACCACTCTCAAAACCCACCTTTTCAGACTAGCATTCCCTACATAAAATCCCAACCCCTTTGTTTACCTTTCTTTTATAGTTTTTTTTAACCTTTTTTTTAACTAGTTCTTCCTAATAAAGTTGTTTTTATTTTGTTTCTGTAAAGCGACTTTGAGTACAAAAAGCACTGTCGAAATCGTTTGTATTATTATTATCGTTAGTACTTGAGTACATGTACTTAGTTACTTTACACCACAGGCAGGCAGGGCGGAAGCGCTGCCAGTGACACACACACACACACACACACACACACACACACACACACACACACACACACACACACACACACACACACACACACACACACACACACACACACACACACACACACACACACACACACACACGTCCCTCCTGAGGCCCTGGATCATTCACTTAAAATGCACAGTTCATTTCCAAACCTTATAAATCTTGAACCAATGCAAAGTATTAACAAGAGCTTGTTGTGACTAAATAATAACTACATTGGATCCATTGGAACACAGGTTATTTTTTTCCATTACCGTACTTGAAAAGTAACCGTTTTGGACATATGAGGTTTCCACCTGACAGCATGGATATCCATTATGTGCCTTTGAGGGGGGGAAGGAACTGGGAGACTCCTTAAGGCCCAGCGGGTTCAATATTATGTCAGAATACGTGAAGTCATCCAGTTGGCACAGACAGCTATGCTCTTCAGTTACTTATTATTTCTACTTTTCTTTTGTGTGATGTTTTTTATGGAAACCATTGATGACTGCTGGTGTTCTACGCCAGGGGTTGCCAAACCTTTTCTAAGCCAAGGGCCACCAAAATAGTCATGGCCAATTTTGGGTCCTTGCTATAGTTAAAGGAACGGTGGTCTCATGTTTTGCCCATTGATACGAGTCAACCTAAACCTGACATTACTGCCGACCATTTTCCAAAGCATAGCGTGGTTTGTTAAAGACGGGGTGCCGTGATTTTCAGTGATTCCCCCCCCCCCTAAAACATAATCATCAGGTATTATGGTTATACTAGGAGGAAGATTTTTTTCAAAAGAGTGTACAGAAAGTGTTAAAATTATGTTTTTATGTGGACACGCCTCCAGTTCATTAAGTATACCTGGTTCTCACCTTAGCACCTCCTCCACCACCTTAGCACCACCCACCTGTCCTAGTCCCTCCTCCTCCTCATGCCCACACCTGTTGTGTTATGATAATGAGGGGGAGGGTATAATTTTACTGTGTCATTAAAGTGCTGTTTTTCTATTGGCACGTTTGACCCTCAAGGTTTCAGCCTCCAGGAATAAACTCAAAATAGTCAGAGAAGACATAAAACACCATAAAAACACCACCAGGGGGCTTAATGAAGTGGCGGTGTGGTCATCACAGTGGTCATCATAGTAATGGAAGCTCACTTCAAAAAAGAAATACATTTATTGGATTTTTGGAAGTCCATAATCTTATTTATAGGTTATTAATGTCATCATGTGTCTCGCTAGCCAATCACAGTGCTGAATAGAGTCAGCCAATAGAGTCAGCCAATCACAGTACAGCTAACTGGGCCAGCTGGGCCAATCACACTGCAGGAAACTAATACTAATGAGATGTCCCAACCCCACTTATAGGGGCGGCTACACAAAACAGAAAAGGTGCAAAACCATGGCAGCCACTGGACTTCATCCATTTCCATTCCATTGTAACACTTTAAAATCCACTTGCAATGACTTGAAACTTATAGATAACCCAACGAGTAACCCAGTGAGTAAACTTAATTTATCTTTTTTCAAGGTTGCACTTTAATGCGCGTTAAAAGCACGGGACTGACTTGAAGTCTAGACGGAGATAGTCTCCTGTTTTACAAACTAGATTCAAAGATCTCGACTGATTAACATGTGTTGTGTAATTAGGTTTGGCAAACATGAACTCTAAAAGCAAAGCCATGGAGTTATTAGTAATAAATGCATTAACAGGAAAACACTCCATGTTCGATGTATGATACACGGCTGCAGCTGTGAATAGACTAATGACATAATTGACACCATTATGGTCCTTTAACTACAGTACATTCACCTACGCTTTTTCCAACCTATCACATCTGTAGTCTGCTGTACCTCTGCCATGACAGAGCACGGGGTCACCACGCGAGTGGCCTTAGTAGGCCTACCGCTAGTTTGAACAAGACCCGGTAAGGACGCGCTGTGATTGGCCAGTAGTCGCTGTGATTGACAGAACTTCTTCATATAGCGTTTTTGCAACTATGCCTCAACCTGAACTTATTCCTATGCCTAGACCTAACCTTATTCCTAACCTTAACCTCCGTAAAATGATGCCTAAACGTAACCTTATTCATAACCCTCAGTCAAAATTATGCCTAAAGCACGGTCACTAGGCCTACATGCTATCCTCTACTGATGAATTGAGTACAATGGACCACAATGTGTTATCCTTTTAGCATAACCCAAATGACTTTACCACCTGTACTGTTGACACACCTGTTAATAAAGCATTCAATCAAACAAACTTAAACCCAAGTGAAACGGTCTTGAGTTACAACTGTACTCAGACCGTTTTTTTTATTTATTTTTTTACACCAAACCACTTCGCCAAAATTAGCAGATCTATAAGCTCGTCTTGAGCTTGTAGATCTGCTATTTTCAGGGATAGTTCTCCCAAAAATAGGAATGCTAGGGTTCAATTTATACTCCGCGTCGTGCGCCGAAAATAGCAGACCTACCAGAAAATAGCTGACAATAACGTGGATGCAACACGTTGTCAGCTTGAAGGTCGGCTATTTTTCCGGCCGTCAAACACGACAAAGTACTGTTTGGTGCTGTTTGGTCTTCCATTAAATGAATGGGAAGTGCTGTTGTTGTGTAGCCATGAGTCATGCTGTGTGGTGACAAAGTCATTACAGCAGCCTTTGAAAGCACAGACTGTATGTCGTCTTTGTCGGCTGGAAGCCTCATTATTCCCCACTTTTCAGGATAAAAAAATAGGAAAAAAAGCAAAAATAGCAGATATACAAGCTCAACTACTTTTGCTACCTTTGTGTGACGCTGTAGTATGACGAAGTAGGCCGCTAATTTACAGAAAAACTAGAAGATAAGAGGTTTCTGACTGCACAGCAACGATGCTTGCATGCTATTCCCTTTTACAAAACCTTTTACGTAACACCTTACTTCTTTGAAACACACTGGTGTTTGGGGGAGTGGAGTCCACCATTGTCTCGGAGGTGTGCAAACAACACAGGTATCAGCATTGAGTTTGTGAGATGGGCATGATGTCACTGTAGCTAAAAGAACAGAATAGTCTGAAGAATGGAGTCAAGAACAACTTTTTATTATATAATGGGAGACACACACGCACATGGAGTACACACACACACACGCACACGCACACAAACACACACACACACACACACACACACACACACACACATGGAGTACACACACACACACACACACACACACACACACAATTATATAGATGACATGTTCTCTCTCACTCACACACACACACACACTCAGACGCACGCA
The DNA here is from genome assembly GCF_963280865.1 of Gymnoscopelus braueri. Classification (NCBI taxonomy): domain Eukaryota; kingdom Metazoa; phylum Chordata; class Actinopteri; order Myctophiformes; family Myctophidae; genus Gymnoscopelus; species Gymnoscopelus braueri. The sequence goes on along the minus strand of NC_137617.1, from coordinate 9,101,840 downwards.
CGCACGCACGCACGCACGCACGCACGCACGCACGCACGCACGCACGCACGCACGCACGCACGCACACATACAGACTTCACAGTTGTCCTGACATGCGCCGTTGTTGCCATTAAAAACAGAAGTAGAGTAGTAGAGTAAACATGATTTGCATAAAGAATTAAGCCTGCCCTGAATTAAGCTAGTTACTGTGTGAGATGTCCTTCAAGTCTAAGATGCAGTCATGCACATGCACACACACACACACGTACATGCACACAAACATGCACACAAGGCAAATGCAGGCGCACACACACACACACACACACACACACACACACACACACACACACACACACACACACACACACACACACACACACACACACACACACACACACACACACACACACACACACACACACACACACATAACTTGATACCTTATCAAGTTATAATGTGATACATATCACATCACATTGTGATACATACAATAAAATAAAAATAAGAACATTGAAGATTATACATAAATAAACTTAAATGGCAGGTGTGATAAACGTCTAAACCACTTGAACCCTAATGATCCATATTATGGGGGGAGCATTATCAAGAAAGTCTAGAGGGTTTCAGAGGTTAAGGCAAGCATTTGGCATCAATGGGGTATGTGCAAGAAGGCAGAAGGCAATACCAGTGGTGGAAAAAGTACTCAAATGTTTTACTTAAAAAAGTAAAAGTATCTACTGCAATCGAAGTAACAAGTAAAAGTCTGGAATAAAACATTTACTTGAGTAAAAGTATCAAAAGTAAAAGTACTAAAATGTTTGAAAATAGCAGATCTACAAGCTCAGAGCGTGTAGATCGGCTATTTTCAAATAGCCTCGGTATAAAATAGGGCTAAAGTGGTTAATGTATGTTTTATAATGTAATAATTTATATCTGCCAAGTAACTACATGTATAGTAACTAAAGTTTTCAAATAATTTTTGTGGAGTAAAAGAACAATATTTGCCTTTGAGATGTAGTGGAGTAGAAGTAGAAGTATAGACAACTGGGAAATACTCCAGTAAAGTAAAAGTACCTCAAAATTGTACTTAAGTACAGCACTTGAGTAAATGTACTTAGTTACTTTACACCACTGGGCAATACAGAACACACACACATCTATGTCCCTTCATACATTCTGCAACTAAACTTTTGAGCAGTTTGGATGCAGTTTTGTTTTCTTTCGTTGTTTTTTCTGTCCTCATTCACACAGCCTCGGGGAGAAAGCTCTCCCTCAGCCCTGAGCCCCAGGCTATGTCCTTCCATTTGGTTCCATTTGTACACTCTCTGATAGGGAGCACTTTTCACAGATGCCTAAAATTCAGTTTCTATTTTTCATTTACTTTACCTTACTTACTTTTACAGTGTGATTTATTAGTTGTTTTTTTGGGGCGAAAACTGGTCTGTTAGATGTTTTGCCTGCACTTTTGCTTTTTTAATTTTCCTCTTTTTTTTGTAAAAGCCATTAAAACCAAGAAAGCATCTGTGTCATTTTAGATTTGAGCTATATATAGCAACATATATGTTTTTCAGAAAACTAAAACATATTTACTGAAATGTTTTGAATCATTTTTAACACAAATCTTCTCTTCCAGGGGTCTCCCTGGCACAAAACGTTTTCAGATGGGGGGGGGGGGGGGTCCATGGCCAAACACATATCATTGTGGGGGTCCTTAGCATGAAAAAGTGTGAACACCACTGACATTTTGTAGAATGGGCCTCAGGTCTTAATGGGTTAAGTTGTGCTATAGTACAGTATGTGACCAGTGTTTACTGTATTGACTGATGCTGCTGGTTATTGTGGTGTGTGTGTGTGTGTGTGTGTGTGTGTGTGTGTGTGTGTGTGTGTGTGTGTGTGTGTGTGTGTGTGAGTGTGTGTGTGAGTGTGTGTGAGTCATGTGTTTCCAGGGCGGACAGATATTTATAACCACACCTGCTAGGAGGAGGAAAATCAATACTGTCCTCCGGGCTCACTGGATATCGGCTTGACCTCTCACACACAGACACGCACATGCACACGCACGCACGCACGCAGACACACACACACAGTATCCATATGCTGAATTTCCCTGGGGATCAATAAAGTTCTGTCAGCTCATGATGATTACATGCACACTGAAATAAACAAATAAACAAACGTTATTTTTCAATTCAAAGTAGCTTTATTGGCATGAGAAAACATACGTTTACATTGCCAGGAGTAAGTTAACAGGAGTAGGACGAAGGCTCTAAGTCCTCCCGGTGGGGGCTCCTTACTGGCAGGTGAGTCAGTAGGATACGAGAGCAGTGACAACACAGAAATGTGTTTGGGGAGGAATGAATAGGCTCTATATGCACAGCAGCCATATTATCACTTCCTTCACAGGTGTTACCAATGATACTAATGAAGGCTCTGTTCCAACTTTTTAATTTCCACGACCCCCATAATGGCCCCTTACACACCCGTAAGGGGCCATTTGGAACCCTCTCAAGGAACCTAACCCTAAATTAGGCAGAACAAATGATTGGCTACTCTAAAATACAACAAAGCTGCATTGTTTCACTTATCAAGGAGCTATTATGTCACTTCCACTTTGTACAGTAGAAACGCAGAGGAAAACCGACAGGTCGAAACTCATCCGTCTTTCTGCAGCCTGCTGCTGCAGATCATTAAAGGCTCCCATAAAGAATCGTGTCAGTGAGTGCGGATAATTATTTTTGTTGTGTTCACGCATCAGTCACCCACAGAGGACGACTGGCTGACACACAGCAAGGTCATGGGGCTGGATCTGTATTGATTATATTGATTAACAGCATGATGTAATGCAGGGCGCAAGCCATAGTTGCAGAGCCAATACTGGACCCAGTACAGTACAGTATAGTGGTGGGAAAAGTACTCAAGTGTTTTAAAGTATCAATGGTGCAATGTAGACACACTCTGCTACAAGTAAAATCCGGAATTCAAAATGTATTAAAATCTTTAGAAAATAGCAGATCTACAAGCTCACAATGCGTCGCATCGCGACGCATTGTGAGCTTGTAGATTGGCTATTTTCAAATGGCCGAAATGTATATAGGGTTGAAGTGGGTAAGTGGGTGTTTTCTCATAATAATCAAAAACTACAAAGTAACTAGTAACTAAAGTGTTCAAATAATTGTAGTGGAGTAAAATACAATATTTTCCTCTGAGATGTAGTGGAGTAGAAGTAAAAGTACTGAAAATTCGAAAATGTACTTAAGTACAGCACTTGAGTAAATGTACTTAGTTACTTTACACCATTGTACAGTACAGTAGCTGTAGGGCAGGAATTTCACAGAGTCCTTGGCTGCCGTGGCCCTATGGTTGAGCAGAGTCGCTCAGGGCTTTTCTGTTCTTGCTCTGCATGAAAATAGCAGATCTACAAGCTTACAACGCGTTGCATGTGACGCGGTGTAAGATGGTGTGCAAAGATGGACAACACCAAAAAAGTGGTTAAACTGATATTGTTGCTAAATTACAGAACTAATTGTGTTCCCCTGGAACCCTCTCAAAGACCCCCGGGGGTCCCCAGACCCCACTTTGAGAAGTAGTGCTATATAGAATGGCTTCAATCTGTAAACAATAAGCAATGCATGTGCTCAACATTCCAACCATTGTGAACTTCCTGTTTGCAACAGGAAGTTCTATTCAATTAGGGTGTACCAGGTCAAAAGTAATCCTCATTTAGACTAGCTAGAATGTAACCCAGGAAACCAGGATATGAGGGGGAAATGAGGGGGGGGGGGGGATTTCTACATCACTATTTAAAATCCCAGTTTTCTCCTGAATTTCTGAAAGTTCAATTTTATTTTATTTAGTTTTTCTGCCTGTGGTCTTCATTGTATTTTATACATGTTTTTCATATATTTTATTTTATTGCGTAAAGCACAAATGGCGTTTATTATCATTATTAGGCATTGTAGTTGTGTGTGCTCCTTACTGTTGTCTGAAATGTTAGCAGTGTCAGAAAATGAAACATTAGTAGATTTCTGCTTGTCGTGACTCTCTGGATGGAGGAGCTAGCATACAAGTGTTCCGCGTAATTGACGGCGTGGACGGCGACGTGAGCCAAAAATAGCAGATGTAGCTCATAAGAGGAGGACAATCAATACAATACTCTGAGCACAGTGGAGATGACCTCACACTCTCTCTCTCTCTCACACACACCCCCCAAACACGGGCACACGGCCACTAGAAACCATAAACAAAACACCCGAGATCACCCCCCACATATGCAGGGACACGGCACACAGGCACATACGCACATGTGCACATACGCACATGTACACACACACACACACACACACACACACACACACACACACACACACACACACACACACACACACACACACACACACACACACACACACACACACACACACACACACACACACACACACACACACACACACACACACACACACACACACACACACACACACACACACACACACAGCCACTAGAGACTATAAATAAAACACCTGAGATCACATGCACCCACACACACACTAGAACATCAATATCCGCAGACACAAACACATGTGCCGATACAAATCCAAACACTTGGTAACTATATAAATATAGCTTGGACAGATATAAAGCATAAGGTGCTCAGGTGGTACAGGGCACCTGTCCACCACCGAGGAGTTCAATGGGTTCAAATTAAAGGGATAGTACACCCCCAAAATGACTTTTTTTTTGTATCGATTAGTCACCCCATGGAGACTTGAATTCATGGATATTCTTTTGTTTTTGTCTCATTCCTAAGCCAATAATTTGATGGCCGGCAGCGGTTCCCGTAGGAGACACAAAGAGTCTCCTTTGTGTCTCCTACCCGAACCGCTGCCTACCGGTCCGCTGGTCACCAAATTATTGGCTTAGGAATGCGACAAAAACAAACAAATATCTCCATGGGGTGATTAATCGATAGGGAAAAAAAATCATTTTGGGGGTGTACTATCCCTTTAAACAACAGTGCATCCAGTTTGGACGAGCGTCTATATACGAACACAAATGGCCGTGTTCAGGGGAGGGAAGCCAGGCGTATAATAGCGACTCAGCAGGGAGTGTTGAACAGCAGGAGTATACTGCAGGATGGAGGCACTACGCTATATATGTCCTCTCAGTGGGGGCTCCTCACTGGCAGGCAGGTGAGCCAGTCGGGTGTAAAAGCAGTGGCAACACAGAACCGTGTGGGGAGGAGTTTAATTAGTATAATGACTAAGCTGTCAAATGATTGGCTAACTGCCTTTTAAGTAAACAAACAAACAAACAAATAAATAAATAAAGCATGCAGACGCAGACCACCAAATCCTCACCAAAGCATTGAAAAGTGTTGCTTTGCTAAAAGGAAGTGATTTTTCAGCGACACCACACCATGGCTTACCATGGAGCATAAAGTAAGGTGTTCAGTTTGGTGTATACATCCCACACACACTGCATAGAGGTGGCTCTATCTGAAGCATGTCTATACGCCTCGGGCCAAAAACAAGGTAGAGGAGAGACATCTCTTTAGTAGAGTTTTATAACGGTTAGGCCTTTTCTGCTGTTATTGCCATGTTTTATGCTTTCTCTGCATTTATTTATGGATGACTGTGGATTTTGGTTTTTCTTTTGTATCCCTTTATTCTCTCTACTCTCCATTCCATGCGCTCCTCCATCATGTGCCATGCAGGTACAAGTACAGGAAAGTTTTCATAACATTCTAGTAGATAAAGAATTTAAAAAATATATTCTCTTGAAATACAGAAGTTGTAATAACTCCGTGTTTTGTTATATGCAGCACGTACTGTACTTGTAGTTGTACTCCAAGATAGTAAAAGATTTCAATAAAAGACATACTTCAATGAAAAACAAATATTTCAATAAAGGAAAATATTTCAATAAAACGTCAAATTTCCTCTCTGTTGCTGCATCTATATATTTGCTCTAAATTCCACAACGTCAATGTGGAACGCTTGTAGATTTGTTATTTTCTATAAAATAGGGCTAAAGTGGTTAATGTATGCTTTATGATGTAATAACTTATATCTACAAAGTAACTAGTAACTAAAGTTTTGAAATAATTGTAGTGGAGTAAAAGTACAATATTTGCCTCTGAGATTGGAAATACTCCAGTAAAGTAAAAGTACCTCAAAATTGTACTTAAGTACTTAGTTACACCGCTGCTGTGGTCTTATCTCATCTTACAGAGATGAATCATTTGTCATTATTTTGGTTCATCTCAGATTGTTAAAAGTCACAAGTTGAGGGAAATGGAGACTTCAGAGTTACTACAGGGGGCTGCCAAATCTTTTTTCTTCACATTAACCATTGAACCCTATAGCATTACTTTTCTGAGGGGACATTGGCCGAAAATAGCAGATCTACAATCTCACAACGACTCACAGCGTTCGGCTATTTTCGGCAAAGAGGTTTGGTGTATAGAGGGAGAAAAGAGCAGACCAAGTACAGAGCCAACAGTCAAGTTTACTTAGTATTGAGGGTTTTGAAGGGTCTGAAAATACACATTAACATGAATCCAACATGAAACTGCAACATAACCAGGGGTTCTCAAACTTTTTCAAATCAAGGACCCCCAAATTGATATGCATTTGGCTGCGGACCCCCATCTGAAAAGGTTTTGTTCCAGGGACCCCCAGAAGAGAAGATTTGTGTTACATACATTCAAAATTGTTCCAACAATTCCCATACATTTTCAATTTTCTTCAAAGAAACTCAAAGATAGCAGATCGTGACGCGCTGCATGCGAGCTTGTGCATCTGCTATTTTTGAATAGCCAACATATAAATGGATAAAGTGGTTAAAATGATTGTGAAGCTATATTAACTATACTTTTGCTGGGGACCCCCTGGAGCCCCCCCCCCAAGGACCCCACTTTGAGAACCAATGCTGAATACAATGTAGTTAGTGGGGGGGGGGGGTCTCTCTCGGCTAAGGGGTCCTTGACCTGAAAAAAACGTTGAAGACCCCTGGATTAGAGTAAAAGCCTTGTTTTTAGGTCGTAGAGGCAAAGTCCTGGTTTCCATTGTGCCTCCGAAAACAAATCAGCCTGTGGAATGTCGTCTCAGTCAGAATAGCATTAACTTATTCAAGCCGGGAAAACGCAGAAGCGTCATTTTATAGATTTCTTTGGGCTATTCAAAAATAGCAGATCTACAAGCTCATAGCACGGAGTGCCACGCTATGAGCTTGTAGATCTGCTATTTTTGAAAAATCGTGAAAATTTGGTGCAAATCTTTGAATATACTGTATACATATTTAAAGCGAATATTTGTAACTCAAATCTGTGCTTCTGGGGGTCCCTGGAACAACATATTTTGAGATGGGGCTCCGCGGCCAAATACATATCTAAAAAGGTTTTCCAAATCCTAACAGTATGCTACTCCATCAGCTGTGGCCTGTGCCCGATACTGGCAGTACGACATCTAAGATTGCTATGGACTCGAAGAAGAAGAAGTGGCGCTCCAACTTTTCGAAGTAAAAAAATTTCACTTTAAAACATGTACTGTATATATATTCAAAGATTTGCACACATTTTCCACAGTTTTTTTTTTTTTTTGCAGATATACAAGCTCATAGCTTGTATATCTGCGCTATGAGCTTGTATATCTGCTATTTTTGAATAGCCAAAGAAATCTAAAAATTACAGAGATAATTTCCCGGTCTTAATGGGTTAAAAAAAGAGGATTGTTCGGGGCAAGCAGAGAATGTAGAATGTTGGCTTTTTTTTTTGTTCCTTCCAGATGAAAGAGGAGATAAAACTCTAAAGCTTCCATCATCCGACGAGGGACCTTCAACTGGTCCACAGAGGAGAAACCTCTTATCTCCATATTCTAACGTTTTGTGTTTTTTCATTGTAAATTAACGCCCTACTCGATCATACTACAGCGTCACACAAAAGCATCAAAAGTAGCAGATCTACAAGCTCGAAACGCGGCTCGAAACGCGGCGCGAAGCGACGCGTTTCGAGCTTGTAGATCTGCTACTTTTGATGCTTTTGAATTTGAATCCTGAAAAGTAACGGAACATATGAGGTTTCCACCCGACAGAGACGATTACAGTGCATTCCCTGGCAGCCAGCTCCTCAAACACTTTGAACCGGAGGTACACGGTTAACAGGATTGTGAGAAGAACTGAAAAGAGAAAAGAATGTTAGAATGCCGGTCATCCTGGATAAAGTTACCCTGTGGGCCCAAGAGTTCAACTTTGAATCCCCGCTATCCGAGTGGAGCAGATTTTTGGCCCGTTTTTTGGCCCCCCTCCTCAAAACAGGATCGGGATCGCTTTGATATCCTATCTGTTATTTGATTAATCAAATAACATTATCTTAAATGCCCCAAATACAAATCTGATCCACTCGGATAGAAATTAAATGTTTTGAACTCTTTGGCCCTGCTGAACTAGGATCAGATCTCGCTACGGCTCTCCTTTGGTGCAACTCCTACTATACTGTGTCCCTCTCAGCTGTCATACTGTCTGTCTCTCCTACACCGCCCCCCCCCCCCCCCAGAATAGGGACTCTAGGATTCCAGAAGTTAACAGTTAGTTAGGCCATTGACGACTGCAGAAGTCTGACATTTACACTTTGTTTGAAAGAAGAAAGATCCCAAGCTGATGATTAGAGACAGGATTTTCAAAGAAAGAAAGAAAGACATTTCAATGATCTATATCTTTATTTTCTGATTGACTGATCGATTGTACAGTTTCCTTGAATAGAACCTCTATAGTTAGGATAGAAGACTTAGTCATCAATGATACTGCCTGCTTGTTGAGTGTGTTGCATTTCTCTCGGTTGATGCCTGGCGCACGTTTTGTCTTTGTGACCACAAAAATTGTGCATAGTTTTCTTATCGTAAATCTGAAGTTTTGCCAAATTCTTGCATTTAATCCATTTCCGTTTTGTTCACATTTGTGAAGCGTCAAATGGCTTCAATAGAAATCGTATTTCCTCTAAAAACTGGGAGGCTTTCAAAATAAGTCTCTTATCTACACGATTGGAAAAGTGTAATGTGATTAGTCAACACAGGTTTTATTTTCAAAATCTACCTACTGAAATTTGGAAGTCGATCGATTAGTCTCGACTCACTTAGAAGTAGATGAAACGGATTGAGGGGTCTCGGACTGACGACTAGAATCGTTCATTTTCAGGTTACAATGGGCCCCCTTTGGCTCTAGGCACGAGCCCATTGTGCCCATTAATCCGTCATTGCTTGTCATGTTAACAGAAAACGACGTGTAACTTAAAGCTATAATCTGTAATTGTCACCGCCAGGCCGAAGGCGTGACAGAGACTATGTTTTGCACCCTGTCCATCCGTCCGTCCGCCCATGTGTGTGTGTCCATCCGTCCGTGTGTCTGTGACCAGCTAATCTCCGGCACCGTTGGCATGATGGCAGCGAAACTGTGCAAACACACTCCCTGGATGCCAGAGCAGAACCTCTGCCCCATATTTTTCACATGGGCCTGTTATAGCACCACCAGGAGGACCATTTTTGCAAAACTTGACTGTACAGATTTTGTTCAAACATCACGCAAATCGGTACACAGTATCTCTATAGTCATTAAACGAAACAGGTCTTTCGGATTTTTCATATTCCATCCTGATTGACAAAGATTGGCTTCCAAAGTTTGCAGGAGTGGCCCGTTTTGAACAAAATGCCTCAATTCATGAACACAGCGTGCGATTTCCGTGAAACTTTGCACGCACAGTCTCACTAGGCCGAGGAAGACATGCCACATGAATATTTACAAATCAGCCTCATGGTGGCACTATAACAGGCCGATAACACATTACTCAAACAGATTTTGTCCAAACATCACGCAAATCGGTACACATTATCTCTATAGTCATATGAACAAGATGCATCTGTCCGATTCTTCATATTCAATCAACATTGCTGTACAATAACCTACCTGACCTGGCGGAGACCCGTGCTCCGAGGAGCACTTTTTCTAGTTTCATGTCTGTCGTCTCCCTCTTCCAATGGAGTGAGATAACCGCAATGATGTCCCAACAACACAGATGGCGGTGGATCAAGTGTCCAATCCAATGTGCCTGTCTGCTTCAAATAACTTTATTGACATTGTCAACAAAGTAGGTGATCCACTCAGCACCACGGGGTCTAAATGTCTCAATAGAAGAGTAGGGAGACCGCCTCCAAGCACTGCAGATGTACTAGTTACTAATTATATTAACATATTCTACCATACAGATAGGATAAAATAAGGTTTTATTAATTCAAATACGTCTCTCATTGGTACGCTTTTAACCCATTTAGACCCGGAAAGCATCTTGTGTCATTTTAGATTTCTTTGGCTATTCAAAAATAGCAGATATACAAGCTCATAGCGCGGCACCGAGTGCCGCGCTATGAGCTTGTAGATCAGCTATTTTGGGGGGGAAAATCTTGAAAATGTGTGCAAATCTTTGAATATATATACACTTTTAACTCAAATCTTTGCTTCTGGGGGTCCCTGGAACTAAATGTTTTGAGATGGGGGTCCGCGACCAAGTACATATAATTTTGGGTGGTCCTTGACATGAAAAGGTTTGAAAACCACTGATTATAGCAACATAAGTGAATATATATAATTGAAAGATTTGCACAAATACTAAAAAAGAAATGCAGATATACAAGCTCATAACGCGGCACTCGGTACCGCACAATGAGCTTGTATATCTTAGCTTTGAATAGCCAAAGTATAAAAGAATAGTGGTTACACAGATGCGTTCCTGGTTTTAATGGGTTGAGTTCAACGATGGCTCTGTCTAAACTATAAAGATGACAGATAATAAAGTCGAAAAATAATGGAAAAAGTCACAAGGAGACATGTCACGCCTATTGAACACGTTCCCACAAAATGGCCGCCGTGGGAATGAGGTCTATCCACACTGGTTCTCAACGTGGGGTTTGGGGACCACCTGGGGGTCCAAATACACTGTTAACAGGGACTGCAACTCAGAGAGTGTACAAATGGGACCCTTATGAGGTCCATTTGGTTCCATTTGTACACTCTCAGAGTTAAATAAGCACTGAGGATTTTACAGAGTAGATTGGGGATCCAGTATTAGTTAAAGGAATACTACACCCCAAAAAATTACTTGAATTCATGGATTTTGTTTTTGTCGCATTCCTGACCCCGATAATCCAACATTTGACTAATTGAAGTTAATAGGAGACCAATCTTAACAAGAGCAACACCAAAACATTGCTTTTGAACCTGAATGATCAATAGGCTCATCACTGATGTGATTACAGAGTGAGAGTTGTTTTGGAGTTTATATTATTCTTTTACATGCTTTTGTCTCAATCCTAAGCCAATAATTTGATGACCGGCAGCGGTTCCGGTAGGAGACACAAAGAGTCTCCTTTGAGTCTCCTACCGGAACCGCTGCTTACCAGTCCGCCGGTCATCAAATTATTGGCTTAGGAATGCGACAAAAACAAAAAAAATATCCATGAATTCAAGTCTCCATGGAGTGACTAATCGATAGGAAAAAAGTGGGTGGACTATCCCTTTAAGTCGTCTTTTAAAATCTCTGGGGACCCCTAACCCCACACTGTAAAACACTCAGTGCTCATTTAACTAGTGGACCACTGTGTGGTCCCCCATGCCTGATGTTGAGAACCACTAGCTCTATATGGCCTGGCAGGTTGTGGGCTGAGCTGGCATCATGGCTATACGTCCATCATGGTCTACATCTCCGTCTCCACCGACGGGTGTCGTCTCTCCACCGGCTCCTCCCTCTCCCCCTCCTCTCCTCCTCCTATCTCCGTCTCCATTGGAGGACCCGTTGGCGCTCTGCTGCCGACAGGGCGGCTCCACGACGTGGTCTGGGTCACGTGACTAGAGCCACAAGCCGGGAGAGAGAAAACAGGGTTAATTGGGATCCGGAACCGGAAGGAACCAGATCCAATATGAACCCATTAAGAACGGAAACACATCTGTGTCATTTTAGATTTCTTTGGCTATTAAAAAAATAGCAGTAATAGCAGAAATAGATCAATTTTTTGAAAAATCTTGACAATTTGTGCAAATCTTTGAATATATATATATATTTAAAAATAATATATATATAGTATACACCTTGCAGCGTTCTCAGTCTCTAAACAATATTTTCAGTCTCTAAACTATATTCTGCAGTTAAACACAACTACAACACAGTTGTCAACAACAACTCAATGAATGCTCTAGTGTTTATATACTAACGGTATGTTATTATGTGTATTATCCGACAGCATTTCTGTTTGATTATGAGCTCAGATTATAATGGTTTGTAGGCAATTGCTTGATTCTGACATTAAGAATCAGGGGCTTTGTAGTTTGAAGGATCGTTTTTTGTGTTTAAAGTTTTTTTTTGTTTTTAGCAATTGTGAAAAACTGAAAACTTCAATCCCTTCTGTCCTGAGCAACCAGTCTCTTACTTGATGTAGTACTTCGCCCCTTCCATTGTGTACGCCTGTTCCCAACCATAAGGTAGACCTGAGGAGAGGAGAAAAGAGAAGAGAAGAGAAGTTTTGAGTTCTTTGATTGATTGAATACTTTACCAATCAACAATGTAAACGGCACAGAAGTACAGATAAAACACTTGGGCTAAAAGGATAACACACAAAAAGTCCCGTCGTCTTGTTTCCATTGTGGTCCTATGTATTCAATTACTCAACAGAGCATAAAATATAAACACATTAAAACATGTCATAAAAAAATACAAATAGCTATTATTTAGCCTGCAGAGGACAAAAAATTATCTTAAATACCAAGCCATCCCAAACTAGAAAAGTGAGTTGGTACGAGAAGAGAAGAGAAGAGAAGAGAAGAGAAGAGAAGAGAAGAGAAGAGTGTGAGATGTACAGCATGTAATTAAATCAACTAGAGGCGGTCATGTGTGACAGCCTTAATTGACAGAATGTGGAACATTGCGGTGAGTCGTGCCTGTAGTTTGAGAGACGGAACTTGGACCCCCGTCTACTGTGACCTCCAACTTTCCATTCCTTCCTCCTTCTCTCTCCGTCTCTGCCAGGGCAGGGGGGTGGGGGGAGGGGGGGGGGATCCTGCTAATTAGGCCACGGGATCTCAGATCATCGCCTTCCCTTGTATCACTTTTCCACTGACATCCCATGTTCCCAGGCCAGTGTTCTGCGCGTTGCCACGCCCAGGCTTAAACCCCCTATCACTCTGGGATTCCATGACCAGTTTCTCCGTCTTCTGTGGCGTACAGTAGTTTTCCACTTGTAACTCAGTCATAATATCTGAACTATACTAACTGTACCGCGTTGGGTGGCAACAGCTCGCTTAACCTTGTTCTGGACGAACAAAAGCGAACAGAGTTTCAAATGGCTCCCCGTGGGCATTTGTGAGGGTAAGGCGAGCCCATGGATTTCACACAATTACGGAAAACAGATTGGGGGTGGATGTCATATCAATGTCTAACAGGGATCTTGGCTTCCTCGTACACATTGGAGGCCCAGACCTTATTCTGAGGATAAACAAAGGTTTCAATCAACTTCTTCCCGAATAGGCTCTGCTCGGCGTCTTCCTTACTTCCTTCACAGGTGTTACCAATGATGAAAGCTCTGTTCCATTTGGTGTAGCACAGCGTGGTTCTCATACGTTTTAACTTCAAGGACCCCCATTACGGGTCCATTTGTACACTCTCAGAGTTACACACCCCGTAAGGGTCCATTTGTAACCCCCTCAAGGAACCATGAGGGTCCCTGGACCACACTTTGAGACCCACTGGTGTAGCAGAGTGTTTCCAATGAGCCAACATGCACAATATCAGCACCTTGACTCTGTTTGACCAGAATGGAACAGCGCCTTAATTAGCATAATTGGTAACACCTGTGAATTAAGGAAGTAAGGAAGAAGCCCAATTTCTTTCCAATATGGTGGCTGTGCATAGAGCCTATTAGACAGGTGTAGAAATGTGAGTTGAGTGATATTGAAGTGGTTCTTGTCACACCAGTGGTGATGCTCTCTACTGCCCCCTTGTTGTTGTTGGTGTTCTGCTCTTTGTGTTGGTTTTCGCAGAGGAATACATCTGGAGCTGAACGGTGGTGATTCATTCCAGAGTTGTTTTTAGAGACAATATGGCTCTGGGACGGGTTTACCAGCAGTCTTAAAAGAACAGTCCGCACTCACAAAATAAATGTTCTGAAGGTTTTTACTGTTTAATTTACGGACGCATTTCGTCTCCTCGTCTGCTATTCTTGGTTAATGTTCTACCCCAGAATATGGGCGCCGGGTTCAAGTGGTTTAATAAAATATACAAAAACTGTGCATTATACAGTGAGATTTTATCTTCTTCAGGTCATCCATAATTCTTCTTGTACATAAGGGAAGCCTGTCGCTTATTTGAATTTCAGGTTAGTTGTCAACCCTAACTCGGCTAGGGATTCAAAGCAACGTTACCATGTCCACTGACTTTCAGCTTATTTTTGGTAAAGTTGCTTAAAAATTTTGGTAGTTGCGGGTTGCGTTTTTTTGGGCTTGTTTCTTAGTGTTTTATTACTATTTAAACCAGTGGTTCTCAAATATGTCATGGACGCCCAACAGGGGTAATCGCTGGCTTGTGGTGGACATTTTGGTCAAAATTACATTTTTGCCATGACCATAATATGTTTGGTTATGACATTTGTGTACAAATGGAACATTTGGTTCCATTTGTACACTGGAACATTGTACAAACTGGAACATTTGGTTCCATTTGTACGCTCTCAGAGTTAAGGGGGTCCTTGCAAATAAAACATTTGAGAACTAGTCCTAGTGGACTCCTAATGAGCCATACATAGTGTCATGGTAAATCAGTGTCATACATATTCTGAGGAGACTTGACATTCAGTAATTGGCTCTTATGATCAAAATAAGAACATTATAATGGTGTAAAAAAGTCTTTGCCACGGACACATTTGTCCGTGTACGGACATATTGATGACCCCAATTTAATGTGTATTTGTCCGTAAACCACATGTGAAAATGTTTTGTGCCAGGGGAGCCCCGTACCAGATTTGAGTTGTTAGAATGTTTCAAAACTCTTCCAAATAGTCCACATTTTATTTCACGATTTTTTTGGAAAATAGCAGATCTACAAGCTCACAACGCGTTGCATCGCGACGCGTTGTGAGCTTGTAGATCGGCTATTTTCAAATAGCCGATGTATACAGTATAGCTACTGTAGGTTTTAAGTGCTCATGTGGCCTAGTCGCTTCTTTCGGCCTTGTTTTCCTATATTTCTCTCACAAAATCTGACAACACTGATTAAAAGTTTCAAACTCTTTGGGCTCCGGAAGATGGAGGAGCACGATTCCAAAAAACTCATGCCACCATGTCGGAGAGCAGTTGAATAGTTGTGGTGTTTCCACCTTCCATCTCCTCTTGTCACGGTATGATGTTGAACATCCTGACATGCCACGGAAACCAGGCATTTTATTTACTCAGTCCCGAGGAGGAGGAAAAAGGGACGTTATACCTAAACGATCCGTTTTCCTGTCCCGGATCCAACATGGCGGTGATCCTGTGTAAACCACTGCTTAAGTGCTTTGTGAGGATTCCGTGGCGAGGGCTTTGCATGACAGCCCCCTGCTCCACAGTGGTGGAAAGTAACTAAGTACATTTACTCAAGTGCTGAACAGGAGTAAAAATATTGCACTTTTTATTCCACTACAACTATTTTGAACTATTTTAACAAAAGTTGCTTTGTAGATTTAGATTATTATTACAAAACATACATTAACCAATTAAGCCCTGGACATCCCCCTATCAAAAATAGCTGATTTTCACATTGCGACGCTTTGAGAGCTTGTAGATCAGCTATGTTCTAAGTGAAATGGGCCATTCAAAGAGTACGTTTACTTTTGGTAATTTAAGTATATTTCCATCTAATGCCATTTATGACTTCAGTAAGATTTTGAACGCAGGACGTTGTAACTTTGTAACAAAGTATTTTTACCCTGTGGCATTGTTACTTTTACTTCGCTCCTTTCTTCCACCCATTGCATTGCATAACAGTTGATGCTCCGTGGAAAAAACCCATAAAGTGCGTTCCAGTTAAATCCCACCTTTTCTGGTGTGTCATTCCACTCTACATACGGGAAGGAGGGAGTCCCTCTTTGCACCCCCCCAAAATGTAAGTACTGTACACAAGCACGGACAATGGCGTTCTCACCCTCGCTAACAAAGACACACGATATGACACCGAGAGGTCTCCTTTGTGTCTCTCTCTCTGAATGTACAATGCTGTCGGGGCAGAAACCTCCTATCTCCATATTCTAACTGTAATATACTGGTGACTCTAAATAACCACACTTGGGTGAGCTGTCAAACATAGGTCTTTACTGGTAGACTTCGGTTGAAGTGACACCGACTGCACACTTCAAAAGCCTTTAACAGGTGCAGGGGATATCAGTAATCAGCACAGGTGCAAATAATGTTCCTAACGGTTCTTTCACCTAAAGACACTATCCTCCCATCCTCCTATAATTCGACAAAGCTCTGTGTGGGTGGTGAGGCCAAAATCTCTTCCGCCCGGTTCTCCTCAGTGGCTGGAGAAATTGATCTGAATTTGCACACAGCCATTGACTATTACCATGTGCATGGAACAGCGAAGCTCGTTTTTCGCTTTCCCCAAATGTCAGCTGTTTATTAGCGTTTTTGTGTTCGCTGCCTCCCGGGTTGCCAAATCATGTGCGCATATCCCCCCACAGGTATGGTCTAGTTACACTAATTGAATTAACGCCCTTGCTTGATCATACGACAGCGTCACACAAAAAGCACCAAAAGTAGCAGATCTACAAGCTCGAAACGCGGCGCGAAGCGGCGAGCTTGCAGATCTGCTACTTTTGCCGCTTTTTCATTTGAATCCTGAAAAGGGAACAGTTTTCTGGACATGTGAGGTTTCAACACCGACAAAGACGATCATACGATGTGTGTGTGCGATCTGCGATTACATTTCACCGGGCTGGGTTTCAAAGCTCGTCAATCTGAGTGTTGTTTGACAGGCGGCAGGCCCGGGCCGACGAGAAGGGCCGGGGGGTGTCGGGTTTGGTATAATGCAAACACAACCCTATAGTGTATATAGGCAAAGTGTACAGATACTGTACTGACTGACCTGAGTGCAGAGAGCGTACACAATGTAACCAAATGCAGTGGTCTAAAGTAACTAAGTACATTGTACTCAAGTACTGTACTTAAGTACAATTGTGAAGCTTTTTTTTTTTTACTTTACTGGAGTACTTCCAATTTTCAGTACTTTAACTTCTACTCCACCACATCTCGGGTCCAAATATTGTACTTTTACTCCACAACATTTATTTGAAAACTTTAGTTACTAGTAACTTTGCAGATTTTGATTATTATTACATTAACCGCTTCAGCACTTTATATACTTTGCAAGCTTGTAGATCGGCTTTTTTCAAAAGATTTCTATACATTTTGAAAACTTGTGAAATGGGACATTCTGCGCAATGAGTACTTTTACTTGTATATTTTGATGACAATACTTTTGTACTTTTACATAGTAAAAGTATGTTTTGAATACCGGACTTTTACTTGTAACAAGAGTATTTCTACATTGTGGTATTAATACTTTTATTGAAGTAAAACATTTTAGTACTTCTTCCAACACTGACCCTTATGGGTCCATTTGGTTACAGAACAGCCGTGGTCCATGATCCCTGTGACATCATACTGTTAACCTCATTGATTGATTGATTGATTGATTGATTGATTGATTGAACACTTCATTAACACGATGAGAACAGTATGGCATGTACAATTTAACGATGCTAAAAGGATAACACAAAGATTTTCCATTGTGGTCCTATGTACTCAATTCATCATCACGACAGAAAGACCAGGAAGACAGAAAGACACCATCAGCTTGCTGACAGAGTGCAATTGATGGTCAAGCTGGGGTCAAGCTGGGGCCAAGCTAGTAGGAGATAGAGTTATCTAAGTCCATAAGGCGGCGTGACTCCTGTGATAGTACAGATTATCTGCGCAAGCATGACACAGAATCGGAGATGACTAACCCCCCCTGAAGCAGAGCATAAGATACAGAGTTAATGCATAACATTGAACCCTTCAAGGGCTTAAGTTAATATACAGATTAACATAGAATCCACGGAAACAGAATCCACAGAAACTATTTAAAATTTAAATATTGATTATCAAAGGCATACGTTGAAACACACAGATATAACATCATACAACCCACAGAATCATACGTTTCATTAAGGCAGAGTCAGGGTTAGTTTAGCGCAGGGCTACTCAACTTAAGATGGCTCAGGGGCCACTCAGCAAAATACCAAAAGTCCAAGGGGCCGCCATAAAAATGACGGTCCTATTTTGGATTTTTCGATTTTGTTACACACAAGAAAATGTACATTTTGACATCATATTCTTTTCACTGTACCAGTTTATTTTGTGTTGTGTGTATGTCCAGTGGCAGACACCTATCCTGGGCGCGCGGCAAAGCCGCGCGTCCGGAAAAATTTGGGGGTCAAACCCCCCCAAAAACCCGAAATGCATAGAAAACTACTGTATGCATTATACCTGTAACAATTGACGCACCTGTATGTATGTCGGTCTGTTTTTGAAAAATGTTTTAGCAACCGATATATTTGAACGGAAACGTATATTTTTTATCCTGTGCTTAAAAAAAAGAAAAAAAAACTTTTTTTTTGGACCATGAGGGGGCCGCCAAGACGCTGCGATCGGGCCGCATGCGGCCCGCGGGCCGCGGGTTGAGTAGCGCTGGTTTAGCGTAATGGTTCTCAAAGTGGTCATTGAGGGGGTTCCAGGGGGTCCCCAGCTAAATTATTGATAGTTGGGAACCGAATGGACCCGTACAGGTCAGTAACTCTGAGAGCACAATTTGTTTTTAACCAAATGGACCCTTTCAGCGACTGGATCCGATCTTCAGACTGTTCTCAGAAAAATACACCGGCATTAAAGCTGCTTAAGATGAAAATCCACATCACAGGAAGAAGAGATTGCGATCAACGATTTAATTTAGTTTCTGTTGTTGAACATTAGAACATTATGAATAGAAATTACATTTCTGCTTGGCTTTTAGGTAGGCTTTATAAACGAAAGTTGGTTTTTTTCTAATTCTTTCAGCATGGAAATGATTATGACGATCATGACGATTATGAAAAAATAAAATTGCGACGATCTCAAATAATTGCGATTAGGCGATTATTATGTAATAATCGTGACAGGGCTATGTGTGTGTCCATATAGAGCACATGTAAAAAGGTACAGTGCCATCCCATGAGATTCCTCCCCTTCACCCGGAGGCGAGCAGAGAGAGGAGGCCTCTCTATCACACAATGCGATCGTCTACTCTACTGAGACCAGAGGCTGATACAACCTCTGTCTGAACACACACACACACACACACACACACACACACACACACACACACACACACACACACACACACACACACACACACACACACACACACACACACACACTGTACACTTTCTCACACATTATGTCACATGTCACCAGAAGTCCCCTCCCAAAAGCATGCAAGGTTCACCTGCACGTTTCACCTTTACCGTTTGCTCTGCACTTAACCCATTTTGGGCGGGAACCCCTATTTGTAACTCTACCTTTAAGGACGGGAACCCCATTTGGGGTTCTTGTTGCTATGTACTGTACAGTATATAGCAACGTATATATTTGTTGTATTTTTTTTAATACATATATGAAGTTTCTCAGAACACTTAGGTCAGGATTTAGAAGGTTTTTAGAATCGGCCTCAGATCTAAATGGGTTCATCCGTATTAGCGGGGAGGGCTTTCACAGGAAAATAGCAGATCGACAAGCTCACAACGACGCGTTGTGAGCTTGTCGATCCGCTATTTTCAGCGAAAGCTTTCCCCACAATAACAGAAAAGACCTGAGGGACTCTTCTCAACCAGATATGGGGTTTAAATGGTTTAGCCTAGTTCACACCAAAGATTCACAACAAGACGGAACCGTTTTAAGCCTGATTTATACTTATTTATATACTTTTTAACACATTTTTGAGCTTCTATATGTATTTTCGTCATTCGACGCCGTCGTACAACAAAGCCTAATTTAAAGGCATACTGTCTAACCGTTTCAATACAAGTTACTTCATCCTTCTTTCTTTTTTTATGCCCATTTCTCCCCAATTTAATCGTTTAATTCCTCCCCACACACATTTCTGTGCGCTGTCACTGCTGTTGTATCCCACGGACTCACCTGACAGCGAGGAGCCCCCACCGGGAGGACGTAGCGCCTCCGTCCTGCTCGTTCCCTGCTGACAGGTGCTGCCCAAGCCTGTAGGATTACATGCAGTGACAAATATGACCATCCCAACCCGGCTTCTCTGCCCCGAACACGGGCAAATGGCAGTGGTGTAGAGTAACAAAATATATATACTCAAGTACTGTACTTAAATACAATGTTGAGGTACTTTTACTTTACTGGAGTATTTCACAATTTTCAATACTTTTACTTCTACTCCACTACACCTCAGAGGCAAATATTGTACTTTTACTCCACTGCAAGCGAGGCGTTGTGAGCTTGTAGATCAGCTATTTTCACAATATTTATCTGTGGAACCGAGTCAAACTAAATGCAATGCATACAATTCCACGTGCTTATCAGGGTGGGGGGTCCCCAGTTCAAATATGATTATTTTCGGGGGTCGCTCTACAGCAAGCTATTACTTTTATTTCTTTGGATTCAATATCATTTTAGAGTTTCTTAAATGGTAAATGGTGCATTTAATTCATGCAATAATGTTTTCTAAAGACATCTGAATCTCATGAGAACCATACGGATTTGAAAAACGTGGTGTATTTCACATTGCACTGCACATAATATACAGTAGGCTACCATTAAAACCGGGAAAGCAGCTATGTCATTTTAGATTTTAGCTATACTGTACACTACAGTATATCGTTGCTGTCCGGCAGGAACCAGCTAACTCCGCTTTTCCGCTTTTGCATTTTTTCCCCCCATAAATCAGTGCTATTGAACACCCTTTACGTCTGTGTGTTGGTAAAACAAATATTGAACCAACAAAAATTATTAAAAAGCGCTTCTGACAAAAACAGCTAACTCCATTGGATCCTCAAACCTTCTGCTAAACCAGAGGCCTGTTCCTCAAAAGGTGAATTAGAGCTAAAGCCTGGCTTTTCCACCTATCCTGGCTTAATTTAGCCAGGATTAGAGCTGAGTCGGTTCCTCAAAAGGTGAATTATCTTGAAGATTAGTTTAGCCAGTTCACCCTGGCTAAGTTTAGCCTTATCCGATTCCTCAAAAGAGAATTGAAGCAAGCCTAGCTTAGTTACCATGGCAATTTAGCTGTGAAGTTAGCCTGGTCAGGAGCAGGCTAACAGCCAAGCTTACTTAAAGGAGAATACCGGACAAATTAAGTGTTGACTTTGATGTCTCGTTACTTACCGACCGACGTGAAAAGTGGCGTTCTTTTTTTCCATAGATTCCCGTGTCGTAATTTTTTAAACCCCCTCCGTTGTCAGAATGGGAGCGCGTGGGTCAGGGAGATTCGTCTATTATAACCGAGGCAAAGTTGTTTTTCTCTCTTCTCCTAGTCATTGTGGAGTCTCATGATAGTCAAACATGCGTTGAAATTTCCAGCGAGGCCACCGTCAATGGCGAACGAGTTAACACTGGTTGCTTGTTTCCAGAATCTGGCAACACGAGTTGCCAGGTTCTGGAAAGAAACAAGCATCTATGGAAAAAAAGAACGCCACTTTTCACGTCGGTCGGTAAGTAACGAGACATCAAAGTCAACACTTAATTTGTCCGGTATTCTCCTTTAATCTAGTGCCTTGTTCTTCAAGTTTTTCCACAGTTAATTCAAAACATGTGTTTGTATATGGACTCATTTTAATGACCCTGCATTCAAATAAAATGAAATAAATACAATAAGATATAATCAAATTAATTACTGAAATAGTGTGTGACCATGAATCATAATCATAATTGTTTCACAATGACTCATGTGATATGTAATTGTCACTCTGTTATAGTTAACACTATAGTTCATCTTGTTGTTAGATGTTTGATAATATATTACTTTTTTTTAAAAAATATTATAAAAAATGTCTGACACATACATACACACACATATACCCGTAACTAATCATTTATATATATATATATATATATATATATATATAAATTATTAGTTATGGGTTTAAAGGAGCCTCTTTGTAAGTCAATGAGGAGCATATTTTAAATTATCAATTTCTAGTCAATGGAGAAATTATTTTTTATTTCTTGTCCACCTTTGGAGTTACATCATGATGGCAAGGTAACTACACAACCCAAACCTCTACCAAAGTGGTCTTGCAAATGTGGGGTTATTTATTGCGTGTCTCGTCCCGTCCCGTCCCCCCCGCTCATTCCGTCACGGCCCCCTGTCGCGGTCAACCCCCCCCCCCGTCCCGTCCCCCGTCCCGTCCCGTTGTGGCCCCCGTCGCAGTACACCCCCCCGTCCCCCGTCCCCCCATCCCGTCCCCGTTCGTCCCGTTGCCCGTCCGTCTCAAACACACACACACACACACACACACACACACACACACACACACACACACACACACACACACACACACACACACACACACACACACACACACACACACACACACACACACACACACACACACACACACACACACACACACACACACACACACACACACACACACACACACACACTGTGTGTGCTTGCAATACTTTGCCATGCTTTCTCCCTGGATCTATTTATTGCGGTTGCGTTTCCTTTCTTGCTTAAATACATTTTACTTCCTTGTATGATTTCATGAGCTGCTGCAGTGCTGCTATTCAGCCACAGAGAAGAACGCTGCTCTGGTTTTGGACTCCGTGATTGGTCAAGTTCAAGGAATCTGCGCTCGAGTTCATGGTCTTTTATAGAAATACGTCGCCGGCGAGTCGCCGCCCATTCAGCCTGGCTTCATTATCCTGGCTGGACACAGCCTGTCTTGACATAGCCTAGCTCGACAAAGTTGCTCCTTTTCAGCCTGGCTTGGCGTCTGAGGAACGGAATAAACGAGGCTTTTCGGACCCGACTTTGTCAAGCCTGGATTTGGCTTAAGGCCAGGCTTTTTTAATTCACCTTTTGAGGAACAGGCCCCAGCTAAGTCCAGCAAAGGGGGGTGGAGTTAGCTGGTTTTGCTGACTCCAGGCTCCACCCCCTTTTGACCTCATTGTGAGCTTGGAGGTCCATTCAGCTGTACTTATCAATGATGAACAAAACCTCCTAACTCCATTTTTGTTTTGTTTTTTTCATTTCCTGAAAAATGAACATTTTGGAGTTAGCTGGTTCCTGCCAGACAGCAGAGATATAGCACATTGGTTGGCTATTAAAAAATAGCAGGTATACAAGCTCATAGCAAGTTCTTCTATTTTAGGAAAATTGTGAAATGTGTGCAAATCTTTGAATATATATATATATATTTATTTATTTTTTTATATATTTTTTACTTTTTTAATCTTTGCTTCTGGGGGTCCCTGGAACAAGACATTTTCAGATGGGGGTCGGAGGCCAAATACATATAATTTTGGGGGTCCTTGACATGAAACTATTGATCACAACATGCGTTTTTCAGAAAACTGTTTTAGAATCGGCATGTGTGCGTGTGTGTATGAACCATTTTAGAATCGGCCTCAGGTCTTAATGGGTTAACCAAAACACACTGAATGAAAACAAAACAAAAAGCAATGCACACAGAGCATAGAATTGCACGTCTAATTGGATAAAAACACGTTTTGTTTTTGTGCCATGTGATGTTCACATTATCCTGAGGACAGATGCATGTACTGTACTACGGGGATATCGGAGAAGACAGCATGTACGTGTGAGTGTGTGTGTGTGTGTGTATATGTGTGTACTGTATGTGTGTGTGTGTGTTGTGTGTGTATACGTGTTCTCGCGTGCGTGCGTACGTACATACATACGCAGATGCATATGTTTCCTAGCCTACTAACCACAACAACATATACAGCGTGTCTTGTTCCGGTCCCTAAAGACAGTGCTCACATGCATGTGTCTGTGTGTGTGTGTGTGTGTGTGTGTGTGTGTGTGTGTGTGTGTGTGTGTGTGTGTGTGTGTGTGTGTGTGTGTGTGTGTGTGTGTGTGTGTGTGTGTGTGTGTGTGTGTGTGTGTGTGTGTGCGTGAGTGTGTGTGATGCTCCGGTCCTGAGTCACTCTGGCCGGCACGTGGCTGACTGACAGTGCGCTTTAGTGCACAGCTGATCGCCTTGCTGCACCAAAACACAGCTGACACACGTGTGCGTGTGTGTGTGTGTGTGTGAGAGATAGAGAGAAAAGAGGGGGATTGGTTGTCGACCCCATGTGTTGTATTACTAGACTTGAGAGGGTCAAGTGTCCCCGCAAGTATAGTAGAATTTGACACAACAGAAATACATTGGGAATTTAAGGCCTGTACAAACCAGGAGTGTACTTTTTTTTTTGCGATTAATTCGCATTAAACTGAGTACATGCGCGTCGTTTTCTCTCTCGAAACGAGGTGACATTTTCGCAAATAAAATCCTCAACCTGTATGAATCACCGAAATAAAGGTTTGTCGTGAAATTATCGCGACACATTTTTTGCATTCTGTATTAGCGTCGCTCCTGGACGTGTAACGACCTTTAGGGTTAGGAAAACCGGTGGTGGTTAGAGTTAGTTTTTTTTTCTTCCTGAGCACAGCGCATGTTTTTCATTGTTTATATTATGACAATGGTAATCTCAACCTTTTCCGGCCGCGAACCCCCAAACTAATCACATTTTAAATGGGGACCCCCAAAAATAAACATATTTGAAATGGGGACCCCCGCCCCCTGACAAGCACATGTAGGAGTACTTGTGGGAGTTGAGGCATTATATATAGTTTGACTCGGTTCCACTGATACATTTTGTGAAAACAGCCAATCTACAATAAAATAAAAAAAAATCCTCTTTCTTATATTTGTTGACAATTTAGCCAACGTTTGACCAGTTTCTATAGTACAGTTTGTTTATTACTTTTGATACAGTAAGAATCTATTTTTTTGTATTAACTCTTTGACTGCGGACGACGCGATAACGCGTCAAGTGCTACTTTGTCCAGTTGGCCGTCGACGCGCTCGACGCGCTGGACGCGCTGGACGCGCGTTCATTGTTTAATCTCTGATTGCGCTATGCTGCTTAATATTCAATGTTATTCTCGAGTTCCACTTACTTCACGGACATCTGCATCCGGTTTCATGACCTGGATTCCGTTTCCGGTTTTTGATTCTTTTCCCCAGTCATTTTCGTCCAAAATAGGTAAATAAACGGTCTTTCACACGGTATGACGGACAAACGGACAGTTTCTCTTCTATAATCTATGGTCTGGGTGACGATCAGTCATCGCCGTCGTGTATCACGACGGCATTTTGGCGATCAAAACAATCTGGGACGACGTCACTTCCGTTTTCATGTTTTTCCTTGTCTAATCTATCAAGAAGGCTGAGAGAGACCCAACGACCTGATCAAGCAGTCATGTGCTGCACTCTAGTGGCGGATTTGTGCTGGGTCTTTACATTATGTCCCCTTAAATTATTTTCATGAGAAAAATTCAAAATATAAAAATAAAAAAACACGAAAATTGCTGGCACTGGGGGAGTACTTTATGAAAATACTCTGGCAGTCAAAGAGTTAAAAAGGTCTTATTAAGTCCTTAAATTGACACTTCACTGTCATCTGGGGACCCCCCTGGAGGTCCCGACCCACATGTTGAGAACCACTGGTTTATAACGGGAGTGCTGTGTTTTCCTTCAGGGTCGTGATTAAAGTTGACCAAAAATGTAAAAATGGCAATGATAAAATTGCCTTCCTAAAATGTTGATGTCCTCACATATGTAGTAATACAAACATATGTGTTTGTGTGTGTGTGTGTGTGTGTGTGTGTGTGTGTGTGTGTGTGTGTGTGTGTGTGTGTGTGTGTGTGTGTGTGTGTGTGTGTGTGTATATTCATGTCCAGTTGCTGACGAACAAATACAAATTATGACTCAGCCAGACTGTATTTATGCTCCAAGCGCCAATCTCTCTCACACACACACACACACAGACACACACAGTGGGAAGCACATGGTGAAAACGTGAGTGTGTGTTTTGCAGTGACACAAGGTGTGCACCACACGTTCTCAGACCCTATCTATGGCTGTCTAAATCCGTCTCCCAGCTTGCATTTCCTGTCCACTCTCTATTTCCTTCCTTCTCGTCTTTGCCTTGAATTAGCTTTCTTCAAATGTACCGTACGTATTGGTTCAATGAATAGTGTTTTATTCTCTCGCATCATTTCAGCCACGTAATCTCTCTCTCTCTCTCTCTCTCTCTCTCTCTCTCTCTCTCTCTCTCTCTCTCTCTCTCTCTCTCTCTCTCTCTCTCTCTCTCTCTCTCTCTCTCTCTCTCTCTCTCTCTCTCTCTCTCTCTCTCTCTCTCTCTCTCTCTCTCTCTCTCTCTCTCTCTCTCGCTCTCTCGCTCTCTCGCTCTCTCGCTCTCTCTCTGTGTATGGTATGTCTGAAAACTCCCTTTCTCTGTCTCCCTACTGTATATTGTATAAAAGATTACATTATTTTTCATAGATTTCATAGATAGTTTCATAGACTTGTTTGACAGCACTGTCATCAGTGCATGTGGATTCATGTTAATGTGCAGTTTCAGACATTGAACCACTTAAAACCTCAATACTTAGTAAACTTGACCTTTCACTCTGTACTTGGTCTGCTCTTTTTTCCCTCTACACCCAAACCTCTTTGCCGAAAATAGCTGATCTGCTATTTATTGGCTAATAGGGATACTATTTATTCAGAATAGGGATGCTAGGGTTCAAGTGGTTAATGTAAATAAAGTTCCTCTCACACCAAGATTTGGTGGACCCCCTGTAGTAACTCTGAGGACCGACCCCCTAGGGGTCCCGGACCCCCAGTTGAAGACACCTGATGTACTGTAGTGTCTTTATAGTATCTCTCTTTATTATATCAATTTGTCTGTCTGCCTGCCTGTCCTTTTCTCTGTCTTTCTGTCATTGTATCTTCTGTTATCTTGAGGTCACAGTGCAGTCCAGTGCAGTTGGTATAGGCGTGGAGGAAATGTGCTGTTGATACAGTAAACAACATGTTAATAAGCATCTGTTTACTCACGTATTCTATAGGAGGAGTCAATGTTCAGCAACGACACAAAACGACATCACAACGGAAAGACAGAAGAGCAGCTGGTCGTCTGTGTGTGTGTGTGTGTGTGTGTGTGTGTGTGTGTGTGTGTGTGTGTGTGTGTGTGTGTGTGTGTGTGTGTGTGTGTGTGTGTGTGTGTGTGTGTGTGTGTGTGCGTGCGTGCGTGCGTGCGTGCGTGCGTGCGTGCGTGCGTGCGTGCGTGCGTGCGTGCGTGCGTGCGTGCGTGCGTGCGTGCGTGCGTGCGTGCGTGCGTGTATGAATGCTTTTGTTGGTTTTATGGTTATAGAATATTTGGGGAGTTAGGCTAACAATTAGGAAAAGATTCTGGTTGGGGTTACGGGCTAGAATTTGGCATTCAGAGAATGTGTTGTGCATTATGTGTTGTAGCCTGTAGATTGGCTATTTTCAGCTTTAGGTATAGAGTTAAAAACGACCCCCCATGTTTACAATCGCATTCGTGTTTGCTGAAAATTGCCGTCCTTAAATGTTGATGCGTGTGTGTGTGTGTGTGTGTGTGTGTGTGTGTGTGTGTGTGTGTGTGTGTGTGTGTGTGTGTGTGTGTGTGTGTGTGTTTGTGTGTGTGTCTGTCTGTCTGTGTGCGACTGTGCGTGCAGTTATGCGAACAATGTTTAGAAAACATTTGTCAGCTTTTGTCAGTGTCTTGCTAAAAACAACAAGGTTAGCCAGGGGAGGATCATGTCAAACTAACTCAGTCTGCAGCTTCCAGGAGAGTGGTGAGAAGAAACGGAAAAGAACACAGTCATTTCATGACACACTTTGGCCATTACACAGTGATGGAAGAAGCTGTTTTACTGCTGCACTGCACTGTTTTACGCTGCACTGTTTTACGTCAAAATATCAATACTGCAATGTAGAAATACTCTGTTACAAGTAGAAGTCCCGTATTCAAAATGCACTTGAGTAAAAGTACAAAAGTATCGTCATCAAAATATACCGAAATACCAAAATACAGTATATACTATAGGGCTGAAGTGGTTAATGTAGGCTATGTTTTGTAATAATAATCTAAATCTACAAACAAACTAGTAACTAAAGTTTTTAAATAAATGTAGTGGAGTAAAGCATTCAATATGCATTTGAGACGTAGTGGAGTAGAAGTAATGGAGAGTAAAAAATCCTCCAAAGTGCACTTACAGTAAGTACAGTACTTGAGTAAATGTACTTAGTTACTTTACACCACTGCCATTCCTGTACATGACATGTATTTTTGGTTGCCACTTACTTACCAAGGCCGGAAAGTTTTTTCCGTGACCTCGTTTTCCTCCCTAGTGTGTGACTAACAAGGCTGCTTTTAATTAGCACGCTTCAAATCAAAATCAAAACGTATTTTTTAAAACAACCACAGATTGACCAAAGTGCTGCGCAAAGATAAAAACATCAACATCAACATAACATTACACTACATAACACACACATAAAATGAAATAAATACGATTAGATGTGATTAAAAGCCAGGGAAAAGAAGTGAGTCTTAAAGCTGTATTATGTAACTTTTTTTTGGGGTCCCATGTGTATGGTAGAGTATGTTAATACTTAACTTATACAATTGGGGTGGTTGTATTTGGTTTCCCTGCTCTTCTATTGAGACACTTACTGTAGATCCTGTGTCTATGACAATTTAATGACTTTAAAGAAGTTTTTAATACCAAATATTAAGTAAGAAAGAGGCACACATTGTGAAAAACAGCCGATCTACAAGCTCACAAGCTTGTAGTTCGGTTGTTTTCACAATATTTATCTGTGGAACCGAGTCAAACTAAACCTAATGTCTACAATTCCAAGTGCTTGTCAGGGTGGGGGGTCCCCAGTTCAAATATGATTATTTTGGGGGGTCTAAAACGTTTCGGAACCCTTGATTTTTAGAGGATATCAACATTGGAAGAAATAACATAATCCTCCAGTTAAACAAACAATCCCTATACAGCCTACTTTGTTGCACGACAAATAGTGAAAATGGTCGATCTACAGTACAAGCAATGTGACACGTTGTGAGCTTGTACATCTACTGTACGTATCATCTGCACAAAGAATAAGAAGAACACTTTCAGATGAGAAAAGCATTCTGAATACCACTGTTAGTGGAAACGCAGACAGACCATCCAACTCTACAGGCAGATGGACAGACAGACAGACGGACGGGCGCACGCACGCACAGCGTTTAGAAAATGTGCCACAAAAGACCAAACTGTCGCCTCTCTCTTA
Source organism: Gymnoscopelus braueri (assembly GCF_963280865.1). Taxonomy (NCBI): domain Eukaryota; kingdom Metazoa; phylum Chordata; class Actinopteri; order Myctophiformes; family Myctophidae; genus Gymnoscopelus; species Gymnoscopelus braueri. The sequence continues at coordinate 9,072,369 of NC_137617.1, read as the reverse complement.
ACCCCTGCCTGTTGCCTTGGAAACTGGATGTTACCAAGGACTGCAAAACTTTCTCTCTCTCCCTCTCTCTCTCTCATATTCATTTTATGAGATGTACCTGTATCCTGTCCTGGTAAACAGAGGAAGAGTTACAGTTATCATTTATTACAGACCAGAGGGGAAGTGACATTAACCACGTTCAACCTGGACACCCAAATTACGGCCTTGGCCCCTTAAAAAGTACCTCAAACTTGGACTTAAAGCTGCACTATGTAATTTTCCTCTTCTACCCCTGATTTGAACCCGGTTTCCTGCGCAAGTACTGACATTTTTAGTATTGAGGTAATAGAGCCTGCCTGCTTGCTCAGTGGCCTTGTGGTTAGAGTGTCCGCCCTGAGACAGGGAGGTGGGGGTTCGATCCCCGGCAGGGTCATATCAAAGACTATAAAAATGGAACCTCAGCATCAATGGTTGGATTAGGGGTAAGTCCCTGCGACTTACTAGCGTCATGTCCGGGACTGTCCTTGTACATCAAGCTGCCTCTAGCTAAGAACACAGGAGACAGGTTCCTGACCTATGGACTCGGCAAGGCTTACTTACTTGCTTGCTCAGGGGATAAATTGAATCTTGACCATGAAGTCAAAATTCGTGTCAGATCCTGTGCCTAGGTGAGACATGACCTTTGACACAATCTAAAAGTCTCAATAGAATACAAAATGCAACCACTTATGCCAGGGATAATTGTCAGCATGCTGGTTGTTGTTGAAAAATAACCGCCGACAGGATGATTAAACAATGATGATGAAAACAATGATCCTGAAGGTTTTTTTTAAAGGGGTTTTTAAACAACGACCAGCGCGCTGACGATTATCCCGCTTATTACACGGCTACTTAATAAATACATTAATAAATTGACCCAAAAGTAACAACAAAACGTAGTATGAAAGTATTTCCTTGCTTAAGGTAATGAAAGTATTCCATAAGTGTTGCGCTGGGCGGACACGTTCGCCTCGGAAAACAAGGAAGTGTAGTGGATCAATATAGAATACATTTTCGGTTACTGCATCGTCTATTTCTCGCTTCAAATGTTTTCAAAAACATTCTTGAGAGCAATGTTTAGCTGTAAATGACATTGTGTGTTTGTTTACATGGCTGTCATGTTGGATACAGCATACAATTCAAGCAGTGCAGCAGGTGCTCTGAGTATTTGATTAGACAGCGGTCTGTTATAGAACGGTCATTATCCAGAAATAACACACAGCTGAATTCAGCGATTGACCAATCAGAATCAAGCATTCAACCAAGCAGTGTAATAAATTGTATTAACATACTCTACCATACAGATTGGACAAAATTACATTTTATTCATAAAAAAGACATAGTGCCGCTTTAAGTACAGTACTTGAGTGCATGTTACTTTCCACCACTGTTCACAGAACAACGAGGTGCTGCGTTTGTGTTATTCCGGCAAGGCTGATAATCTTAGTTCTGCAGTGTGTGAGTGTGATGCCTCGTTAATTTAAAATCCTGTAGTGTGTGTACAGTACATATGTTTAAGATAATCGCATAAGAGAACCTTAGAAGATTATCCTTCAGTGTGTGATGCTAGCAGATTTCAGTTTAAGATTTTAAAAGTGCTGTAATCTGAGACCAGCTTCATCGCACAAGAAGAAACAAGAAGCCCGTCTGTATGCGTATCTTGTGTCCTTATGTGTGTATATTGGTGTGCATATACGCTTGTTGTGTCCATATGTGTGTATGTGGTGTCCATATGTGTATTATATTGGTGCCCAAAGATGAAAAAGAAAAAAAGAAATTGTCACTGTACATTTGTACATAATTTGTGAAAATGACATTGCATGTCTGTATGTCACTCGTCCCCGTATGTTTCCCCTGTCTCTCTCAACTGTCTCTATCGAACGAAGGCTTAAAAATGCCCCAATAAATAAATGACAGTTTAATAACCTCTATTCAATTGCCACACTTTTTAGCCATACTTTAACCACCTTAACCATTATTTTATACTTTGGCTATTCAAACATCGTGAAAATTGGCGCAAGTCTTAGAATTTACATGTATATTTTAAAGCGAACATTTTTAACTCAAATCTTTGCTTCTGGGGGTCCTTGGAACAAAATATTTTGAGATGGGGGTCCGCGGCTAAATAAATATAATTTTGCTGGGGTCCTTGACATGAAAAATCTGATCTTATATTAGTGTTTTTCCAATTATTTGGGGGCACACTTGCAATGTCCTCACGGCCCACCAGTGGGCCCCCGGACCACAGGTTGGGAATTGTTGGTGTAGAGGGGGAAAAAAGAGGAGGGGGGCGTAGGATAGACCCCTGTGGGACTCCGGCAAACAAAGTACATACTGTAGGGTTCAAGTGGTTTAAGGATGCTGAGACCCTTATCACATGTTGCTCCGTTGAATAACAGGTGGTGTGCCTGTGTGTGTGTGTGTGTGTGTGTGTGTGTGTGTGTGTGTGTGTGTGTGTGTGTGTGTGTGTGTGTGTGTGTGTGTGTGTGTGTGTGTGTGTGTGTGTGTGTGTGTGTGTGTGTGTGTGTGTGTGTGTGTGTGTGCGCGCGCGTGTGTGTGTGTGTGTGTGTGCGTGCGTGTGTGTGTGTGATTATATAAAGAGGAGTGGTACATCAGTAGGTAAGCTGTATGGAACCCTGTATCCAGGCAACACCAGCCTTAAGCCATTCAATCCGGGGTCGCATCTGTGTCACTTTAGATTTCTTTGGCTATGAGCTTGTAGATCTGCAATTTTGTTTTAAAGTCGTGAAAATGTTTGCAAATCTTTGAATATATCCATTTTGAACTCAAATCTTTGCTTGTGGGGGTGGGGGGGTCCCTGGAACAAAATATTTTGACAAATACATATCATTTTAGGGGTCCTTGACATGAAAAACGTTTGAGAACCACTGATATTATAGCAACATTAGTAAAAAAAAGGATTTAGAAGACTGTAGAATCCCCAGAAGCAAAGATTTGAGTTCCCTTTAAAAAACATATAGGCCTATATTCAAAGATTTGAAAAAAAAATCAGGATTAAAAAAAAATAGGAAATAGCAGATCTACAAGCTCATAGCGAGGCACTCTGTGCCGCGCTATGAGCTTGTAGATCTGCTATTTTTGAATAGCCCAAAGTATCCACAAGTTTCCTAGGGCATGATGGGCATCACTTCCTGTTGATTTGATCCCTGATACCTGATCAAATCGACAGGAAGTGATGCCCACCATGCCCTAGGAAACTTGTGGATAAAATATTGGTTATACTGTAGCAAAAAAAATAATTCTAAAATGACACATTATGCATTCCCGGATTGAATGTGTTAACACTATGAGACAGAGGTGATCTTAACCAAGGTATGGTTAACAAGCGCACGCACGCACGTACACACGCACACACGCACGTACACACACGCACACGCACACACACACACACACACACGCACACACACACACACAGCAGGAGCCCATAATCTCTCTGACATCTCACAAGCTGTGAGACCTGAATTGGATTGACCTACTTCTCTCTCTCTCTCTCTCTCTCTCCCTCTCTCTCTCTCGATATAGAGATCGATATCGACTGTCACTATTGGTCATCATGACAAAGTCAATAGATCTTTAAGCGGTTAAAACAATTACACCCGCACGGCCTTCACATGACCTCTGACAGCATCTGTCACAGCTGCTCTGTCGCCCACGATACACACAAAAACAACAACAACAAAAAAACTGAAGCTGCAAACAAAACTAAACAAAAACAAAAAAACAGGGAAATGATGAATTGCTGACGAACAGAAATGTGTGAGTTTATAGACATAGTTATACCTAGGCTAGCTGGTGACTTGCTGGATTGTGCTGAACTGTCTTTTTTTTCCAGTTGCTGCTGTACTGTCATTTCATTTCGCTGCTGTCAGGGGGAGAAACCTCTTATCTCCATATTTTTACTACTTGATCATACTACAGCGTCACACAAAAGCATCAAAAGTAGCAGATCTGCAAGCTCGCAACGCGGCTCGAAACGACGCGTTTGGAGCTTGTAGATCGGCTACTTTTGCTATTTTCGAACCCGACAGAGACAAATGATTATTTGCTAGTTTTCAGAAGCAATGCTTTTCAATTAACCACTTAAGCCCTATTTTATACGTTCAAAATGATTCACTATTTATTTACTGTCAGAAATGATATGTACTGTACATTGACACTATTGGATACCAGGTAATCAATGAACATAGCATCTGTGTTAAATAACATGCTATCTAAATATTATTTTTTACATTGTGGTCACTGGTCAAGATTACCTGCCGGACGCACACCACCGAGTGTCCAGGCGTGTCTTGGGATTTTATGACAACCTCACATTTGTTATTGCCATAGAACACAATGGGGCGTGTTGTACAGTATATCTGCTATTTTTAGTCATACCACATACATCGTCTCTGTCTGGTGGAAACCTCATATGTCCAAAACTGTCACTTTTCAGGATTCAATTTGAAAATCATCAAAAGTATCAGATCTACAAGCTCGAAACGTTGCGTTTCGTGCCACGTTTCGGGCTTGTGGATCTGCTACTTTCAATGTTTATGTGTGAAACTGTGGTATGATTAAGTATAGGCGTTAAAAGGATAGTTCACCCAAAAAAAGTCATTTTGGGGGCGAACTATCCCTTTAATGTACGAAACACAAAAAGTTAGAATATGGAGATAGGAGGTTTCTGCCCGACAGCAACGATTCCGTCATACGCGTTACAGGTACACATGACAGCCACGACCGTGGATCTCGAGATCCACATGATTTGGCTCTATTGAATTCCCTCTGGGACTCGGTGAAGTGCTGCAGCATGTTGAACTATAGTCCCAGCAGACTTCAGTGTCTAGAATCTGCTGTTGAGACTCAAGTCTGGAAGCAGGCCATACAATTTCCTAGACATGATTTATGAAAACAGCCAGCAGCACATACTGTATAAATCGTTTTCCATAAATCAGGGCCATTGAACACCCTGATATTGAACCAATGAAAAGCAAGTACCAGGTGGTCCCCAGCAAAATTAGTTAACATAGCCTGTTGATTTCAAATGGCCAAAATGTATATAGGGATGAAGTGGTTAATGTATGTTTTGCGATAATAATCTAAATCTAAAAAGTAACTAGTCACTATAGTTTTCAAATAAGTGTAGTGGAGTAAAAGTACAATAGTTGCCTCTGAGATGTAGTGGAGTAAAAGCAAAAGTACAGCAAATCGGAAATACGCCAGTAAAGTAAAAGTACCTCAACATTGCACTTAAAGGGTAAGACCACTTTGGTAGAGGTTTGGGTTGTGTAGTTACCTTGCCATGATGTAACTCCAAAGGTGGGCAAGAAATCAAAAATAATTGCTCCATTGATTAGAAATTGATAATTCAAAAATACGCTCCTCATTGACTTACATTGTATGGTAAAACAGCTCTCAAAGTCACTCTTTTAGCACATAAATGAACACAAACAAAGCTGATTCAGACAATATAGAGCATCAACAAACCCAGTACTGTTTTTTTTTTAAATAAAAATATCAACTTCCTGTTGATTTTACTATTTGAAGATCTGGATCCGCGGATCCAGTCCAGGTTTTCTACTTATTAAAAATGGCAAAATCAACAGGAAGTTGACATTTTTATTTAAAAAAAAAACAGTACTGGGTTTGGTGATGTTCTATATTGTCTGAATCAACTTTGTTTGTGTTCATTTACGTGCTAAAATAGTGACTTTGAGAGCTGTTTTACCATACAATGTAAGTCAATGGGGAGCATATTTTGAATTATCAATTTCTAATCAATGGAGCAATTATTTTAGATTTCTTGCCCACCTTTGGAGTTACATCATGGCAAGGTAACTACACAACCCAAACCTCTACCAAAGTGGTCTTTAAGTACAGTACTTGAGTAAAAGTAGGCCTATTTAGTTACTTTGCACCACTTATACAGACCTTGCTGCTGGCTGAGAGATGACCCCGGCCTGTTGTCAGCTGGTTAGTGTGTTTGTATTTATGCTGCCGGCTGTTTTTAGAAATGGTGTTTAGGAAATGCTACTGTCTGCACACAGACATTGGTATCATACCAGACGATTAGAGATACTACATACAGTCTGTCTGGGCCGACAGCTGGACAGGCACGCGGTCAAAAGTTAAGACTTCTACAATGCTGCGCGCGAGAGAGAGAGAGAGAGAGAGAGAGAGAGAGAGAGAGAGAGAGAGAGAGAGAGATTGGGGGGACGTTAAAGGGATAGTTCACTCGCAAAATGATCTTTACCAGCTTGCGAGCGGGTCTAAGAAGAGACTGAGCACTAGTCAACATGTGTTCGACAGATTCTCTACATGTTTTCGATCATTGGCTGTCCTTTAACACATTCCATGCCAGAGTTTAATATCATAATGTACTCACCAGTGCCAGCGATTTATTGTAGTTTTTTTGTTTTTTTCACGTCACCACAGACATCGCTAAATCCGTTAAAATCGCGCATTCAACTGTTTGTAAACACACAGGGGATCTGTGTGAAACGCCCAGCGAAAACCGTTTCGATCTGCGATCCGCCATCTTGAAGCTACAGCGGTTTATACTAAACAGCGATCAGCGATGAGAAAAACAACAACCGAGAAAATTGACATTTCGTTTCCGCTTTAGAGTGGAGGCGGATGGGATCCGGAATTTCCGGATCCCGGATAATTCCGTTTCCGGTGGTGCTACAATGAAATGTGTCGTAGCGAACGAGGCCTACAATGAAATGTGTCGTAGCGAACGAGGCCTACAATGAAATGTGAACCTCTGAGTAAAACAAATACAAAATAAAAGACCACTTCGCGTAAATCTACACGACTGGCACGCTGCGCAATTAAGTAGGTTTGCGTAGATCGACGCGGTGTGTTAAGCCAATGGGGATACTTTCCCATACTCTGAACGGGCGGTCTCGTCTCGTCCTCCCAAGCTATGGCGGCCTAGCAGTGGTGCCAGATTCTGCGAGAGAAATAAGCAACAGATCCAAGCCAATAGGGAGCCACTAGCAGCGTTGCCAGATTCTGCGAGATAAATCAGGAACCAGGTCTATGAAAACAAGCCGCGCATACACGACACACACACACGCACACGTGCACACACACACACACACACACACACACACACACAAGAAAGAAAGAAGAAGGCTGGTATACATGACTGTGTGTCATGTCTTGTTTTCTATAGTCACCCCATGGAGACCCAATAATCTGATGACCCGCATGTCAAGGGGTCCTTGACATTAAAAAAAAAAGATTAAGAATCAGTGACTTACAGTCGGCCTCCAGGATGCCTCTGACCGTCCTGGACAGCTCCTTGGCCTCCTGGGCCAGCGTGGAGCAGCTGGTCCAGGGACTCCTCTGGTAGCGTCCTCCAGGGGGCGCCAGGCCCTGAGACGGCCCCCCGCCCACCTTCACGTCTCCACAGCTGCATGGAGAGAGAGACGGTCAGTCTACCGTACAACACACAATAGGGTTTGTTGTGGATTTAATTGTCCTAAAGCACTGGTGCTCAAACATTTTCATGTCAAGGACAGCCAAAATTATATGTATTTGGCCGCAGACCCCCATCTAAAAATATTTTGTTCCAGTGACCCCCAGAAGCAAAGATTTTAGTAAAAAATATGCATATATTCAAAGATTTGCAGAGATTTTCACGCCGTACACGACTACATAATATTGTATAAGATTATGATCAGTCCCTCCATCTTCTGATTATTAATATGTTTTGTTTCTGAGAAAGCCTTCTATGCAACTTGGTACGAGGATTTCAAAGCCAGCTCACTATAGCACCAAATATTTATAGCTGATTGACTCATCAATATCTGTCGAGACGAGAGTCCACAGAATCTATAAGTAACTTTAATCCACAGGTGTTTGTGCCTAGAGGTGCATGGTCTCCAAGGGTCACAATGGGTCCCATTTCTTTTTTTGACAGCACTAACTGCTGACTGTGCCATCAAACTTCAACCTCAAAACCAGAGGGGATCGCTCTTTTGAGGTGGCAGCCCCACAGCTGTGGAACAATCTCCCCCTCCACATCAGAACTGCTCAGTCCATCCAGATCTTTAAGACCTTACTTAAAACTCACCTCTTCTCTCTGGCCTTTAACCACATCCAATCATAAATGTTCCTGTTTTAACTCTTATCTAATCGTTTCCCTACCCTCTGTATGAACCTACTGTACATAGGTGCAATTATACAACATACAACATGCTAAGCGTTTTACACTTCATTATGTGTTTTTTGTGTTCTTTTTTGATTTGATGTATTGTTTCTTTCTTTTTTCTGCTTTTACCTGTGCAGCACTTTGGTCAACTAAGGTTGTGTAAAAATGTCCTATATAAATAAGTTTGATTGATTGATTGATTGATTGATTGGTTGATTGATTGATAAAGATGTGTAAAATTGTAATGTTTTTCTTTATTTTTTACAAATAATCTTTGCTTGGATTCATTGTTCATGTTCACAATAATGCTCTCCTGATGTAGGTGTCTCTTCTCTGTGGGTGCTCACGCAGCAACTGACAGAGAGGCCTTGAGTGAGTGAGTGTGTGTGTGTGTGTGTGTGTGTGTGTGTGTGTGTGTGTGTGTGTGTGTGTGTGTGTGTGTGTGTGTGTGTGTGTGTGTGTGTGTGTGTGTGTGCGTGTGCGTGCGTGCGTGCGCGTGTGTGTGTGTGACTGTCAGTGGTGTAAAGTAACTAAGTGCATTTACTCAAATACTGTACTTAAGTACATTTTTGAGGATTTTTTTTTCCTTACTGGAGTATTTCCCATTTTCAATACTTTTACTTCTACTCCACTCCACTCCATCTCAGAGGCAAATATTGTACTTTTACTCCATTACAATTATTTGACAACTTTAGTTACCAGTTACTTTGCAGATTTAAATTAGTATTACAAACATGCATGAACCGCTTCAGCCCTATATACATTTCGTCCATTTGAAAATAGCCGATCTATGCGTCGCTCACTATGCGTCGCGATGCGACGCATAGTGAGCTTGTAGCTTGTATACATGTTGAACTTGTGAAATGGGGCATTCTGCATAATGAGTACTTTTACTTTTGGTACTTTAAGTATATTTTGATGCCAGTACTTTTACTCAAGTACATTTTTAATACCGGACTTTTACTTGTAACAGAGTATTTCTACACTGCAGTATTGATACTTTTACTCAAGTAAAAAATTTGATTACTTTTTCCACCACTGGTGACTGTGCGTGTGTTGCATGTGTGTGTGTGTGTGTGTGTGTGTGTGTGTGTGTGTGTGTGTGTGTGTGTGTGTGTGTGTGTGTGTGTGTGTGCCTGTGCGTGCGTGCGTGTGTGTGCGCGCGTGCGTGCGTGAGACTGTGTGTGCAACAGTCCGCATCACCACACAGCCGGGACATGGCCATCAACCGCGAACCCAATCACCTGCTGCCTGTACCGAGCCGCTCTGCTGCTGCTGCCCTGCTGTGTGTGATTTGAAGTGCATGAGGGTCTACGCTATGTTCCAGGCAGCGATGCGTGCCCTAGAAACACATGCACACCACTCAATGACAATGCAACGAGAATGGAGAGAAGGAGGGAGAGGAAAAAAAGGAGACCTCCACCACACATTGAGAGGAGGAGGAGGAGGAGGAGCAGTGTTGCCATGTCTGCTTATTGTAAGCGACTTTGGGCTTGTTTTTCTGTAAAGTCACTTAATTGTATTGGTAGTTGCGGGTTGCGTTTTTTTGGGCTCGTTTCTAAAGTGTATTTGCTTATTTGGGCTTTCTTCTTTCTTTCTGTTTAACCCAGTGGTTTTCAAATATTTTCATGTGAAGGACCCCCAAAATAATATGCATTTGTCCACGGACCCCCCCCCCCCCCCCATCTAAAATATATTTGAATATTTTATTAGGCAAAACGGTCTTTTCAGGGCTGTTTTAAAGCAAGCCAGCAATCTACTTTTATTTTATTTTATTTTATTTTGTGCCAAGGAACGTAAATTTCCATTTCCCCCCCCCCAAGATTATTATTCTTTTTTGAAAATAGCAGATGTTTAAAGTGCTCATGTTGTGGCCTATAGTGCCCTAGTCGATTCTTTTGACCTGGTTTCTTGTTTCTCTCGAAATATCTGGCAACGCTGAGGAGGAGGGGGGGGGGGGGGGTCAAGATTACAAAACATCTCATTTGAGGTGTCCCACTGACCTGGAGCCGGAGATAAGGAAAACCGCCAAGAGATGTGTTGTGCGTACGTGTGTGACACATTATAATAAAGCCACACGTGTATTGATTGACTGGTTGAACCTTTTTTTTTTTTTGTGCCTAAAAATAGACTTACATAACGTCTCTGTCGGTTAGAAACCTTCTATGTTCAAAACTGTTACTTTTCAGCAATGGGGGGAAAAATAACCTGTGTTCCAATGGATACAAATGTGCTATTATTTAGTGACACGCTCTTGTTGATTCTTTTCATTGGTTCAACATTTATAAAACCGAAGTTGGCCAGCAATTTTACAAACAAATGGTAAAAAGTTGAAATATGGAGAAACATTAATTATTATCGTTGGTTCAATATTTATAAAACCCACAGAAACACTTGCCCACTTTCATAATTTTCCCAAAAATTGAGGAAATATGAGACGCTTTGTGACCGTGTAGATCTATTTCCACTGCTTTTGTGCGTCACTCTTGTATGCCGAAGTTGGGCAGCAATTTTGCAAACAAAAATGTAAGAAGTTGAAACATGGAGATGCATATAATTTTGGGGGTCCTTGACATGCAAAAGTTTGAGAACCCACTGATATATTAACCTAAGTTTATCAGAAAACTGGATTTAGAAGACATTTGTAGAATGGGTATATGGGTTATGCTGGAGAAGCACACTGAGCTTACCCTCATTCACAGTGACGTAAATGGTAAATGGTGCATTTATATAGCGCTTTTATCCAAAGCGCTTTACATAGATTGTGCATTACATTCACCCATTCACACACACATTCACACACATTCATACACCGATGGTGGAGGAAACCATGCAAGGCACCAACCTGCTCATCGGGAGCAATTAGGGGTTCAGCGTCTTGCTCAAGGACACTTCGACACTAACTCTGGGGGAGCCCCCCAGCCCGGGATCGAACAGGGAACCTTGCGGTTTCCAGTTCACTCTACCCGGCCACTCTACCCTTGAGCCTCTGCCGCCCCACGCCCCACGTCAAGTGAGCAATATGAAACCGTTTCCCTTGTTTGTTTTGATTTTTGATCCCACGATTTTGTAACCCTTTTTTCACCCGGTGCCAATTTTCTAATCCTGGGCGCTACACTCCCCCCACCACTAGGGAGCCCAGGGCCGAGCTCATGCCTTCTTCAATGCATGAGAGCCAACTGACCTTCTTGTCACCTGACAGGGGGGAGTTTCCCTGGTTGGACGTAGCGCGTGGAAGGAACACGTTATTCCAACCAGTTCCTTTCCCCTCCATCAGGCGCCCCGGTTGTCATGGGGGAGGCGGTATAGCGACCAGGTTTACTTGCCCCTATTTACCTTGTTTGTTGACTACGCTTCCTGTTTACTCTACTTACTCTAGATCTCGCACTTCGTCGCTGTCAGGCAGAAACCTCGTATTTGGTCGTGGACCCCCATCTCAAAATATGTTGTTCCAGGGACCCCCAGAAGCTAAAATGTTAGTAAAAACTATTCACTTTAAAAATATATATTCAAAGATTTGCACACATTTTCACGATTTTTCAAAAATAGCCAAAGTATAAGATAATGCTTTTTTTAGCTGAAATCTAAAAGGACACAGACGCTTTCCCGGTCTTAATAAAGGGATAAATAAAGGTTTGAAATGGAAAAGGGGAAAATAAAAAAGTCACATAGGTAGAAAGAGAACAATATAGTGCTTCCAGGTAGCTTGGATACCGGGTAAACATCAAACCTATAGCATCTGTCCAAACAACACGCAAACAAGCAACATGTACTGCACCTTATATAATATATATCTGCATAGAAAACCAGTGGTGTAAAGTAACTAAATACATTTACTCAAAGTACTGTACTTAAGTACAATTTTGAGGTATTTTTTTACTTTACTGGAGGCTTTCCCCATTTTCTGTACTTTTACTTCTACTCCACTACATCTCAGAGGCAAATATACTTTTACTCCACTACAATTGTTTGAAAACTTTAGCTATTAGTTACTTTGTAGATTTAGATTATTATCACAAAACACACATTAACCGCACTTATGATTACCCCACTTACTTACATTAAGTATCTGGAAGGGGCCTGGGACAGACGGGCAAAAAGAACATACATGTGATGTATTTCGTGTCTTTTTTGACAAGACACGAAAATAAAAATTCATTGATTCAAATTCATTCATTCATTCATTCATTCATTCATTAAACACTTCTGCCCTATAAACATTTCGGCCAATACCGAAATATATATAGCGACACATTGTGAGCTTGTAGAACGGCTATTTTCAAAAGATTTTTATACATATTTTACATTTGAAAACGTTTGTACTTTTACTCATGTACATTTTGATTACCAGACTTTTACTTCTAACAGAGTATTTCTACATTGCAGCATTGATACTTTTAGAAATGCGAGTATACTTTCCCCACCACCGTAGAAAACTATCGAAAAAAGGTGCCAGGAAGGGATACAACAAATGGATAGTGTTTCTAGTGTTTTGCGTATCATGATACCGCCAAATGCTTTACTAAGGAGAAAATCTAAGTAAAATGTAAAGATAAGCATGGGAGAAAATAATAATACAAAATAAGGGTGAACAGGGGACAACCAGTTTCAACCTGGCGGCCCCATTTTGGGTATAGGGTATTATTATAGGCTAAACAATGTATTAAATGTTCATAATTAGATTGTTAGATAGGCTAGATCTTTGCTATTCGTTGCACGACGAAGCATGTACTGTTGGGCTTAAAGGGATAGTTCACCACCAAAATTACTTTATTTCTATCGATTAGTCACCCCATGGAGACTTGAATTCATGGATATTTTTTTGTTTTTGTCTCATTCCTAAGGCAATTATTTGATGACCGGCAGCTGTCGTCAAATTATTGGCTTAGGAATGCTAAAAATGCTAACAAATATCCATGAATTCAAGTCTCCATGGGGTGACTAATCGATAGGAAAAAAATGATTATTTGGGGTGAACTACTCCTCGTAGGGTCTTCGTGTTTTAGTCACACCCAGGGCCTTCGGGTCACTTTGACCCGAAGGCCCTGGGTGAAAATTTTCATTTTCATGAAAATTAAAATTTTCATTTTCATATCACATGTTTAGTACAGTAAATAAGGCAAATAGAAGAAGTTTCATAGTGAACAAAATTTTTTACATACTTTTAATTCATGTTGAAAATGTTAAACCGGGTTAAAAGGACCCGAGGACCCTACAAGGGTTAAGTGGTTAAAACAATAATGTCTGCAACATAAGAGTCTGTAAATCAATTAGTTGATTTGTCTATTAATAAGCAGGGGGTCATCAGAGTTACTACAGGGTAGGCTGCCAAATCTTTGTGTGATAGGAACTTGATAGGTTTGGTGTATGGGGAAAAAAAGAGAAAACCAAGTAAACGTTTTTCAAGTATTGAGGGTTTAAGTGGTTAACTGTCTGAAAATACACATTAAAGGAGGAGTTCACCCCCAAAAATTACATATTTTCTATCAATTGCACACCCCATGAAGCCTTGAATTCATGGATTTGTTTTTGTTTTTGTCGCATTCCTAAGCCAATAATTTGATGACTGGGTGTATTTCCGGTAGGAGACACAAATAATCTACTTTGTGTCTCCTACCGGATACATTAGCCGGTAGGAGACAGGAATCAAATTATTAGCTTAAGAATGCGACAAAAACTTTTTAAAAAATCATGAATTCAAGGCTTCATGTGGTGTGCAATTGATAGAAAATAAGTAATTTTTTGGGTGAACTACTCCTTTAACATGAATCCAACACAACAACACACAAGTCTAGGAATCTATTAAATCAATGAAAAAGTTACATTTTATAAAATATGGAGAGGGGGCAGTGGTGGAAGATGTACTCAGATATTTCACTTAAGTAAAAGTAGCAATACCACAATATAAACATACTCTGTTACAGGTAAAAGGCCTGTGTTCAAAATGTTACTTGAGACAAAGTACAAAAGTATTGGCATCAAAATGTACTACAAAAGTAGAAGTACTAATGTTTGAAAATAGCCGATCTACAAGCTCACAACGTGTCGCATCGCGCCGCGTTGTGAGCTTGTAGATCGGCTATTTTCGAACAGCCTAGGTATAAAATAGGGCTAAAAATAGGGCTAAAGTGGTTAATGTCATTTATATATGCAAAGTAACAAGTAACTAAAGTTTTCAAATAAGTGTAGTCCACTGCAATGAACTACAATTAAAAGTACAATATTTACCTCTGAGATGTAGTGGAGTAGAAGTAAAAATATTGCAAATGGGAAATACTCTAGTAAAGTAAAACATAACTCAAAATTGTACTTAAAGGGGAAATCCACCCATTTTCAATATTTAACTATGTCATTAATATAGCATAAAGGAGTTGTGTGGAAATAAGAAAAAATTAAAAAAAAAATTAACATTGCAAAAAAATTTAACATTGCAAAAAAATTAACATTGCAAATTACACCATGATGAGTCATCACAGTGTAATTTGCAATGTTAATTTTTTTGCAATGTTAAATTTTTTTGCAATGTTAATTTTTTTTTAAATTTTTTCTTATTTCCACACAACTCCTTTATGCTATATTAATGACATAGTTAAATATTGAAAATGGGTGGATTTCCCCTTTAAGTACATGTATAGTTACTTTCCACCACTGAGTGGGGGTCCCTGCGTCATCTCTCTCTCAGCTAAAGGGCCCTTGGCCTAAAAAAAGAAAAACGTTGAAGACCCCTGGCTTATAATGTAAGTCTGATAGATTGAATGTCATCTTATCAGGATGTAAAAGTGACCTACATACTGCATGTGCATAACAGCTATAATCTGGTGGCTGGTCGCATTTCATCAACACAACAAAAACTAAACACCAGACCTGGTACATCACGTGTACTGGTCAGCTCCCAGTTACTGATCACTATCACAATCAGCGTTGCCAGATTGCGAGAGCGTTGCGAGAGATATAAGCAACCAGGTCAATGAAAACAAGCCCAAAATTAGCAACTAGGCTACATGAGCACTTCTTCACTACACCAAACGTGTTGTGAGCTTGTAGATCTGCTATTTGTTATACAGTTTTATCTTTTTTTCTGGGCATTGCCTTATTTTTCTTAGAAATAAGGGATGCCCGGCTGGGTGTCCCTTATTTGAATTTCAGGTTAAGTTGGCAGATCTGCTAGTGGCATAGTAGCTGCTAGAGCTATTGCTATGTGTGGCTAATATTGCCCTCAGAATATGGATGCTGGGGTTGAAGTGGTTAATACAAAAACTATACATGTATCAGTGAGACTTTTCCTGGACGTCATCCGTTACTTTTCATGGAAAGTTGACAAACCTACATACAGCGACTTTAATCACTTAAACCCCCAGCACAGCAGCATATTCTGGGAAAACCTTCGCAGAAAAGACTTTGCTTCTGGGGGGGGGAACATATTTTGAGATGGGGGGGGGATCCGCGACTAAATACATATTATTCTGGGTGGTGGTCCTTGACATGAAAAAGTTTGAGGACCACTGACATAGAATTATTTTTTTTTCAAAAAACTGTCTTCTACTGATTTAGAAGACATTTGTAGAATCCCCAGAAGCAAAGATTTGAGTTACAAATGTTTGCTTTAAAAAATATATTCAAAGATTTGCACACATTTAGCAGATCTACAAGCTCATAGCGCAGCACTCGGTGCCGCGCTATGAGCTTGTATATCTGCTATTTTTGAATAGCCAAAGTATAACATAATGGTTAAAGTGGTTAAAATCCAAATCTTTCCTGGTCTTAATGGGTTAATGTACTGTAGAGCGAAAACAGAAAAGACACCGGTACAGTGCCCTGAGGGACTCCGCTTAAACAACGTAATGAGGTTTAAGTGGTTAAACACACGTTGTTGAGTGTGTGAACTGATGAGTCGTGCTGCAGGTGAAACAGTGGGTGGTCGTTAACAGCTCTTTAAATGCATGTTGTGGTGGAGACGCGTTTGTCGGAGCAAAGGATGCTGGGAGATGAGCACAGGCTAATGAGCTAAGCTAACGGCGGGGGCCCTCATTACGCAGCTGTCAGGGTCAGTGACACGTGCGCGCGGCACACACACACACACACACACACACACACACACACACACACACACACACACACACAGTATATAATACTATATAGATGTTCAGCTTGTACATCTGCTGTTTTTTGCCCTTTACGAAAACCTATACCTATAATGACATGCCCAAAAAACATCCTTTCCCCAAAATCGATTACCGTATTTGATTCAAATTGATTATCTTCTTTAATTCGTTTGAGTTGAATACCAAGGACATCAATGGAAACAAGACCGCAAGGATTCTTCTGAACAGACCTTTTAGACAAAGGGTTTTAACTGTACTCGTGCTGTTTTACATTTCTGCCTAATAAAATATTCAATCAATCAATCAATAGTTGATTGAATCAATTCGTGTGACCAGCTGTTGCACCCGTGCAAATGAGACAGTGCCAGCATTTGTGCTTATGCTTTATCTTCCTCAGATAGGAAGAGAACACAAAACAATTGCCTATTTCTCAAATTCGACTCTATTCTACTATAGTCGTGTGAACATTTTGCCGGCATAAGTACAGTAACAGACACACACACACACACACACACACACACACACACACACACACACACACACACACACACACACACACACACACACACACACACACACACACACACACACACACACACACACACACACACACACACACACACACACACACACACACACACACACACACACACACACACACACACAGTCTGAGAGCAGTCTGTTGCTATTACACACACACGTACATACACACACACACAACGTCTGAGAGCAGTCTGTTGCTATTAGCAACAATTGAAGTGGTTCATAGGGAGGCAGGAAGCCGCGAGGAGGCGGGGCCTCTCTAATGAACAGCACACTGTCAATCACACACCTGACCCAGGCTAACACACCGGCCAATCATAAACAGCTCCACTCTGTCACTGTTTCTCAACATTGGGCCCGGGGTCCACCAAAGGGTCCAAATCGACCCTTTACGTGTCTGTATAACCAAGCAGTGTAATAAACGTATCGTCGCTGTTGGGCAGAAACCTCTTATCTCCATATTTCAACTTTTTGTGTTTTTTTGTGAATTAATGACCTACAGATCCACAAGCTCGCAAAGCAGCGCGAAGCAACGTGTTTCGAGCTTGACGCTCCACTACTTTTGCTATTTTTGAATTTTGAATCCTGAAAACAGTTTTGGACATAAGAGGTTTCCACCCGACAGAGAAGATATTCAGCCAATGAAAAGTATTATCAAGAGCTAGGGCCTGTCACAATTATTACCTAATCGCCTTTTTAAAACATTTTCCAAAAATAGCAGAAATAGCTGATCTACAAGCTTACAACGCGTCACGAAGTAACGCTTTGTAAGCTTGTGCTTGTAGACCAGCTATTTCTGCCATTTTGAAAATGATTAAATATGTCAGTAATCTCTTCGTATATTTTAAGTTATTTGTCATTTCTGCCCTGTGCAATTTTTGATCATGAAGCCTAAAAGGCAAATTGAAATTTAGTTTTGTATTCATAAGTTCCGATTCAATGGAAAAAAAGACAATTAATTGAGTGACGATTAATTGTCATCTTAAATTTGTAATCGTGACCCTAACGAGCCCTAACGACAGCATGTAACTAATAACCTGTGATCCATTGGAACACTGCTCTTTTCCCCCCCCATTAAGACCTGGAACGCATCTGTGTCACTTTAGATTTCTTTGGCTATTCAAAAACAGCAGATCTACAAGCTCATAGCGCGGCACTCTGCTATTTCTGAAAAATCTTGATTTTCTTTTTTTCAGATTTCTTTAAAAAAACTGTTGGGATTTAGAACACATTTTTAAGAATCGCCTCAGGTCTTAATTGGTTAAAAGTAACGGTTTCGGACATACAAGGGTTCCAATCCGACAGCGACGACATTCTAACCATTACTTATTAACATAACATTATAGCGTTGTTCAGTGTATGCTGAAACGGTTTAACCCATTCAATCCGGGAAATAATCTGTGTCATTTTAGCTTGTAGCTATTGGTTTTCAAAGTGGGGTCCGGGGACCTCCAGGGGTCCTTAGGGGGATTCCAGGGGTAGTTAATGTAGCATCACAATCATCGACTTTAACCATTATTTTATACTTTGGCTATTCAAAAATAGCAGATATACAAGCTCTTGTAGATCTACTATTTTTGAAATACCATATTTGAATATATACTTTTTTACTCAAATCTTTGCTTCTGGGGGGTCCCTGGAAAAGAATATATTTGGAGATGGGGATCCACGGCCAAATACATATAATCCTTGACATGAAAAAGTTTGAGCACCGCTGATATAGCAATATAAACGTTTTTCAGAAAACTGTTAGGATTTAGAAGACATTTTTAGAATCGGTCTGAGGTCTTAATGGGTTAAGGAGTTTGAGGAGTTTGCCAGACAGTCGGTACAGTCTCTCTTACCTGTAGTTCATGGAAGGGCCTTGGTTTTCAACCAGAAACTCTTGAACTGTCTGCGAACAGAGACAAAAAAGTCCAACACGTCACTTGAGTCATCAGTACACACAATCCCATGATGCAACTGTTCATTGTTCTGCTCAAGGGTGAACACACCTGCGCTGACACATCACTTAGAAAGGTTTCTTTCACGCAAGTTTTTGTCGTCGTTATACAAATCCAATCTAAGCTCAAGTTTTGGAAATAAAATAACATTTTCGGAAAAAGTTTCCTTTGCAATAAAGCCCACAGTTCTCCAATAAAAGCTCAATATATAAATGTGTTCGACAGTCTTTATAACACACACAACAACAAACACAGAAAAGGATGACACATTCACCAACATTTTCAAAGGGAGCTGGCCATGAAAACCTAAATGCTAAAAGCTCACAACGAGATCTGCTACTTTTGGTGAATGTTCCCCAGACTAGGGAAGTTGTTTGGCGGCCCCATTGTATTAAAACTGAGGACCATCTAAGGGTCCCGGACCCCCTGGTGAAGACCCCTGGTCTAGATGATATCTACAGGCTGCATGTTGATTCTTTCTCTCACCTCCACGAAGCTAAGGAGTTTCCCTGTAGATATCTCAAAACCCTTTTTGGCCCCTTCGCTCTTCCGTAGCTGACATTCCAGGACGGCCACCTTCTTCTTCAGCTCCTCGGTGTCCTCCTGGGGAGGAAAACATGAAAACGAGAAGAAGAAGAACAAGAAGGTTTCTACTGGTTCTACCGAGTGAAAACCCGCCCTCGCTGCAGTTGCAGCCAATAGCAGTCGTTTCCGGTAGCATTTCCGACCGGATATAGAAAGATGGCGGACTTCAAATCACTGAAAAACAGGCTTCAAAACGAAACCAATGGCGCCACTTTGTCCATTCTTTTTTACAGTCTATGAGTTGTATCAACAGAATAATAACTATGGGGGGAAAAACTGATTCTGAATGTGGTGCATTTCTTTGGTCTTGAGACATCTGTAGCTCTTAGGCCTCTGTGAGCCAAGGGGGCAGAACAGTCCATTGTTGGCGTGACGATACTAACCCATTAAGACCTGAGGCTGATTCCACAAATACCGTCTAAATCAGCTAGTTCTCACACTTTCCCGATTTTAAAAAAATGTTCAAAAATTGCAGATGTACAAGCTCGCAGCGCGGCACGAAGTGACGCGCTGTGAGCTTGTGCATCTGCAATTTTTGAATATAGCCAACGCAGAAATCTAAAATGACAGATGCTTTCCCGAGCCATGCTTTATTATGAGCCAGGAGCCTTAACTTAGACTGACAGCGTAGAAAGACTCGAAGGAAGTGTGAAGTGATTTCTTTTTTTTGTGCGAACACATCACGTTTTTTTCCGTGAGAAAGGAGAGGATAGAGGTAGAGTTACAGCAGGAGAGAAAAGAAAACCAAAAGACTGAAACAGGTAAAATATCTTAAGACATACTATACATATATACAGATAATAATAAAAACAAGTCCCTTCATCGAGACACGGAACCCCTAACTGCTCCTATGAGCATGTTGGTGCCTTGCATTGGTTTCCTCCGCCGTCTGTGTGTGAATGTGTGTGTGTGTGTGTGTGTGTGTGTGTGTGTGTGTGTGTGTGTGTGTGTGTGTGTGTGTGTGTGTGTGTGTGTGTGTGCACGCGTGCGTGCGAATGAGTGAATGTAATGGACACTGTAGATATAAACGCACCATTGGTGCTATATAATTGCAGCATGCATTCACCCTTTATGAAGCTCATCAAGGATACCTTTCTCCTGAGAGTACAATGGCAGTTCATTAGACAACTGAGTCCATTAATGTGTCTGTGTGTCTGTGTGTCTGTGTGTGTGTGTGTGTGTGTGTGTGTGTCCCACCTTCAGCCCACTGATGTGATGTGTCGCTATCACCATGGGAACAAGTGTCCCTGAGTCCTCCACACAGTGTACAGTATTCTGAATGAGTCTATGGAACAATGCTGTTTTATTTCCCATCTATTCATTATTCCATTATAATGACATATAATAAGATATTATACCTTAGCAAGTCTTGTCTAAGTAGACTAATAGCATGCTAGATGCAGAGCATTGTAGGCTTAGACCAGTGATTCTCAACGGTTTTTAAATGTCAAGGACCTCCAGAACTCTGAGAGTTACAGACCTGTAAGGGGGCCATTTGGAACCGCCTCAAGGAACCCTAAGGGTCCCTGGACCCCACTTTGAGAATCACTGGGCTAGAAAATGCCACTTGTGTTGAAATGGTGGTTTTTAGTTTTGAAGTTTTATCTCGTTATTTTTTTCTTTTTCAGTGTGGTGTTTGATTTCAATTTGGTTTTAGTTAGAACTTGTCCATAGTTTTGTTTTAAGAATTGACTAATTTTCGTTTATTTTTCCATTTAGTTTTTTTCAGGTTTCATGAGGAAAGCCTTGATTTATCGAAGCTGGAAAAACATAGGATGGAAGAATGCCTGACATCATATATATGATGATAGTGGAGATAGTTTTGCATTGCTTGAATTTTGTTTGGATTTTAGTTTGTCGGAGTTTGTATTTAGTTTTGAATTTAGTTTGTCAGAGTTTGTATTTAGTTTTGATTATTGTTTCACTTAACCACAGAAAAATGCTTGTCTTAGTTAAACTACTGCACAATAACCCTGCGTCTTACCATCACCATGCAGCAGCTCAGCTTTTTTTCATGTATCTATTTTGTTTAGTTTGTATTGTTGTTTTGTGTGTATTTTTGTACAGCACACCCAGGTTGAAAAGTCAGGGAGGTGTGCGAAGGTATGAATAATAAATAATATCAAATCTGTGTAGCCTGAGGGCTAGTGCGGTGCAGTCACACTGCAGAGCACCCAGCGCTCGCCTCGCACGCACCAGGTGCTGGACGCCTACTCAGCACATCATCATCGTCAGCTGGTCATCTGGGAAACCTTGTATGTGCAGAACCCAGCGGTTCTTCAAACAGCTTTCACGGTACAGTAAAGCAGTGGGGTCCTTTGTGGGCAAAAGCAATGGTGTAAAGTAACTAAGTACATTTACTCAAGTACTGTACTTAAGTACATTTTTTTGTTATTATTACTTTTCTGGAGTATTTCCAATTTTCAATACTTTTACTTCTACTCCGCTACATCTCAGAGGCAAATGTTGTACTTTTATTCGACTACAATTATTTGAAAACTTTAGTTGCTGGTTACTTTGCAGATATAAATTATTACATTATAAAACATACATTAACTGCTTTAGCCCTATTTTACACAGGCTATTTGAAAATAGCAGATCTACAAGCTCACATGTAGATCTGCTATTTTCAAAGATATTAGTACATTTACTTTTGGAACTTTAAGTATATTTTGAAGCCAACACCTTTGTACTTTTACTCAAGTAACATTTTGAACACAGGCCTTTTACTTGTGACAGAGTATTTTTATATTGTGGCATTACTACTTTTACTTAAGTAAAACATCTGAGTGCTTCTTCCACCACTGGGCAAAAGTAGTTAAAGTAGCATCACAATCGTTTTAACCACTTTATCCATTTATATGTTGGCTATTCAAAGCACGTGCACAAGCTCGCAGCTCGTACATGTGCTATTTTTTTAAATATTAGAAAAAATATCGAAAATGTTTGGACGTTTTTAAATAATTTGGATTTTTTTTTTGTGCATGAAAATGATTGAGAACTAATACTGCAGTAAAGGACCCACAGATTGATATGTATTTGGCCCAAACACCCCCATCTGAAAAGATCTTGTAAAGAGCTGTTAAAATCTTTTCAAAATGATTAAAGATTTTTCAAATGGCTTTGTAAATAGCTTGTAGATCGGCTATTTTCAAACAGACTAAGTATTACAGTACATGGGGCTGACGTGGTTAATGTACGTTGTGCTTGTATATAGATCTTGCTCTAGAGCTTGTAGATCGGTTATTATCTAATAGTAAAAAATATAAAATAGTTAATAGTTAAAGTATATAAAACTGTTCCTCATTTTGCTGGGGACCCCCGGGAACCCCCTCAAGGACCCCTGGGGGTCACGACACGTTGCAAAGCGACGTGCTGTGAGCTTGTAGATTGGCTATTTCCGCTACTTTTGCACAATGATCTTGTGTGACGGAGTGTAAGGGCTTCATTTATACATTTATTTAAAACCTAAAGTTTAAATCTGGAGATAGAAGGTTTTCCTTGCTGATGTGCAGGTGGCTGTGCTGTTTCACACAGGAGGTCTCTGCCAGGCGGGAGGTTGCTATCCAGATTCTATATAAATAACCTCTGGTTGGACACGTCACTGAGACATCATTATGAGGCAGGCAACACAGAGACGCAAGCACGCTCACGCACACACAGACAGACAGACAGACAGACAGACAGACAAGAGAGACAGAGAGACATAGAGAGCGAGACAGAGAAACAGAGTCAGACACACAGACAGACAGAAACTCAGAGACAGACAGACACTCAGAGAGACAGACAGACAGACAGACAGACAGACAGACAGACAGACAGACAGACAGACAGACAGAGAGAGAGAGAGAGAGAGAGAGAGAGAGAGACACACACACACACACACACACACACACACACACACACACACACACACACACACACACACACACACACACACACACACACACACACACACACACACACACACACACACACACACACACACACACACACACACACACACACACACACACACACACACACACACACACACACACACACACACACACACACAGACAGACAGACAGACAGACAGACAGACAGACAGACAGACAGACAGACAGACAAGAGAGACAGAGAGACACAGAGAGCGAGACAGAGAAACAGAGTCAGACACACAGACAGACAGACAGACAGACACTCAGAGAGACAGACACTCAGAGAGACAGACACTCAGAGAGACAGACACTCAGAGAGACAGACACTCAGAGAGACAGACAGACAGACAGACAGACACTTTGTCACTGAATAATACAAAAGCAAACACTGACCTAGATTCACAAGGCTGAGATCAGGAGAGCACAGAAAACACGGAAAAGAGGAAAGAACAGAGGAAGGGAGTCAGCCTTGGGTGGACAGAGAAAGGTGAGCTAGCACACTGGTTCTCTAACTTCATCGTGCCAAGGAGCACACTGGTTCTCAAACTTCATCGTGCCAAGGAGCACACTGGTTCTCAAACTTCATCGTGCCAAGGAGCACACTGGTTCTCAAACTTCATCTTGCCGCGGACCCCCAAATTGATATTATATTTGGCCGCGGACCCCATCTGAAAACGTTTTGTGCCAGGGACCCCCAGAAGAGAAGATTTGTGTTAAAAAAAACACTTTCAAGATGTTTCACAAAAATTCAAAAATTTCAGATGAGCTTGTAAATCTGCTATTTTTGAATAGCCGACATATAAATGGATAAAACGGTTAAAACGATTGTGATGCTATGTTAACACATTTTGCTGGGGACCCCCTGGAACCCTCTCAAGGACCCGCAAATTGTGCAAATCTGTGCAAATTGTGCAAATTGTGCAAATATTTGAATACATATATGTTTTTTAAAATTTTTTTTAAACTATCATTGCTTCTGGGGGTCCTTGGAACAACATATTTTGATGGTCCTTGACATGAAAAAGTTTGAGTACCACTGATATGACTTTTTTTTTCAAAAAACTGTTTTTTAACAGATTTGCAAAAATCTTCATGAATTTTCAAAAATAGCAGATCTACAAGCTCATAGGGCGGCACTCGGTGCCGCCCTATGAGCTTGTATATCTGCTATTTTTGAATAGCCAAAGAAATCTAACATGACAGAGATGCATTCTTGGATTGATTGCGGGTTAAATGATATAAATGTATGAATGCACTGAATTTTACAATTGTCTGAGGGGAGAACTGTCAAGTCTTGCCCAAATATGGGAATGCGCCCGAATATGGAGTGTGTGTGTGCATGTGTGTGTGTGTGTGTGTGTGTGTGTGTGTGTGTGTGTGTGTGTGTGTGTGTGTGTGTGTGTGTGTGTGTGTGTGTGTGTGTGTGTGTGTGTGTGTGTGTGTGTGTGTTGAAGGGGGCAGAGGCGTCATTTCAGAAAATAAAAACTACGGGGGTGACAAATCTCTTTTTTTTTTAACTTAAACCCTATTTATTTACCCAGGCTTTTGGCAATTAATTTGTTATTTTGTGTACTATAAAGCGACCTTGGGTTTCTGAAAGGCGCTATATAAATCCAAGTTATTATTCAGTGCCTCTCAAACGTTTTTGTGCCCAGGACCCCCAAATTGATATATATTTGGCTGTGGGCCTAGCCTGACACAAATTTTCATTTCGTTTCACTCCATTATTCAGTCTGAAAGCCCTCTCAGTGGAGCCGTTTTCTGAGATGGGGGCGTGGCCAAAGTGGGACTCTTTGGCGATTGGTTCATACTGGATGATCCCGATCCCTATTGGGTCGTTTAGATTTGCAAACGAGAAAACCCCTCCTTCTACAGCGTCATGCACCAGACCCTGAATGCGAGGCTAGCGATTTTAGGGGCTGGAGCCAGGCTACCGCGGGCCCCCATCTGAACATGTTTTATGCCAGGAACGCGTGATTTGTGAACCTACCCGAGCGGTTGGCAAAACCCTGCTCCCAACCGCGCACCTGGCACGTTGTGAGCTTATTGATCGGGTATTTTCAGGGAAAGCTTTCCCCACAATAAGGATGCTAGGGTTTAAGTGGTTTAAGTTCTTTAAAGGACGACTTCACCCATTTTCAACCTATCTTCATATAACAGATCCTCACTAATGCTCCTGATAAAATGGTGTCATTTAGTTCTACTCAGTCTGTGTCTCATAGGAGGGCTGTGGACACTTCAGAAACCCGTCTACCAGTGACATCATCGCTAGGAAGGATTTTTTTCCCTTCATTATTTCAATGTTTTTATTTGTATTTGTATTAACGCAGGAAAGCCTGTAGTTTCTATTATCTTGGATTCCCCATCGATGATGTCACTGGTAGAAGGGTTTCTGAACTGTCCACAGCCCTCCTCTGAGACACAGACTGAATCAACCCGATCGCCAGAGGAAACGTTCTCATTGAACGTTTTTCAAATTCCGTGCATAGACAACTGGAAAACCCGAAAATCCGTGCATAGCCGCCTCACATCTCCCCCATTGTGACTAAACCATTTCGGAGGCGCGCAGTCTCAAGGGAACTGTCGCCACGTAAGGGACCACCGAGTGAGCTAAAGCGAGCGAGTTGCCGTCCCGAACGTTGCGACGTTCCCTTGAGCGTACTCAGCGCCGTTTGAGTTACGTACCGATAGGCACAGAATCGTAAATTTTGTTGTGGGGACTGCTCTGCTTCCGGGTTTTTCCGGGTTGCAACTGGTTACGCCCACCGTGGGACTCGCCGTACATATGCACAGATTTTCGGGGTTTCTAGGCGACTATGCACGGAATGACGTGCACTGGATCCGTGCAATGTATACTAAATTCTCTGGCGATCAGGCTGGACTGAATAGACAAAAATGGTGCCATATTATCATGAGCATTAGTGAGGACCAATTATATGAAGACAGGTTGAAAATGGGTGAAGTCGTCCTTTAAGTTCTTTTTCAAACCTGCTGCTGTCAACATTATTGTTTTAGACATTATTTTATCTAGGCTACAAAAAAAAACATTTATTTATTTTGAGAATTTTTTTTTTTATTTAGTTTTTTTTTTTACTCATGTGAACTAGGTTGCACTAATAATTTTCACTGAGTGTGTGAAATTACCCCCGGCGTATACCCGGCTCCCCCTGGGTTGGTGTCAAAGTATCCTTGAGCAAAGACACCGAGCCCCTAACTGCTCCCGAAGAGCAGGTTGGTGCCTTGCATTGGTTTCCTCTGCCATCGGTACGTGAATGTGTCAATGTAATGCACATTAGAATAGAATAGTCCCCAATCCTTGGGGTGTTGTTTTTGTTGTCACTATATATTTGCACATACGTGAAATTTGTCCTCCTCATTTACCAATCCTAGGAGCAGAGAGCGCTATTCTACGGCGCTCAGGGAGCAATTAGGCGTTAACCCATTAAGACCGGGAAAGCATCTCTGTCATTTTAGATTTCTTTGGCTATTCAAACATAGCAGATATACAAGCTCATAGCGCTCCGCTCATATGAGCTTGTAGATCTGCTATTTTTGAAAAATCATGTAAATGTGTGCAAATCTTTGAATATATGTATTTTTTAAAGCGAACATTTGTAACTCAAATCTTTGCTTCTGGGGGTCCCTGGAACTAAATATTTTGAGATGGGGGTCTGTGGGCAAATAGATATCGTTTAGGTCCTCCTTGACATGAAAAGGTTTGAGCACCGCTGACATAGAAACATACGCTTTTCAGAAAACTGTTTGGTTTGATTTAGAAGACATTTGTAGAATCGGCCTCAGGTCTTGATAGTCCTGCTCATGGGGACATACATCGACACATTGCTGGCCTGGCCTGGAATCGAATCCTGGGACAACCAGGGCCTCTGGCTTCCCAGGCGGGCTCACTAACCACTCAACTACATTGTGAAGCACTTAGGATAAAGGCGCTGAATAAGAAAATGCTTTATTTGCTTGCCAGTCCCCCATTTTGTTTTAAGTCACTTAGACTTAAAACAAAAAAACCCATGTTGGACTAAATGTGTTTAGCAACATGCTAGCAAACGTTGCTAGCCAGTGATCCACCTGCACGGTGCATCGTCATGTCTAAAACACCCTCCAAGCCGTTTACCTTGGCCTGGGGCGTCTGCTCGAGCCTCTGGGTCTTCAGCTCGGCGATCTCCGCCTCCAGGAGGTGGATCACCTCCTCGTAGTCCATCTCCATCCCTCGAGTGTGTCTCTGAGCCTCCTCCGCGAGCTGGATCCGGCTCCGCAAGGCCCGGCTCTCCTCCACTCCGGCTTTCACCTCCTATACACAGGGGAGAGAGACATTGTAAGAGAGAGAGAGGGTGTGAGAGAGGACGTGAGTAGCAGTAAAATAAGTAGTTCAATTTTCTTTCTTCTTTTTTTTTTAACTTAAAGTGGCACTATTAAATGTCATTTTTGCCCAATCTGTATGATAGAGCATGTTAATACAATATAACTTATACAATTGGGGTGGTTGTATTTTGTCTCTCTGCTTGAGACATTTAGATCGTGTCAAAGGTCATGTCTCGCCTAGACACAGGATCTGACCAAAATTCAAGTCAAGATTAAATGTATCCCCTGAGCAAGCAGGCAGGTTCTATTAGCTCAATGGTAGGAATGTCTGCACTTGTGCAGGAAACCAGGTTCAAATCCAGGGTAGAAGAGGAAAGTTACCTACTGTAGTGCATAGTGATGAGCGGGTCGACCCGTAACCCGCGGGACCCGCGGGTCAACCCGCGGCGCGGGTAGGTCGAGTCAGGATTTCAGAGGAAAGTATGCGGGCTACGGGTGAGCGGGTCAGCCGCTCTCACACGCAAAAAAAAAAAAAAAAACCCTATTTTGAACAACATGCTTGTTTATTCAGCCCATGACAATGTTGTGCTACTGTAGACA
Source organism: Gymnoscopelus braueri (assembly GCF_963280865.1). Lineage (NCBI taxonomy): Eukaryota > Metazoa > Chordata > Actinopteri > Myctophiformes > Myctophidae > Gymnoscopelus > Gymnoscopelus braueri. Next base: position 9,044,177 of record NC_137617.1, on the reverse strand, counting down.
TTTAAAGGGACTTTGGGTACTTAAAAGAGCGCTATATAATATATATGTTACAGGGTGAATGGAGAACCAGGGTGATTGAAGAAGGCTCGCTCGTTTTTACCCACCCAGCAATTCTGTAGAAGAAACACTAGAGGGAGCCACAAGCCAGGCTTGTGCACAAGCACATATGGCCGTGACCACCCACACACACACAGTCACACACACACACACACACATGCGCGCGCACGCACACGCGCTCATGCTTTCAATGGACTGTTAAGATACTTTTATTGTGTTCTGCTGGCTTTTGTTTTAGTTTCTCCCTGACACACACACACACACACACACACACACACACACACACACACACACACACACACACACAGTGATCCATGAAAAGAACTATTCTGTCCCTATCGGTTTACAAATCAAACGGCGCTGAGTCGACTAGTGGAGCGTCGGCCGGTCACCGCGGGCACTCGCGCCTGGAGGCGCGAGGGCGCGCTTCCTCGGCCTCAAGCTCCACTAAGTCGGCGCGCCGTGCGTGTGAACGCGTGTTCAGCGTTCCCCTCATAGATATTATGGTTCCCCTAGCTTAGCTTCCTGGTTGCTATGTGGGGGGGAACAACAAAAGACAGGTCTCCGTCGGCGCATCAAAGCCCCGCCTCTCCGCGCTCTCCTTCTCCTCCTCGGAGGAGGAGGAGAAGGAGAGAAGGAGAGGACGGGACGGTTTAAAACGCGAGGAGGAGGAGGAGGAGGAGGCTCCTCTTCCTCGCGAGCCTCGCGTAATAACCCCCCGCCTCGCAGCGCCGTCCTCCTCCTCCTCCTCGCGAGCCTCGCTAATAAACCCTGTCTCGAAAAGCCCCGCCTCGCCCCGAAGGAGCCCCGTGCCTAAAAACGAGCGCTCTGTCTTCAATCACCCTGGATCTCCATTCACCCTGTGACATATATATATATTCCCACCGCGGGTCGCGGGGCGGGTTGAGCCATAGATTTATATATGGGTTCGCGGGGCGGGTTGAGGCGGGTTGGGTTCCGTGGCGGGTTGGGGCGGGGCGGGTCATGAAAAAACCTGACCCGCACATCACTAGTGCAGCTTTAAGTGAGTAGCAATGTATGTTTTGTCCTAATCTAAATCTGCAATCTAACTAAAGTTTTCAAAATTGTAGTAGTAAAGCATACAATATTTGCTTCTGAGATGTAGCGGTGTAGTAGGAGCACGACACTGATAAATGGACACACTCAAGTAAAGTAAAAGTACCTCATTAACTGTACTTAAAGGGATAGTTCACCCCAAAAAGATATATATTTCTATCGATTAGCCACCCCATGGAGACTTGAATTCATGGATTTTTTTTTGTTTTTGTCTCATTCCTAACTCCTAAGACAATAATTTGATGACAAGCGGACCGGTAGGCAGCGGTTCCGTTAGGAGACACAAAGGAGACTCTTTGTGTCTCCTACCGGAACCACTGCCGGTCATCAAATTATTGTCTTAGGAATGCGACAAAAACAAAAAAATATCCATGAATTCAAGTCTCCATGGGGTGACTAATCGATAGGAAAAAAGTTATTCTGGGGTGAACTATCCCTTTAAGTACAGTACTTGAGTAAATGCACTTACTTTCTACCAATGGTTGTGAGCAGGATAGACAGACGCTATCGATACTGTGAATTCAATGCTCAAAGTTCTCAAACGTTTCGAATTCCTTCCAACCAGGACCACCAGTTTGGTAGGCATTAAAGGCCACAGACCCCCATATAACCCTGAGAGTGCACAAATGGAACCAAATGGACCCGTAAGGGTTCCGTTTGTAGACTCTCAGAGTTACAGACCTGTACGGGTCCATTTGGTTCCTAACTTTCAATCGTTTAGCTGGGGATCCCCTGGAACCCACTCAAGGACCCCTCTTTGAGAAACACTGGTTTTAAAGTTTACATTCACAGCTAGATCCCACAACCGTATACTTATATAGGCTATACAGCTACAGTACATTTTCTGTAGCTGCAAAATTACGATCTCACGTAAAAAATTAAATAAAATCACCCACTCTGTTACAGTACACCTGTAATGGTGTGATCACAATAAAATAGATTCTGATATTCAAATGTGTGACGGTTAATGTGTTTATATAAAAGGAGTGGGCAAAATTATTTTGTGCAAGCTTCCTCCAACATAGAGCACATTAAGCCATTCAAACCGGGAACGCATCTGTGTAACCACTTTATCCATATTTTATACTTTGGCTATTCAAAAATTACGCGCACACACACACACACACACACACACACACACACACACACACACACACACACACACACACACACACACACACACACACACACACACACACACACACACACACACACACACACACACACACACACACACACACACACACACACACACACACACACACACACACACACACACACACACACACACACACACACACACACACACACACACACACACACACGTTTCTCAAGGCCATACTCCTCCTTGAGTTTTCAGTGACATCTGACTCATTCCAAATGAGCAGCTCACCAGCATTCACTGTAATAACTTCTCTTCAACAAGGACTTGATAGTGTATGACTCCCGGGAATTCAAATACTCTGAGCTGGGTGTAGAGGCAATACTGTACATGGCTGTTTTTGATGTATTTTTTTATCCCTGCTCTTGCTCTATCTCTGCTTCTGGTCAGATTGAATTCAATTCAATCGGGAACATTTTACCCATTTAATTATTGCAACACATGGAATACAGTTCTACTTGGCGCTAATTGCTCCGCTCTCAAGATGTTCCCTACATTTTGCTAAGCAGCATGCTAAGCAAAATCAGGGAATGCTATGTAAAAAAAAACATACTATAGGTATACATGAGCCGGCCCATGGCAAGACATTTAATCAGATGAAGTTGAGTCATACAAACTTGAAATTCAGTTTAACATTAAAGCCATAGAACATTGAATTCAGTTAACTTTAGAGCCGTGCAAACACTGAATTACATTTTACTTTAGAGCCATGCACACATGAATTTCAGTCACTTTTGAGTCATGCAAGATATAAAGTGGAGTCTGGGGTGGTGGAGGAAAGCTTTGCCAGCAGCAGCAGAATGTGGCAGCAATTGAAGAGCAGAGATCCAGTGAGAGAGTCTATTTAAATGGGCCACCTTGTTGAATGAGCTGTGATTGGTGTGTAGACTGACAGCTGATTATAGCTGAGGCATGTATGACTCCAGAATCTATGGACATTTAGGTTTTTATTGAGTTATAGGCCAAAACGTGTGCCACGATGTGACACGTTGTGAGCTTGTAGATCGGCTATTTTCAAACAGCCAAAGCATGCAGTATATGGGGTTGAAGTGGTTAATGTATGTTTTGTAATGATAATCAAAATCAAAATAAATAATAATAAAGATACCTCAACATTGTACTTAAGTACAGTACTTTGTTGTTATTATGTGCTTAGTTACTTTCCACCACTGCAAATAAACCCCTTGATTCTCTCCTTTAGTGTTAGGTAAAGTAGAATGAATAGGTGAATGTCATGACTCATGACGTTACTGCTGACATTAAAAAATAATACAATGCCTCTCACCAAGACAACTGCAGCTGTTCTCTTTTCATATTCGCTTATGTAACACACAATTAGTGGAAGAATGAGAGCAGGCTGGCAAACCTGCTGTCTTCAGTGTTTAGAGAGACTGTACTGCACTATGAAAACCACGAGTAATGTACCACTGCTGTCCTACTGTCTGTCTCTCCTACGCTGTCTCCCTCTCAACTTTCCTAATGTCTCTCCTACGCTGTCTCCCTCTCAGCTTTCCTAATGTCTCTCTCCTACACTGTCTCCCTCTCAGCCTTATTACCGTCTCTCCTATGCCGTCTGCCTGTCTCCCTCTAAGCTTTCTGTCTGTCTCTCCTACGCTGTCTGTCTCTCAGCTTTCCTATTGGCTATCTCTCCTACGCTGTCTGCCTCTTAGCTTTCCTAATGTCTCTCCTACGCTGTCTCCCTCTCAGCTTTCCTAATGTCTCTCCTACTCTGTCTCCCTCTCAGCTTTCCTAATGTCTCTCCTACGCTGTCTCCCTCTCAGCTTTCCTAATGTCTCTCCTACGATGTCTGCCTCTCAGCTTTCCTAATGTCTCTCCTACGCTGTCTGCCTCTCAGCTTTCCTAATGTCTCTCCTACACTGTCTCCCTCTCAGCTTTCCTAATGTCTCTCCTACGCTGTCTGCCTCTCAGCTTTCCTAATGTCTCTCCTACACTGTCTCCCTCTCAGCTTTCCTAATGTCTCTCCTACGCTGTCTGCCTCTCATCTTTCCTAATGTCTCTCCTACTCTGTCTGCCTCTCAGCTTTCCTAATGTCTCTCCTACGCTGTCTCCCTCTCAGCTTTCCTAATGTCTCTCTCCTACACTGTCTCCCTCTCAGCCTTATTACCGTCTCTCCTATGCCGTCTGCCTGTCTCCCTCTAAGCTTTCTGTCTGTCTTTCCTACGCTGTCTGTCTCTCAGCTTTCCTATTGGCTATCTGTCCTACGCTATCTCCCTCTCAGCTTTCCTAATGTCTCTCCTACGCTGTCTCCCTCTCAGCTTTCCTAATGTCTCTCCTACACTGTCTCCCTCTCAAGCTTTCCTAATGTCTCTCCTACTCTGTCTCCCTCTCAGCTTTCCTAATGTCTCTCCTACACTGGCTCCCTCTCAGCTTTCCTAATGTCTCTCCTACGCTGTCTCCCTCTCAGCTTTCCTAATGTCTCTCCTACACTGGCTCCCTCTCAGCTTTCCTAATGTCTCTCCTACGCTGTCTCCCTCTCAGCTTTCCTAATGTCTCTCCTACGCTGGCTCCCTCTCAGCTTTCCTAATGTCTCTCCTACGCCGTCTGTCTCTCCTACGCTGTCTCCCTCTCAGCTTTCCTACTCTCTCTCCTACACTGTCTCACTCTCAGCTTTCGTACGGTGTGAGTTAATAAAAAAGATAACAGAGTGGTATATTTACTGTCCACTCTCCAGATAAACATTTCAGTAATGAGTGTCCGCCCTGTCGCAGAGAGCAAGTGTCAGATACAGAGACCACCTCATTATATCCACTATTTTCTAAACATTTAGAAAAATTGTGACAAATTGTGAGAAAAAAAAAGTCACTGGCACAATATATTTTCAAATGTTTGAGCGCCACTGCTGATTATACTGCATTATTCAGGGGATTAAATGCACAGATTCCGAGAGAGAGAGAGAGAGAGAGAGAGAGAGAGAGAGAGAGAGACAGACAGCGAGAGAAACAGACAGCGAGAGAAAGAGAGAGAGAGAGAGAGAGAGAGAGAGAGAGAGAGAGAGAAACAGAGAGCGATAGAAACAGAGAGCGATAGAAACAGACAGCGAGAGAAAGAGAGAGAGAGAGAGATCCGCCTCTGTGACAGTGGTGCTGAAAGACAGTCTGACAGATTAATTACAAGGAGGCGAGGTAGTTGTACCTGATGAGGTAATGGCAGCTAAATTACCAGGTAGCTTTATTCTTTATAACCGTCTCCTCATCTCCGCTAATAACAAAACTTGGGTGAGTGAGACCCGTTGCATCCCAGATGTCCTTCTGATGGATTTTGATTGGCCGTCAGTGTTTCTATCGTTCATAAAGTCGCTCTGAACGTGATCCACACACTATTGTTGTCATTACAGTTGGGGTGTGGACTCTGCCATCCACTTCAGTTAGAACGATTTTTAAATGACATGTTTATCGTTATCATTATAGTTATCGTGGTTGGTGTGAGCAGCCCTTAACTGAGTAAGAAGACAGAGAGACAGGGAGATCAATAGAGGAGAGCGAGAGAGTGAGAAAGAGCTGAGACTAGGTCTAGCAATTTAATTGATAATATCGATAACGATATTTAGAACCAATAACCCACTTAATCTTGGGTCATGGGCTAATCGAATAGCCTAATTGAGTTTTCTTTTTATATATTTTTCAATTGCTTATGTCAACGAATCGACATGAAACAACTCAAATAGATTTGTATCAATAATTGACTTAGTCCGATTACCCACTTAAGCCAGTATTATACTTCGTTGTACAAAAATGTGCAATTATTACACAATATATACAGTATTTTTTAAATATTTTTTGTAAATCATAATCGAGGCAAACGTTTAAAATAACAGTGATATTGATTTGAAGTCATATCGCTCAGAGACAGGTATATACTGTACTGTGTAGAGACACAGAAAGACAAGAGAAAAACACACACACACACACACACACACACACACACACACACACACACACACACACACACACACACACACACACACACACACACACACACACACACACACACACACACACACACACACACACACACACACACACACACACACACACACACACACACACACACACACACACTCTCTCTCACATAACTCCTGCTAACATTAAGCTGCATGTCTGGGATCATCTGAGGTAACACTTCACTATTAGCCCTCAAAGTAGCGTGCCGGCTGATCCCGGGTCAGTGTTAAGGGTTAAGGCCCAGGTGTCAAGATGTCTGTTAGTGTAAATGACATCAGAGGAAAGGCTGGTAGGAGTTACAACCTGCCTCTATTAGAAGAGCTCACCTGAGGAAACATACACTGTTCCATTGACACAGCTTCCTAAACCTTTCAGCTCCAGAACCACATCATACATTTAATGTCTTCCCCAGGACCCAAACTTACAAAAAAATACATTATGAATTAACCACTTGTAAAGTAACTAAGAACATGTACTTAACACATTCACTGGCAGGTGTTATTCATTGACGGACATATCCGTGATTTTAAATCCACCCGTTCAACGCCATTCACGGATATGTCCGTGATTTGGGGGGAAAAACGTCCAGAACCCAAGATAACGTGATCCGAAGATTTACTGCTCCCTTCACTTCCTGGTTAACTTATGACTTTAAAATCCTGTATCTCGGCTCCTGTGTACTTTTTTACTATGCATTTTTGGCGAAACATGCTATTTTCAACTGGTTATAACAAGAGAACGGGATGTCACTATGACATTTTTTTTTTCACGGAAGCACAGTGATTTCCTCTGTGATTAGCAACCATCAGGGGATCGATCATACTGGAGATACATATTCTGTGGTTCTTGAACAATTAGTCAGAATGCTTAAAAATGCTGCCAGAAGCTGCCTGCCATACATTAGAAAGCCCCTGGCAGTGAATGTGTTAAGTACTGTACTTAAGTACTGTTTTGAGGTATTTTTACATTACTGGAGTATTTCCAATTTTCAGTACGTTTACTTCTACTCCACTACATCTCAGAGGCAATTATTGTACTTGTACTCCACTACAATTATTTGAAAACTTTAGTTTTTAGTTACTTTGCAGATTTTGATTGTTATTACGAAACATACATTACCCACTTCAGCCCTATATACATTTCGGCCATTTGAAAACAGCCGATCTACAAGCTCACAATGCGTCGCATCACGACGCATTGTGAGCTTGTTGCCTGTTATTTTCAAAAGATTTGTATACGTTTGAAAACTTGAAATGGGATATTCTGCAAAATGAGTACTTTTACTTTTGGTACTTTAAGTACATTTTGATGCCAATACTTTTGTACTTTTACTCAAGTAGGTTTTGAATTCCGGACTTTTACTTGTAACAGAGTATTTCTCCATTGCAGTATTGATACTTTTACTTAAGTACAAGATTTGAGTACTTTTACCACCACTGCCACTTAAGCCCTATTCATTTATATATTTTTAAACGGCAGATGTAAGCTATTTTCACCATTTCTATTTTCCCCCCATTAAATCTGAGTTTTGTTTTTGAAAATCTTTTGAAGGAAACATACTTTTTATTTTTACCTACGGCTGATGAAAATGGGTCCGTGAATGGGTGACGACATATTGCTTGGGAAACGGTGTGTTAGTGTGGACATTACATAAGACCCAGAGCTTGTAAAAGTTACACCCTGCTGCCATTAGAAGAGCTCACCTGGGGAACTAACCACTGTTCTATTGACACAGTGGCAACATGAACCCTGACATAGATACTACGAATCCCATGATGCCGCGGGGGACTGAGATTGGGTGGCAGCAGCCCCCCCGCCTCTCCTCCACCAGGAAACAGTGGTATAAAGTAACTAAGTGCATTTGCTCAAGTACTTGGTACTCACTCGCAGTATTAAATTCATTTCCTCATACATTCTTTGTGAATTAACCTGAGAGAACATGAAGCTGCTTTAAAGGGATAGTTCACCCCCAAAATGACAATTTTTCTATCGATTAGTCACTCCATGGAGACTTGAATTCATGGATATTTTTTTGTTTTTGTCGCATTCCTAAGCCAATAATTTGATGACAGGCAGCGGTTCCTCCGCTTATGCAATACCTGTTGTACACGTGGTCAGAACCTGGTGGTGTACCCATCCGTCTGTCTGTCTGTGTCCCTTTTATGCCCATATGGAGATCTCTGTATCTGTCAGTCAGTCTGTCTGTCTGTCCGTCCATGTCCCTTTTACTCTGACATATGTAGATCTCTGTATCTGTCTGTCTGCATCAAGCCCCCGGGGGGAATGAAATAAGCGGCTAACCCATGGTGGCCGACTCAGGTACTGTCAGCTGGGGCCCACTACATGAACGAGCGAAAAGGGTTTCGACCAATGTTTCGTGACATAGACACATAAATAAAAGGACACTACTGCGCATGTGAAGGGGCATTTAAAGTAATTCAATGGAACGGTTCTCGACATAATGTGACACACACACCCACACACAGAGATTTTGTACACTCATAGATAGGTTTGTCAAAGTTGTCAGATAGGCATGTCCAGAGATCATCCATGAGAATGGTTTTAAAATACAGGAAATAACTCCAGCGGGGAACAAGGCCCAACTGAAGCCTCGCGGTCTCCCCTGAAAAACCAATCCCTAGTTGGGTGATAAGTTACGTGCACTGACGGAACTGTGGTGCCATTTGTGACACACACACACACACACACACACACACACACACACACACACACACACACACACACACACACACACACACACACACACACACACACACACACACACACACACACACACACACACACACACACACACACACACACACACACACACACACACACACACACACACACACACACACACGTGATGTGAGAGGGGATGTAGGTCACTCTGTGTGAAATGTTTAAATAACACACATCACACAGTGGACAAAACACACACACACACACACACACATGTTTGTATTACTATACTTGTGAGGACATGAACATTTTAGGAGGGTGATTTCATGAATGGTGTTTTTTTTTCGGGGATCAAGGAGGTCACACACATCCACACACCTTTAAAGACTGCCACAATAAAGTTACTGATGGGAGCAGTGGTGTAAAGTAACTAAGTACATTTACTCAAGTAATGTACTTAACACATTGAGTGGCAGAGGTTTTTAAAACAGGGTACAGCCAGTGCTTTTTAACGTTTATTGGCGATCTGCCAATACGAGCTGCGAGCTGCCAATACAAGCTCACAATGTGTTGCGATGCGACGCATTGTGAGCTTGTAGATCGTCTATTTTTCAAAAGATTTGTATACATTTGAAAACTTGTGAACTGGGACATTCTGCATTTTATGAGTACTTTATAGTTTTGGTACTTTAAAGGGTTAGTTCGGATTTTTGGACTGTAGGAAATACTTGCCATGAATGTAGTGGTTGCAAAGGTATCAATTGATTGCCTGTGGTCAGAGTTCTGGTCCGGTTCTGGTCCGGTTCTGATGAATATTAAGTAGTTCCGTGATTTGGTGGGGGCCGCTCATTAAAAATACATGAATAAAAAAAATTGTGTCATTCGTATTGTTGACCTATTTCTACCATATAGTGCAGGTTCCGTTCAACTTCGACCCCTCTGTCACATGTGTTTGTGTTCAGAATCACTGCGCTGCGGCAGCCTACTCTCCCACAAAATATATGACATGATTATGTGAAATGGGACATTCTGCATAATGACTACTTTCTACTTTTGGTACTTTAAGTGCATTGTCATACCAATATTTTTGAACTTTTACTCAAGTAATTTTTGTATTCAGGACTTTCACTTGTAACAATACAAATATTACTAAATAGTATTAAATAGTATTTCTATAATAAAAAATACGATTACTTTTTCCACCACTGGATGGGAGCTACTCTGCACAAACTCGTCTATGCCTTTGATGAATGGCATTTTTTTCCTTTTTTCCCCTTATAACCCTAACCCTGAAGCCGGAAATAGCTGATCTACAAGCTCACAACGTGTTGCACTTCCGCTTCAGCGCGTTGTGAGCTTGTAGATTGGCTATTTTGTGTATATATATATATATATATATATATATATATATATATATATATATATATATATATATATATATATATATATATATATATATATATATATATATATATTGTACCCAACACTGGCAATTTCTCTTAGGAGGAATCACGTCTATTTCTCAAATTATACTTGTGGGGAACATTTGGCCCTCTCTAGTATGGTACACACAGTGTGTGTGTGTGTGTGTGTGTGTGTGTGTGTGTGTGTGTGTGTGTGTGTGTGTGTGTGTGTGTGTGTGTGTGTGTGTGTGTGAGTGTGTGTGTGTGTGTGTGTGTGTGTGTGTGAGTGTGTGTGTGTGTGTGTGTGTGTGTGTGTGTGTGTGTGTGTGTGTGTGTGTGTGTGTGTGTGTGTGTGTGTGTGTGTGTGTGTGTGTGTGTGTGTGTGTGTGTGTGTGTGTGTGTGTGTGTGTGTGTGCGCGTGCGTGTGTGCGCGTGCGTGTGCGTGTGCGTGTGCAGTGTACAGTATGTGAGCGAAGGCCATCTGTTCATGTTGTTGCTCTCAGCAGGTCTACAGGCCATTGTGTGAAGGTTCTGCTAACCTGTAATTCTGAGAAGAAACGGGGTGTGTGAGTTCAGAGAGAGAGAGAGAGAGAGAGAGAGAGAGCCAGGGATGGATGGAGGGAGAGAGAGAGGGAAAGGAAGAATGAAAACAGAAAGAAAGAACAGACGTGACATCACCCAGACAGACAGACAGACAGGCAGGCAGACAGACAGACAGACTTATTTGCACTCCATTTACATTTTAATTTTTTCAAACTGTGGCCTCCAATATCTGACCCGTTTTCCTTATTCTTTTGTCATATCTCTAATCTCCTTACCTTTCTTTAAAACTGTAAATGATGGGAGTTTGTTAGAAAAAATAATTTCCCCCACTGTGTTACACCTGTAAACCTGGGAGGTGACAATAAGGCTGAGTCCTTTCTGCAATCAGTGGAGTTACCCCCCCCTGCTGGCCATTAGACAGAATGCCGGTTTAGGTCCCCCAGTAACTTAAACCAGCGCCTGTGACACATTGTAAACTTGTAGATCTGCTATAAATAATAATATAATTCTGAATATTTTTGAAAAATAATTTAAAACACAAATCTGTATTCAGGCCGTTTGTGTGTTTGTGTGTGTGTGTGTGTGTGTGTGTGTTTGGGCATGTATTGCCAATGCACACAAACACACAATACGTGTTCCATTTATTTTCATTTGGACTTGACATGACAGAAGAAGCAAGGCATTGATCTTGTATCGTTACTGTCACGATCATATGAAAGACAGACATTACACCATCAGCTGACCTGATCTAACTAGTAGTGGTGAGTTAAAGAATATAAGAACTAAACCTGATACTTTATTGTCGTTTTACATCTCAAGTTCGATTCTGACATTTAGAATTGAAGATTCTGAGCGAGAGAGAGAGAGAGAGAGAGAGAGAGAGAGAGAGAGAGAGAGAGACATACAGACAGGCAGACAGACAGACAGACAGACAGACAGACACACACAGATGGAGAGAAATAAATAGTTTTGTGGTTCAACTTTACAGTCCATTGGATCTATTGGACAATGAATCACAAAAACAGAGGGAACTATTTCAGGACTGAAAGCTTTCCAGGCACTCTGTTAAAGAGTGTTCTTATGGCGCATTGTGTGGGCTCACCCCACAGGAGAATTTAGGGAGTTTCTAGATCTGTTTCAAACTGCTGTTGTGCACCCAACCCAACCCACCCACGGCCTTCGCTGTATGATGACGAATACCGAAAGTAGCAGGTCACAACATGTGACATTGTGAGCTACTTTTTTTTTTTGGTGAAATTTTGAAATGTCTTTAAAATGTACGCATTGCAACATGTGAGATTTATGCTATTTTTGAACATTTAGATTTTTTCCCAAAATGTTTTTAAACTTTCTGAATGTTTTTATTTTGGAGATATAATGCCAAACTCCAGGGTGAAAGTGGTGAAATAATAGTGACAGACAGACCGACAGACAGACACACACGTGTGTGTGTGTGTGTGTGTGTGTGTGTGGGTGTGTGTGCGTGTGCTCGCACGTGTGCGTGTGTAGTGTACGCACTGCGTGGATGTACCCAGAGCTCTCCCTAGTGAATGATCACCAAAGAGCAATTGCAATATTATGAAAGGCAGAACTACACACACACACCAAAGGTATGTTAAATGACAAAATAACATTCTGCACATATCTGCCAAATACTATTCTGTGTGTGTGTGTTGTCACTGACCATTTTGATCTTGGTCAGTTCTTCCTCCAGGTGATGGTGACGTTTCTGAGACTCAACCAGCTGGTCCTGACACACACACACACACACACACACACACACACACACACACACACACACACACACACACACACACACACACACACACACACACACACACACACACACACACACACACACACACACACACACACACACACACACACACACACACACACACTGATTAATCGATTGACAAATTCATGTTCTCCTTTGTATTTTCCTATACTACCAGTTTATTTTTCTTTCCAAATTCTATTATGTTACTGCCATGTTATTTAAAAAAAGAAAAACACATTTTGGAATATATGGGGGTCCCTGGCACAAAATCTTTTCAGATGGGGTTCCACAGCCAAATTACAAGTCAATTTGGGGGTCCTATGAGGAAGCAGAGCTCTACATGTAAGACAGGGGAAAAGGTACAGTATGCAGACAATCGATGCCCTTCTCTGGCAGCTTGTTTGTAAACGACATCTTAGGTAAGAAATAGGCCATGCAGGGAAGGCAGACTGATCACAGTCCGTTCAGTCCATTCTAGTCGTTAACACGCTGCTCTACAGAAGTAATAGCCTGACGCTCAGCCTGAATTTTCATTTCGTTTCAATCCATTATTCAGTCTGAAAGCCCTCTCAGTGAGGCCATTTTCTGACAGTGGTAGAAAAAGTGCTCAAATGTTTTACTTAAGTAAAAGTATCAATACTGCAATGTAGAAATACTCTGTTAAGTAAAAGTCCGGAATTCTAAATTTACTTGAGTAAAAGTACAAAAGTATTGGTATCAAAATGTACTTAAAGTACCAAAAGTAGAAAGTCATTATGCAGAATGTCCCATTTCACAAGTTTTCAAATGTATAAAATGTATGGAAATCTTTTGAAAATAGCAGATCTACAAGCTCACAATGTGTCGCATTGTGAGCTTGTAGATCTCCTATTTTCATAGGGTTATATCACTGTTAACTTTTGTAATAATCTAAATCTACAAAGTAACTAGTAACTAAAGTTTCAAATAAATGTAGTGGAGAAAAAGTACAATATTTGGATCCGAGATCCAGTCGTAGTGGACTAGAAGTAAAAGTATTGGAAATTGGAAATATTTCATTAAAATAAATAAATAAAATTGTACTTAAGTACAGTACTTAAGTAAATGTACTTAGTTACAGTTTCCACCACTGTTTTCTGAGATGGGGACGTGGCCAAAATGGGACTCTTTGGCGATTGGTTCACACTGGGTCATCCCCATCCCCATTGGGCCGGCTAGATTTTCACCTTGAGAAAACCCCGCCTCTGACAGTGTCACCAGACCCTGAATGCGTGGCTAGCGATTCAGGGACTGGAGACCATGGCCGCAAAAGTAACCCATAGAAAACGTATTGTGTACCTGTAGTTTCTTGATCTCTCTCAGGGCCTCGATGTGGTCTGTTTTCAGTCTCTCCATCTCCTCCACGTCATCAGAGTCTAACAGAGATGGCTTCACATATTCACACGCACGCACACATACATACATAAGTAAATACTTTCTCACCAATCCTACGATGTGAAAAATCTCTGTCCGTCTGTCCGTCTGTATGGGACCAACAAGCATCAAACTCGGCGTGCGTATCGGCGAGGACCTCGAGGAAGTGATGCACCAAGTGGGAAGAGGGAAAGCCTTTTATGGGCATTGGAGTGGCGGCTACCTGTGCTAAATTGGCACAAATTGGCACAAAACTGGCACACCCTTTCAAGCTACGAGGATATGAGATTCATCATTAGAAGAACATAGTTACGAACAATTCTGACCTTTAAGAGGTACAAGAAATACAAGAAATTTGAAGTAGCTGCACTAACATGCTGGCTTAGGGGGGATAAAAAAGGCTTTTCTGTAAAAAAATAGTTTTTTAAAAGAGATTTAAATTAAAACTGGTTAGTGAGCGAGCTAATCTGAGGTCCTCTGGCAGGCCATTCCATAGTCTAGGGGCCTTAATGGCCAAGGACTGGTCACCCTTACGGTGCGTTTTAACAGCGGGCGATCAGGATAGTATTTTCCGGAAGTGCATTATATGTCTATGAGAGCCGGCAACTACTGGCGATAGGGCGAAGTGGGCGGGGGGGCGATGAAAGATGGATTTTCTTTATCTTTTGGACGATGTCGCCCGGTGATTGCCCGAGAGTCGCCCGCTGTTAAAACGTACTGTTAGTCACCAACATATAGGCCTTGGAACAACCAGTGGACCTGAATCAGAGGACCTCAGGCTATGGACCGGCACATATAGGGCTTTAAAAAAAAAATTCCAGACAAAAAATGTTATTATTTCTCTTACACAAATCCAGAATTTTCTTCTCTCTTTTTTTTTTTTTTACAATACTGTGTTTTCTCTTATCGTGTGATGCGTTTACATTTGTAATGTAACTAGTAACTACTGTAGTAACTAAAGGGTTAGGGTTAGTTGTGGGTTAAGGCTAAAGTTATAATACATGCAGTGGCGTTAGAAGCCTCTTAGATGTCGGGGGGGGGGGGTTAAAAAGTATCAAGAAATGGACATACTCAAGCAAAGTAAAAGTACCTGAAATTGTAATTAATTAATTAATTAAGTGAAAGTGACTGGCGAGTAAATGTACTTGAAATGAAGGTGTGAATGTAATGTCATGCAGTGCTTTTTAGCTCGAGACCTAAATGAGGAATGTGAGGTTTCCCCGGGAGGGACTCAAACTAGTGAAAAGAGCCGTCTACAAAACGATTTACTCGCGACCCCCCCCCCCCAAAAAATGGGTCCGCGACCAACAAATGTGTCCCAACGCACTGTTTGAGAAGCAGTGATGTGATGTAGTGCTTGTATTGTTGTGTAGTGGATATACCTGCAGGTTGGTGGGAGACTCCAGCAGATTGAGAAGCTCATCAGAAGCGAACCTTGACCCCTGGCTGACCTCCGACTCCTCCTCCCACTGAAGCCCAAACAGCTCTCTGGTCAGACTCTCAAAGTCTGCACACGACCACACACACACACACACACACACACACACACACACACACACACACACACACACACACACACACGACTAGAGATTTTTACAGGTCGACTAATTTGACCCAGTGGGACTAGTCGAAATTTACATTTAAAAAAATAAAAAAGTAAAAATAAAACATTTTCTTTCTTTTTTTAGGGGGGTCATTGTTTTAATGCCATCCTACTACTATATTACTATTATTATTATCCTCCTGCCCTTATTTTTATGGCGTTTTAAGGGAAGCGCTTCTGGCACAGCAGCACAGCACCACAGCAGCGTCTCCAAGGATCCCCATTGCCCAATAATAGGCTTTTATTGGGCATACTTTTGACCCCCTTTTAATAAAAAATAAAGTAAGGAGGATAATAATAATAGTAAGATGGGCCATTACTATGGCATTAAAACTTTTTTATTTTTTTTTCAACTATTCGACTAGTATCATATCAAAGAAAAGTACCTCTGGTATAATACTGCATTATTTCCATGAGCAATACATTTTGTTATATACATTTTGGAGATCACCATTTGTCTAAAGTCCAAAAAATAACTTTTCAAAGACTTGATGGCACAGGTGAACAGCTTGTACTGTAGATCAGTGGTTCTCAACCTTTTTTATGTCAAGGACCCCCAAATTTGTATTGTATGTATTTGGCCACGGACCCCCATCTCAAAATATTTTGTTCCAGGGACCCCCAGAAGCAAAGATTTGAGTTCCAAATGTTGGCTTTTCACGATTTTTCAAAAATAGCTTAAGTACACAATAATGGTTAAAGTGGTTAAAATGATTGTGACGCTATATTAAATTATTTAGCTGGGGACCGTCTGGTACCCCGCCAAGGACCCCTGGGGGTCCCCGGACCCCATTTTGAGAACCAATGCTGTAGCTATTTTCGATGTGCAACACCAGCATGCAACTAGACTGGCTAATTGTCCGGTATGAATACAGGTGTGCCTTGAGATTTTGACTTGCCCACTGGTGTTTGAAACGCCATCTAATAGAGAAGATGGATATCGTTGTCTCCATATTACAACTTTTTATGGTTTTTTTTCGTAAATTAAAAGGGATAGTTCACCCCCAAAATGACGTTTTTCCTATCGATTTGTTACCCCAGGGAGACTTGAATTCATGGATTTTTTGTTTCATTCATGTCACATTCCTAAGCCAATAATTTGATGAAAGGTGGCGGTTCCGGTAGGAAGACACAAAGACTCTCCTTTGTGTCTTCTACCGAAACCGCTGCCTACCAGTCCGCTGGTCATCAAATTATTGGCTTTGGAATGAGACAAAAACTACAAAATATCCATGAATACAAGTCTCCATGGAGTGACTAATCGATAGAAAAAATAAAAAAAGAATTGGGTGAACTATCCCTTTAATGCCCTATTACTTCATCATACTTAACTACAGTGTCACACAAAAGTAGCAAAAATAGGCTATTTTTACTTCCACCCGACAGTGACAATATGAGAGAATCAAACCCAGTCATGCATTGCTCAGTGAGCGGATACAAATAAGAGTTAACGTCAGGTGACATTTGTTTACAGGGTGCGAGGGGAGAGGTTACAAAGGTCACAGAGGTCATCAGGGATGGATGGGTGGATGGAGGAGGTTCTTACCTGCGTAGTCCACCGTCCCTGCTGGGTCCGTATGGAGTCCACAGCACAGTGCCCGCCACTGGCACTCTGTGGGCTTTAAGCCAAGGATGTCCAGAGCCTGCAACACACACACACACAGGACACATATCACGTGTGAGCCTGTATGTTAAAATCACTTCTCTGAAAATGAAACATTGACAAACACGTACGTTCGCGCACACACACACACACACACACACACACACACACACACACACACACACACACACACACACACACACACACACACACACACACACACACACACACACACACACACACACACACACACACACACACACACACACACACACACACACACACACACGTGTGACATGACTGAGTGCACTGGATGGGATATCAACTATTGATCCTCTCAGGGTCACACTAATAGATTATTGATCCATTAGATTTTTCTAACCACAGAAGACAGACAGTGACAGACAGACAGACAGACAGACAGACAGACAGACAGACAGACAGACAGACAGACAGACAGACAGACCTGCTCCAGTCGCTCCAGTTTGAGGCGACTGCTGGTTGTGATGGAACACTTCCTGTCTGGGGACTGACTGTCTACTGGCACACCACAGGATGGAGAGACTGGAGACAGGGGGGTGGAGAGAGAGAGGGAGAGAGAGACCCAGACAACCAGAGAGATAGAGGGGGAGGGAGAGAGATAGAGGGGGAGGGGGAGGGGGAGGGGGAGGGGGAGGGGGGGGGAGAGAGAGAGAGAGAGAGAGAGAGAGAGAGACAGAGAGAGAGAGAGAGAGAGAGAGAGCAAATGCATGAATAAATGCATTTTATTCATTTGACGATTTAGTAATTGTGTGCCTGTGTGCACGTACAGTATGTCACTCTGTCTACAAAGCTGTCCACCGGAGGGCGCAGTGGCTAAACTATGGACATGTTCTTGGTTTAGCCAAGATTTAGCCTCTCAGACCCAAAACTTTGAATATTTTGTTGTCGCTGAATAAGATGTTGTCCACAATTCCATGCTGTATTTCTTTAATTAAGTAATGCAGATGTTTAACAATAATTTAACTCTTGAGAGCATAAAATGAAACCAAATGGACCCGTAAGGGTCCATTTGGTTTCATTTTACACTCCCTTTGGTTCAATGCTATTTTAACCTAAGCCTGTTCTTGGTTGTCCGGCACCCCCAAGATCTTAAAAAATAGGCTTCAGACCGCCCAAAAGTTTGAGTTTGGCCGGCATCTCCAGGCCGTTTTGGTTCTGTGTTTGACACCTGCTCTGCCTTTTGACTTCAAAGGAAAGTATGCGGCTCTAAAGAGCAAGGAAGTTAAATGTATGAAGTGAACCAGCAATTTCCAATATGGCTGCTGTGCATAGAGCCTATATAGTTTGTTTTCCAGTGCATTGTGAAGCGGGCCCCACAGTCTGCCCGGTGTTGTCCCTGGCTAGAGGGTCAGGTCGATGACATCACAGAAAGACAGATATAACGTCAGCGGGGCCGCGTTTCGCCACACGCTCACACCTCCTGGGCCAATCAGAGGCCAGACCTCCTGCTGGCCTCTTTTCCTTCCGCCACAAGGCGAGCGCACCGGGCCCCATCTGGCATCTATCTGCCTCTCTATCCCTTTGTTTGTCTCTTTCCCTCTCCTCTCTTCTCTCTTCAAAACAAAAGGTGTAGTTGCTCCCAGTGGTGTAAATAAGTAACTGTACATTTACTCAAGTACTGTACTTATTAGTACACTTTTGAGGAATTTTTACTTTACTGCAGTATTTCCCATTTTCAGTACTTTTACTTCTACTCCACTACATCTCAGAGGCAACTATTGTACTTTTACTCCACTACAATTATTTGACAACTTTAGTTACTAGTTATACTTTGATTATTATTACAAAACATACATTAACCACTTCAGCCCTATATACATTTCGGCCATTTGAAAATAGCCGATCTACAAGCTCACAATGCGTCGCATCTTTTTATTTATTTATTTCATTGGCACTGAATGAGTTAAGACTTTAGGATGAAAAACGTTTCTGACGTTTAAAAAAAACTAACCAAAACTGTGATTCACCTTTCTAAGAATAGACCTTGAACAATGAAAGCGCTCTTGGGTGAAAGGGAGTGTCCAGTCCAGATAAAACATTCTTTTTAATTAGATGAGGTAAATACTTTCTAAGTGCAAAGGTTATAATAGTTTTGGACTTTTCATTATAGTTTATTTTTTGTTGACAATTTGTTTTCTAATCCAATTCGTTTTAATACGTTTTTAGAGCGGGTTTGCTTGTTTTTATTAGTTTCGTTTTAGTTTCGTTTTTATTAGTTCAATTTTAGAATAGTTTTTATTAGTTTTAGTGTTAGTTTTAGTTTTTTTTCATACTTTGTGTTATTTGTCAGGTGCAGGATTTAAAAAAGGTCAGAGTAAGTATTGTGTAATAAAAACTCAACAAAAGATACCATTTAAAAATATATATTCAGTTACTGTTGGACAGTCAACGAGAAAAACGAAAACAAAGGGCATTTTGTCTATAATTTCAGTTTGTTTAAGTTAGTTTTGTAAACACAATACATTTTCTGTTAGCTATCGTTTTCTTTTAATTCTAGCTTTTATTTAGTTCAGTCAACTAAAATGATTTTTTAATTTATTAGTTTTCGTTATTTCATTAGTTGTCTTTAACTATAATAACCTTGCTAAGGCACAGTGCCTTCTATCTACACGTATCGTCGCTGTCGGGCAGAAACCTCTCATCTCCATATCCTAACTTTTTGTGTTTTCTCGTAAATTAACGCCCTACTTGATCACACTACAGCGTCACACAAAAGCATCAAAAGTAGCAGATCCGCAAGCTTGTAGATCTGCTACTTTGGCTACTTTTGAATTTGACATACGAGGTTTCCACCCGACAGAGACAGTGTAATACTTGATTACACACACATTTCTACCAGCAGTTACACCACACACACACATCTATTTATTAACTTTTATAACAATATAGGTATTGTATATTATTAAGGTGGTTTGTCACATGTTCCCGGTCCTAAATTAGCCCCTTGATTAGGTTCTGGCCCACCATCTAATGCAGGGGTCTTCAACAGGGGGTCCGGGACCCCTAGGGCTATTCTAAAGTAACAGATCTACAAGCTCACAGCTTGTACATCTGCTATTTCTTTTTAAATGTTTGAAAAATATTGAAAATGTTTGGAATTATATTATGATATTTTTTTAAAAACATAAATCTTCTCTTCTGAGGGTCCCTGGAAAAATGTTTTCAGGCCCGGGCGGCTGGCGTAGCCGTCTGGGCACCTAGGCTGGTAATCCAGCCTGACGGCGCGTCGCGGGTTCGAGTCCCGTTCCCGACGACCTTTGTTACGTGTCATCCCCCCCCCCCCCATCTCTCTCCCAATTTCCTGTCAGTCTACTGTTCAACCATCAATAAAGGCATAAAAATATAATAATAATTCAGATGGGATTGAGAACCCCTGAACTAGACTACCGTAGTTCTCTGTCCGTCTCTCTGGCTGAGGCTGACTGCAGACCGGGTCTGCGGTTTGGACCGGATGGGATTTGGGGGACCACCAGGGTGAGGCTGTGTGTCTTACCGGAGCCCATGGTGCTGGTCTGGGCCCCCCGCACGGCAGTAGGAGGCCCCTGCAGAGAGCTGGGGCTCTGGGGTCCACCGCTGGAACCGGAAGAAGACGTCCGTCTGATGAAGGCAATCTCCACCGTTGGGTCTGGTCTGGGGGACGATGCGACACGCACGCGCGCGCGCACGCACGCACGCACGCACGCACACACGCACACACTTAGTGTAACACCAACACCAGGGGTCTTCAACAGGGGGACCCCCTGTTGAAGAGGCCCCTAGAGGGTCCTTAGAGCTACTACAGGGGTCCACCAAACCTTTGTGTAATGGTGAACATTAGCCGAAAATAGCCGATCTACAAGCTCACAATGCCTCGCGCTGCGAGGCGTTGTGAGCTTGTAGATCGGCTATTTTCGAAGAGTTGATGTGGAGGGGAAAAAGAGCAGACCAGGAACAGAGCCAATGGTTGACTAAATATTGAGGGTTTAAAATGTTAACTATCTGAAAAAACACATTAACATGAGTCCAACTATATATGAAAAAAATGAATCTGCAACACAGTTTTATAGAATATGTAGTGGGGGGGGGGGTCCCTGCTACATCTGTCTCTCAGCTAGGGGGTCCTTGGGCTGAAAAACGTTGAAGACCCCTGATGTCTGTCTGTCTGTCTGTCTGTCTGTCTGTCTGTCTAGCTGTTGTCCTACCTGAGTGTGGTGCGTGTCAGGACGTTGCGGGCCTCCTCGTACGTCAGTCCAATCAGAGACTCCTTGTTGATGGACACCAGCTGGTCCCCAGCCTGTAGCCTGCCATCCTGAACACACACACACACACACACACACACACACACACACACTCTTGTATTACTATACTTGGGAGAACATCAACTTTTAGGAAGCCGATTCTATGAACGTTTTTTTGCTATTTTTAACCCTAAACCATTATCTACAAGGCGATCTTCAAGCTCACAGCTTGTACATAGATCTGCTATTTTCGGTGCACAACTAAGTAGAAATCAGGCATAACTCCTAACCGTAACCCCCAAACCTGTGTCTAAGTGTCTAATCCTAACCCTAACTGCAACCTGAATCTTTTCTTAATTGTAATAGGGAATTTTAGCAAGATGTTTGGACCATCTGTGAAAAAAATTACTACCAATAGCTTTCTTCACCAATGTGTTCTTATAGGTGTCTAGAATCATCTCTCAATTAATGCAAACCCAAATCCTCGTGGAAAATCCTGGAGAGCCAATCAAAGTTAAGGCTCCTTAAGTCCCCACATGCAGACAGTGTATCCCACTGAGCATGTGCACAGTAGGTGTACATTCTTATCAAGTGTTTAGCAATATTTTCTTAATTTATTTTTCAGAATAGAATCAATTCAACAACACCCCAATCCCTACTATTGATTATAAACTGTGCTGTACATTACAAGGTTCAAGGTCTTTATTAATGTCCCAAAAGGGCAATTAGGTTTACAGCAAGAGTAGTGGTTTAAAACATACAGACAGTACAGGACAACAACAGACATGAAACACCATAGCATAAAACAGAAGTCTGGGCGCATCTAGTGCAAGAGATAAAAATAAAAGGCTACATTCAGAAAAAAGTGATAGGATATAAA
The DNA here is from genome assembly GCF_963280865.1 of Gymnoscopelus braueri. Taxonomy (NCBI): domain Eukaryota; kingdom Metazoa; phylum Chordata; class Actinopteri; order Myctophiformes; family Myctophidae; genus Gymnoscopelus; species Gymnoscopelus braueri. The sequence continues at coordinate 9,021,774 of NC_137617.1, read as the reverse complement.
GTGCCGGCATAAAGTTCTTGTTTCAACATCGTCATCATCAGTAACATATCCTTTACCTGTTACTGGCAGCGTTGATTGCACGAATTGAGGCAGGGACAAAGGAGTGCTTGTATCTGTTATTTTTGACACCAGGGGCACCCAGACGACGGCCAGATGGCAACAGCCTGTACTCTGGCTCGAGTGGGTGGGCACTATCTTGCCGAATGGACCTGGCCTTCATGAGCAGCTTAACAATAACCAATATACCAATAGTATATGGCCAGGGAGACATTTTTACTCAAACATAATGGTTGGAATGGATTCAGCACCCCTGAAAACCCCTAGTTCAGGGGTTTTCAACTGGTGGTCCGTGGACCACTGGTGGTCCGTGGAGGTATTGCATGTGGTCCCTAATCATGCATTCAGTATTGTAGGAAAGTGAAGATTTTCTTTTAAGTTTCTTTTATTTTTTTAATTTTTTGAGAAACTTAGTAACTTTGTATTTGAGGAATTAAAGACATTATCATCATCATCAGTGGTCCTTTGAGGACGCTTATGCTTCAATTCCAAAAGTACTTCAAGCTTAACCACAAAAGAGGATCAGCTCATTGCCATGTCCACAGACTCTGTCAAGAGGTAGCCTGGGACCAGACGAATCTGCGAGTGCAAAAATAAATTGCACTCTGCGATTTGGGTCTGGCACCGCTCCATAGAGAATCCATTTCCTGCTCCAGAAGACGTGTGTAACCAATCATGGCCCAGTATTCGAATATGGGAGACTGTAATTGGTAGTTGGTTGTAGGTCTAACCAATTGCGTCGAGAGCCATTGTTTTGATCCTGCCCCTTGGGAAAAAAAACGTCCTCATGGAAGCACCAGACTCATATCCACTCAGTGATATAGTCTAGCTACGCCAGGCTAGTCAAGAGGCACATGTATGAAACACATGAGTTGTCAGGCACAATTCCCAAGGCTTACAGTAAAAGCAAAATGTATTTGACCTTTTGTAACTACGCATCTCTATGACAGTAGCATTTTCATGCTGGCATACTTGAACAATATGTACAGGGCAAGGTTTGAGCCAGAAAATGACATGAGACATGAGACTCCACTATAGCCAAGATGAGACAAACATGGACCACCCGTGATCATGTCATGGACCACTAGTTGAGAAACAGTTCACTCAATGACCTAAGATGACACTTCAATGTTGTTGACAGCAGTTACTGGAACTTCCACAGAAAAGGGAACTGGAATCTCAAGAAGTGGAAGTGTGGCCTGGTTGCGCCATCATTATTAGGAAATGTGCCCATATAATAGCATGTGTCTGCTCACTCATCAGTTAACATGAGTTTAATAGAGGGCTGGATGAAGTAAGAGAAATTCTCAAAAACACTCAAACACTCAAACACTCAAAAACGCTCTGCTCACTAGCATTATATTTCAGTTAAATAGTGACTGTTAATTAAGGGCTTGATTAAAAGTGTTGCGCATAGTATCGTGCAATGAATTATATCAAGCCCTTAACAGTCATTATTTAAGAACATGTGTCTATGGACAATTGGTTGAGAAACAGTGTTATAAAGGGTTATGCATATTTTAGTTCTTATAACTCTAATCATACAGAGTTATAAGCTGATCAGAATATATTATAGACCTGGGATGCATAGTGTTAAGGCAGGTACAGACTGCAGGATATTTGGTCCGATAATGCTGTCGGCGACCTTTTTTGGCGCTCGCTGACAAAACCTCCCGATCTGACGCAGATCAGCCTTTGATCGGCGAGATAATGCTCGCTGTGTGTGAAAGGCTCTGCGACACGATCTAGCCGCGATTATCCGCTCTGCGATGGCTTTCCGACCGTTTTCAGATAACTACCCTGTTAGATATTCAGCTATGTCGCCGACTAGACATCTCACAGTATCATACAGTATGAAAGGGGTCTGCGAGGAGATCAGCGCCACAGCCAATGAGAGCACATTACAGCCACAACAAACAGATCCACCGCATAGTTACTGTCCAGTCCTGTATTAAGTTAAACATTATTATAAAACAGAATGAGAGTGAGCGAGTGTGCTCGAAGGGGGCTGTTTATTTGAGACTATTGCACAGAGATAGAGAGAGAGAGACACACACAGAGAGCGAGCGATCTGTATGTATGTGTGTGTGTGTGTGTGTGTGTGTGTGTGTGTGTGTGTGTGTGTGTATGTATGTGTTTGTCTGTGAGTGTTGCCAGATTTTGCGAGAGAAATAAGCAACCAGGTTTGTGAAAACAAGCCCAACAAGCGACTATGCATGAAGCCTATATACAAATACATTGGATACTTGAAAATAGACGATCTACAAGCTCACGTTGTATTAAAAGAAGAAATCTTGGGGGGGAATTTGTTTTGGAAATATTTTCCAAATCCACGCAGATCTTGTATGGGGGTCTATGGCACAACATATTTTCAGAAGGGGGAGGTCTGCGCCTCTGCGGACAAATATTAATTTGAGGGTCCTTGCCATGAACATTTTTGAAAACAACTGGTTCAAACAACATTAGGAAACAAGGCCAAAAAAGCAACTACACTTTCAAGCAACTTTACAGAAAAACAATCCCAAAGTCGCTTATAATAAGCGGACATGGCAACTCTGTCACTGACTGCTTCTGCGCACTTGCCGTGCGAGAGAGTGAGAGAGAGAGAGAGAGAGGGAGATCGAGAGGCATATCACGGGATACGTCGATTAAAATGAATTGGAATAAACACAAATGTATGTATTGGGTCTGACTCTGGAGATCCTCCATCCTAGTGAACTATCCTACAGTGTGTAATCCCTGGTCGGGGATCAATCTATAGTGTGAAAACCACAACGATATATGACAGCCGATTTCAAGAAATAAACTCCTGCAGTGTGTAATGCTTAACGATCAGATGGACCCCCCGAGCACTTAAAGGTCCTGCAGTCTGTACCTGCCCTTAGTGTTACCAAAAAAACTAATCTTAGCCCATATCCCCTCCCAACACAACAGTGGTCCCCAGGTTGAGTCTTAGTCAGGGTGGTGGTCCCTGGTTCACAATCAGTTGAAAGCCCCTGCCCTTATTAGACACCTCACAAGTTAATTTTAGACTTTTATTTATTTTTTCATATTTTTAAACCCAAGCCCTCTGGGCTCCTTAAGTTTGTCTCTCCAGGATTTTCCACGAGGATTTGGGTTTGCATTAATTGAGAGATGATTCTAGACACCTATAAGAACACATTGGTGAAGAAAGTTATTGGTAGTACATTTTTTCACAGATGGTCCAAACATCTTGCTAAAATTCCCTAACTATAAGCCTAACTCAATTTTGTTTTATCATAAATGAGGACCAGGAAAATGTTCCTAATAAGGAAAATGGGTCAAAATTACATTTCTCCCCAGAGCAAGCAGGCATTAGCTCAGTGGTAAAAACGTCAGCACTTGCGGAGAAGAAGAGAAAATACATATACCTAATATAATATAATAAATACATATTTTAAAAGAAATCCACAAAACAAACTGGCGACCCCCATGTAGTAACTGAGGACGCCCTAGGGGTCCTGGACCCCATGTTGAAGACCAGTTTTTTATATTACTATTATTAAGCTAGAGAGTGAAGCAATTCACCTTCTGACAGTCACCTCCGGGAACTATTTCCTGAATGAACACCATTGGTCCTTCAGAGCGATTGGCTCCACCCTTGAGGAGGAGTCCCAAGCCTGTTCCCTTGGAGACGCAGATCAGCTGAATGACACCGTCACTGGACAAGAAAATTATAAATAAGAAAATAAGAAACAAATCAATAAAGTCATCAATCAATCAATACTTCTAATCAGTTCATCCATGAGTCCAAGTGGACGTTTGTTCCATCAAGGTGTTCCTGAGATATCACATTCAAAGGGATGCAGAGGAGACAGAAAGTGTGGGAGATGTGGAAAGGTGGAATGCAACAGAAAGGAGTGTGAAGAAGACCAAGTACCAGTAAAATGTAGTAACTGTAAACTGCACTAGGGGCGGAAATTGGTAGGTACCTGAGATTCAATTCGATTCTGAGGGCTACGATTCAATTAAATTGCGATTCGCGATTCATTTACTTCCATTATCTTTTATTGATAATAAAAACTAATGGAAGAGATGTGTCACTGTCAACTGGAAGGTTATATTTGCCAACATCAACAATTGCAGAAAACCAACAAGAAAATAATACTGACTTATAACAAAGGCTTCTCAATATTCTGATAATCAACCAAAATATGGCTGCTGCTCTATGCAATTAGCGATATGATGAAAACAAATCTTTTGAATATATATATAATTTTTTTTTAGCTATAAGAGGGTTTAGGACCCATTCGTGGTGAAAGTTTTTCTTTCCGTCATGAAAATTTGTCTTTCGCTGTGACGCCATGCTGTGGAAAACACGGCCATAGGCTAAGCTTTGCAGGAGGTGCTGTGATTGGCTAGCGAGACACATGATGAAATTAACTTCAAACTTCGCAGACGCGCTGTGATTGGCTAGCGAGACGCATGATGAAATTAATAATAATGTAAAAAATGTAAGCACGTCACTTTGCAGGACGTGCTGTGATTGGCTACCGAGATGCATGATGAAATTAATAACTCATAAATAGCACCGCTCACTTCACACTGGGTGTGATTTTTTTTAAATAATCGATTTTTGACATTTGTGAATCACGATTAATTGCTGAATCGATTATATTTTCCACCACTAATCTGCACAATGCCCTAAAAGAATCAGGGAAATCAAGGTAAGGAAAGAAAATAAAATGTTGTACGCGGAAGCTGTGAAGAGACTGGAGGGGAATTAAATGGTGCAAAGGGAACCAGAGGAAAAAAGGAAAGGAGCTGAACAAAACAAAACCAAAGATATAACAAAGCAGACATAAGTACAGTAGGTGGTAGTAATGCAACATAAAGGCTGCTGTTAAAAACCACAGAAGACATTCACAGGGAAGGAAGGAAGGACAGACGGACGGACGGACGGACAAGCAGTACTAGAGCAGTAGTCTTGCGTCGCCAGACAACTATTCCACAATCTCCGAATGCTATATAGAGTCTGGAACTACACCTCCCGAAATCCGAGTAACGGAAGCTGGCATTTCCGGTCACGAAAACATATTTTAAAATATATTTACATTTTATTTTTTAATTTCCTTTTCTCCTCAGCAGCAAGCTATAATATATGCTTAGATGATTTTGATTTATATTAGGAGACATTTGCTCGACTGTAAAGACGAAACGGAAGTGGGGAGGAGGCTTTACATCCGCTTTATTTTAATCATGATCAGAGCTTCTGAGTCCCAGACTGTATGACCGGAAACATTGTGGGAGGCAACAGTCTGGCCACGCGAGACTACTAGAACAGTGTTTCCCAAACAGTGTGTCGGGACCCATTTTTGGGGTTGCAGGTAAAAAGAAAAGTTTAATCTTCATTAAAAAATCGAATCAAAAAGGAATCATTAAAAAATGAAATAAAACTAGAAAAAGTGCTCCTCGGAGCACAAGTCTCCGCCAGGTCAGGTAGGTTATTATGGCCTCCTGGTGGCGCTATAATAGGCCAATGTGAAAAGGGTGCCATTTATTCCTAGGCCGTGCACGGCAATCGGACACTTGCATGCATGATTTGAGGCATTTTGTTCTAAAAATGTGTTTTGCTAAATTTGACCTGCTGGTGGCGCTATAACAGGCCAATGTTAAAAGGGTGGCATTTGTTCCTCAACGTAGTGCAAATGTGCATTCAAAGTTTCACCGCAATCGGACGCTGCGTTCATGATTTGCTGCATTTTGTTCAAAACGGGCCACTCCTGCAAACATTACATGTCAATGTTAGCCAATCCGGATGGAATATGAAAAATCAAACAGATCCGTCTTGATCACATTACTATAGAGATCATGTGTACCGATTTGCGTGAAATTTTGATAAAATCTGAAGGCTTAATATAAAAAAATGTGTTTTACATAAGTCTGCCTCCTGGTGGCGCTATAAAAGGCATATGTGAAAAATGCAGGGCAAAGGTTTTTCCTTGGCCTCTTGAGAGTGTGCATACAAAGTTTTACACTGATCGGTGCAGTTATAGGTAAAAACACAAATCGGCCTGTTACAGCGCCACCATGAGGCTGATTTAAACATTTTCAAATGGTATTTCTTCCCCGGCCTAATGGGAATGTGTGCGCAAAATTTCACGGAAATTGCATGCTGTGTTCATGATTTGAGGCATTTTGTTCGAAACGGAGTACTCCTGCAAACTTTGAGAGACAATTTTTGCCAATCAGGATGGAATATGAAAAATCTGAAATGAGCCGTTTCTTTTAATGACTATAGAGATACTGTGTACCGATTTGGGGGATTTTTGGCCAAAATCTGTAGGAGTACTGTTCAAAAATGTGTTTTGCACAAATCGGCCTCCTGGTGGCGCTATAAAAGGCCCATGTGAAAAAATTCTGGCATCCAGGGAGTGTGTGTGCACAGTTTCGCTGCGATCAAGCCAACGGTGCCAGAGATTAGCTGTCCACAAAATGACAGAATGACACACACACACACACACACACACACACACACACACACACGGACGGACGGATGGACGGACAGGGGGTAAAATATACTCTCTCGCCATGCCTTTCGGCCTGGCGGAGACAATAAAACGTTTAAGAAGTACTGAAGCTTACTGGCGCTTGTAGATCTGCTATTTTCACTAGTTTGACAATAAAACGTCTCTTTTGGGTCTCGAGCTAAAAGGTTTGGGAACCAGAGCATAGCAAACCAGCAGTACCAGGGATCGTTAGGACAAGAGCAGTGATGAACAAGTGATGAACCTCCAGGTCTGAGAAAGAGCCAGAGAACTTTACCAAATAAATCCTACAAACAGGAGTAGGATTTTATTCCTTTTTTCCACAACCAGTGATGAACCACCATGTGAAATGTGAATGGGAGATGTGAACCACACTGGTCTGGGTTCCACTTACCTGAAAACGTGCGTGGCGCGGGCGCTGTGCAGGGTGCTGAAAGTGGGGTTGGGGGTGTAGGGGGGCAAATGCGTGGGAGTCGTCACTGCCTCCTTGGGGCAGAGGAGGAGCTGGGGGCTTTCCGACCGCGAGGAGCACGCAGAGGAGGAGGCCTCCGCCAGCTTACCTACAGTATAGAGAGAGAGCGCGATAGAGAGCGCGAGAGAGAGAGCGAGAGAGAGCGCGAGAGAGAGCAAGAGCGAGAGCGAGAGAACCATCATCAAAATATTGGCTCAGGAATGCGACAAAAACTAAAAAAATCTCCATTAATTCAAGGCTTCATGGGGTGTGTAATTGATAGAAAAAATAAATAAAAATGACTGTCCCTTTAACAAAAATTCTATATATTATATGCAAAGACAATATGGAAACAAACAAACAAACAAACAGTCACCTTCGTAAAATAATGGCCAACGTCATTTTTTGAGGAAAATTATGTTTTTGCCTAAATCAGCTATATACACTGGCCACCTCTGGTAAAATCGCCTATATCCATATCGAAAAGATCATGCTGTTCCCATCCCACAGTATAATGGCTTGTTAAGAGTGTGACCTACAGGGGACCGTACCTATGTTCCCCAGGTTCTATGTTCCCCAGGTTCTATGTTTCCCCCCCCCCCCAAAAAAGGTTCTATGTTCCCCGGGTTCTATGTTCCCCGCTCAACCAAAAAAGGGTTCTATGTTCCCCACTCATCCAAAAAAAGGTTCTATGTTCCCCACTCAACCAAAAAAGGTTCTAAAAAAGGTTCTATGTTCCCCACTCAACCAAAAAAAGGTTCTATGTTCCCCGCTCACCCAAAAATGCAGGAAATGGTGAGACATTTAAAAAGGTTTAAATACATGTATTTATACCCATTAGTTATTTGTAATTTTTCAGTTTTTAAAATATCATGTTTTGAAAACTTCTTTGACATGACTCAAAATCTATTTAAGGGTGTCACGATACATTAATTTCACGGTACATATGATACGATACACGATATTGGGCTCACGATATCGATACGATATTATTATCATTTTTACTATCATCAACATTGGCCATCATCTTCAGTTTCAAAGTGCTTAATTTATAAAGCATATAAAAAAAGTTACAAAGTTTTTTACACACAAAAATAAATACAACTAGAAAAAGTGCTCCTCGGAGCACAGGTCTACGCCAGGTCAGGTACGTTATTGTGGCCTCCTGGTGGCGGTATAATAGGCCAATGTGAAAAGGGTGCCATTTCTTCTTAGGCCTTTCACAGCAATCGGACACTGCTTTTATGATGTGTGGCATTTTGTTCCAAAAATGTGTTTTGCTAAATTAGACCTGCTGGTGGCGCTATAACAGGCCAATGTGAAATGGGTGGCATTTCTTCGTCGGCCTAGTGGGAATGTGCGTGTGAAATTTCACGGAAATTGCAAGCTGCGTTCATGATTCGAGGCATTTTGTTCAAAACGGACCAATCCTGCAAACTTTGTAAGCCAACCTTAGCCAATCAGGATGAAATATGGGATATCGGACAGATCCGGGTTGATCACATGACTATAGAGATACTGTGTAACGATTTGCATGACGTTTGGATAAAATATGTAGGAGTAATGTCAAAAAATGGGTTTTGCACAAATCGGCCTCCTGGTGGCGCTATAACAGGCCCATGTGAAAAATTTGGGGCAGAGGTTCTGAATTGGTATCAAGGGAGTGTGTGTGCACAGTTTCGCAGCGAGCGGGCCAATGGTGCCGGAGATTAGCTGGTAACACACGGACAGGACACACACACGGACGGACGGACGGACGGACGGACAGGGGGTAAAACATACTCTCTCGCCATGCCTTTCGGCCTGGTGGAGACAATTATGCAAGCTTAAAGGACAACCCATTTTCAACATATCTTCATATAATTGGTCCTCACCAATGCTTATTATATATGGTACAATATTTGTCTACTCAGTCTGTTTCAGAGGAGGGCTGTGGACAGTTCAGAAAACCACCTACCAGTGACATCATCAATAGGGAATCCATGCTAATAGAAACTGCAGGCTTTCTATTCATGGAAAGTTAGCATGCTATAATGAAAGGCATTGTTCTCACGTTAATAAAAATATATATATATGTTTAAACAAAATCTTGTTAAAAAAAAAATAACCTGACGATGATGTCACTGGTATGATGAAACAGAGATGTTAGTAATAATTGGAAATTAAAAATGTATTTTTCCTGCATTTTTGGGTGAGCGGGGAACATAGAACCTTTTTTTTGTTAATGGGGAACATAGAACCTTTTTTGGGGTAAACGGGGAACATAGAACCTTTTTTTTAGGTAAAAGGGGAACATAGAACCCAGGGAACAGAGAACCTTTTTTGGTAAGTGGGGAACATAGAACCTTTTTTGCAGGGAACATAGAACCTGGGGAACATAGAACCTGGGGAACATAGGTACGGTCCCACCTACGGTAGGCCATTTTATGTTGCCTAAGTCAAAGACAACGTAGCCTCAGGAACCCATGCGTTTCTTTTTTTGTTAAAGACAACGTGACTTTTTAGGCAAAAACAAATTGGCCTAAGTCAAAGTCAAAGTCATTTAATTCTCTTATGTTACGAAACTGACAGACAGCGTTATTTGTATGTTAATAGTCATATTGACATACAAAGTCACGTTTTGGGTGAAATTATTACATTTGTTTTGGTTCAGTTATTTCTGTTTTCTGAAAAGAAATTACATAGGCCATTATTTCAAGGTGACGAAACAACATTTAATGTACACAACACTGATGATAGCGCCGCCGCTGTCAAAATAATATACAAATCCATCAAAGCTGCAGCACCACTTGGAGGCAACCCATAGTCTCTTATAGTCACTTAACCCATTCAATCCGGGAACGCATATACTGTGTCATTTTAGATTGGTTTGCTGTAACCATTATTTTATACTTTGGGCTATTCTTTTTTTTTTTTCGTGAACATTTTAGCAAATCTTTGAATATATATATATTTTTAAAGCGAACATACTTATGTTGCTATAATAATATCAGTGGTTCTCAAACGTTTTTCATGTCAAGGACCCCCAAAATGATATGCATTTGTCCGCAAACCCCCCTCCCGCGCCGAGGGACCCCCAGGAACAAATTATTATATATTCAAAGATTTGCACACATGTTTAGTTTTTTTTAAATAGCAGATCTACAAGCTCACGGTTAACAGACATTAATGAGACAATCAACCAAATATTGCTGAAGACGTTGAAGACCCCATAGACTCTATGGGGTCTTCAACGTCTTCAGCAATATTTACAATACATCGTGACAAGTGTTTTTTTTTAAACATATTTTAGTGGTAGATCACGGCTTACAATTGGAAATAAAATGGGCTCTTGGGCTTGAAAAGGTTGGTTACCACTGCTAGAGGAAACAGAGTGAATGTGAGCTCACCTGTGGAGATCTGTGTAGGGGAGACCCGGCCTGAGTGTGCGACGTTAGACCAATATTTCTCCATCAACTCGGAAAACTCCTTCCTGATGGATGAAACACACACACACACACACACACACACACACACACACACACACACACACGATTAGATTCACAGTATTAACCACGACATGTCGCTATTTTACTGGGCATACTGTATTTTGCCATTATAGGCAAAAATGTTCGGCCGCTCCATGTAGTAGTTTGAAATACACATAACAGACAAACATATGTAATACATACTACAAACTAAGATGCAGCAGTTCAATTAATATATAAATAATAATAATACATAATTATAGATGAGAAAAAGAAAAGAAAAAAGTTTTAGAAGATACATACGTATATAAGTCAGGGTCACCACAGTACCAGATGACCAACACACTATGCTCATGTTTTCACTACAATACCCTGAGTTCAATAGGTAAAAGCAGTGATGGATGCTCCGTATGTGCGATGGGGCAACGCACACCAGGGAGAAAATTATGACTACAGAGAGAGAGAGAGAGAGAGAGAGTGAAAGCATTTCTTGCTGATTTGTTTCTTTGTACCATATGAAAATCTCTTTATTCTTTTTTGTTTTTACTTTTGATACTTGTACTTTTACTTTTTGATACTCTACATTTTAGCACCAGTTACTTTTGATACTTAAGTACATTTAATGTGAGCTATACTTTTATACGTCGACTCAAGTGATTTTCTTATGGCTGATGGGTCATTTTAATATGTATAGGCATAAACACTACGGCACATTAGGAGTCCAATAGTGTACATGTAGGGATAGGTCGGTGTTTGCAGTAATATTTATTATTTAATATTTGACTGCTCATGTACATTGGGTTAAATAGTATTTAACCCATTATAACCCATTAAAACCTGGAACACTTCTGTGTAACCACTTAAACCATTATTTTATACTTTGGCTATTCCAAAATAGCAGATATACAAGCTCATAGCGCGGCACCGGGTGCTGCACTATGAGCTTGTATATCTGCTATTTTTGAAAATTCTTCAAAATCAGTGCAAATCTTGGAATACACATATATTTTTAAAGCAATGATTCTTTTACTCAAATTGTTGCTTCTGGGGGTCCCTGATGGAACAAAACATTTTCAGATGGGCGGCAGCCAAATACATACGGTATCATTTTGGAGGTCCTTGACATGAAAAAGTTTGAGAACCACTGATACAGCAACATACTTTTTTTTAAATCTGTTAGGATTTAGAAGACGTCATAAGCTCAGGCCTTAAAGGAGTAGTTCACCCAAAAAAATACGTATTTTCTATCAATTACGCACCCCATTTTTTTTGTTGCAATCCTAAGCCAATATAGTAATAAGACCCTAATGTATCTGGTAGGAGACACAAAGGAGACTCTTTGTGTCTCCTACCGGATACATTAGGGTCTTTATCATCAAATTATTGGTTTAGGAATGCGACAAAAAAAAAAAAAAATCGTGGGCGGTGTCTTGCTAGCTAATCACAATACTGAATGGAGTCGATCAATCATGTACAAAGGATAAATACATTTATTGAAACACTCTTTATGATGGACGAAACCATAACTTGAAAAAAACCAATTTATGTTTTTTTTCAAGTTATGATTGCTTATATAGGCCTATGCACATGTGTCATGTGACACTGGCCAATCACAGTCCTGAATAGGCTGTGATTGGCCAATCACAGCGCAGGATAATTGTACAAATTTCCAAACCTCACTTTTAGGGGCGGTTTCACTGCCCAAGATATTTGTACATTTTTCCAAATCTCACTTATAGGGGCGGTTTCACCGCCTAAAAATCACACCCAGTGTGAAGTGGGCGGTGTGGTCACAGTGGTCATCACAGTGATGGAAGAAGTGATGGAAGAAGTGATGGAAGAAGTGATGGAAGAAACCATAACTTTAAAAAAAACACATTTATGGTTTTTTTAAAGTTATGGTCCTATTTATAGGGCTATGCACATGTGTCATGTTTCCCTAGCCAATCACAGTCCTGAATAGACTGTGATTGGCCAATCACGGTGCAGGGTTAGGGGGGTACATTTGTGGCCAATCACAGCGCAGGATTTGGTGTGCAAATATCCAAACCTCACATATAGGGGCGGTTTCACCGCCCAAAAATCAATGCTTCATGGGGTGCGTAATTGATAGAAAATAAGATTTTTTTGGGGGGAACTACTCCTTTAATGGATTAAGCATATTTTTACACATTTAACGTTTATAAACGTCTTTGAGAAATTAGCTGTTGCCTGCCAAAGACGTTTAAAAACGTCCTGAAAAAAAAAAAAAATCTAAAAAGATTCTCTAATTATTTAGTATTGACACCTTTTCGATATTCCAAACGAATAAGGAGATAACAATTCCCAAAGATTTGCTGCTCCATCCACTTCAATGTTAAAATTGAAACGGACAAACAATTCACAATGTTTTTTGGTTTGAAACCACTGGTTTTGAGCTATTTTCAAACATCAAACAACACATGACAACAAGGTCAAATTGACCTCGTTGACATTTGTGAAACCACACCTGAATCTCATCTGTGATTAGAAATTTTCTGGGGATCAATCATACTTGAGAAAAATATTTTGTGGCTATGCGAAAAGGTACCAAAATCGGTCAAAACCCTGGCAGAGGCTACAGACTGTTCTGAAAAAACTCTGGCAGGGTAAGAGTTAACAAAAGCCCCAATTTGAGAACCCCTGAACCAACGGAACCCCCGGTTCTCTCCTCCTGCGTGTTTCTCAGAACCTCCTGGGAACGCACAACCTGGGCCGCGTGCACTACGAGCCCATCAAGGACCGCCACGGCAACGTGCTGCTGGTCACCATCCGGGACATGGACGGACCCTAGTCCTTCTTCGGCGGCAAGTGGATGCAGGTGACCAAGCTGCAGAGCCAGAAGAAGTCTCTGTCCACGCCCGAGGAACCCTACGCCCTGGACATCGTCATCATCACCATACAGGTCAGAAAATAAGGGGCTAGCATCCGGCTTGTAAATTGAGGCTATATAAGAAGTGTGACAGTTCATATGAATGGCCTTTAGTCTCGCTGTTTCACCCCTGCTGGTTGCAGAAGCAATTAGGCTCTATTTTTAGGTTTTGGACAAACTTTACACTTGTTTGTATTACCTTAACTCTTTCACTGCCAGAGTATATACATTAATAAACTCACCCACTGCCAGAGATTTTGGTGTTTTATAACCTTTTCAACTGGTCAGTTTTTTTCCATAAATCAGGGCCATTGAATACGTGTGTGTGTTGGTAAAACAAATATTGAACCAATGAAAATCATTAAAAAGCGCTTCTGACAAAACCAGCTAACTCCATTGGATCCTCAAATGTTCTGCTAAACCAGCGACGTCCACCAAAGGGGGGTGGAGTTAGCTGGTTTTGCTGACTCCAGGCTCCACTCCCTTTTGACCTCCAACCTCATTGAGAGCTTGGACGTCCATTCAGCTGTTCTTATCACTGATGAACAAAACCTCCTAACTACACTTTTTTTCATTTCCTGAAAAATTAACATTTTGGAGTTAGCTGGTTTCTGCCGGACAGCAGAGATATGATAGTAGTAGTATTGTATCTATCTTATTAAGGTTTTATATTTATCTACTATATTATCTTTTTAAAAAAACTTGAATTCATAGATTGAGCTGCACATTAAGTCATTATCTAGTACTACTATTATCCAAGTCTAACTATTCCATATTTGTATTGCTTTTAACTGATATACAGTACATCTCCTTTTAATGTTTGTTCTAGCTCTGGTAATTACTCTCATACCATAAGCCAAGCTTATTCCTTTAAAATATCTCACAAGTATGATACATACTAAAACAGATCAGTTCCACAAAACTTAACCCTTTGGGGGCTGGTACATGGATCGTGTTTGTTTATACACACGGCCAGACGATGGATTATAATGGATGAACCTCTCTCTCTCTCGACCGACCGACCGACCCAGGCAGATTGCATTGTGAACAAAGACTTAACCACCGACCTCTCCAACAGGGCTGTTCACTACTCCTAACCAGAGGAATATGTGACCATTTTCGACTGGAGGGCAGTCATCTCGCTGGTACCCATTCTTCAGGAAAGCAGAGAAAAACATTTTTTAATCCAAAAAGAGTTAATAGAAGAAAAAAGGAGACCACTTCAGCCCGATTTCAAATAGAGGGACGCTCTCCATATATGGGCACAAAAGGGGGCATGCCCATATATGGGCATATACTGATGACATCAGGGATCTCCATAGGGATATGAAAGGGACAAAGGACAGACAGATACAGAGATCCCCATGTATGGGCATATCAGTTGGATCTGCGGTGTGACGTAGGTGTGACGTCGTAGCGGCCAGAACCTCTAGTCATATAAAGTGTTGCAGGCACACCATGAGGTCAGATGCGATCTAGCGTTACCCGGAATCTCCCACTATCTCCAAGACTAGAACCTTCAAAACCATCAACCAGATAGAAGTCGCTGCAGTCAGCCTGCTAGAGTCGAGTTAAAACCATGGCCTGGCACCTGTGGTTTCTCTACTGCTTAGCCTTTGTCGGCACTGCGTATGGCTGTGGGTCGCCTGCCATCACTCCAGTAATCACTGGACACTCCCGTATTGTGAACGGTGAGGAGGCTGTACCCCATTCCTGGCCTTGGCAAGTGTCGCTGCAGACTTCCACAGGCTTCCACTACTGTGGCGGATCCCTGATCAACGAGAACTGGGTTGTAACCGCTGCCAGTTGCCGAACTATTGTGCACAATGCGTCTGCCCTTGTGATCCTTGGAGAACACGACCGCACATCCAACGCTGAGGACATCCAGACCATGAAGATTGGAAAGGCCTTCAAGCACCCCCGCTACGGATATCCATATCTAAAGTATAACATCCAGCTGATTAAGCTGGCCAGCCCCGCCACGTTGGGCCCGCGTGTGTCCCCTGTGTGTGTGGCTGAGACTAGTGACAACTTCCCTGGTGGAATGATGTGTGTGACCTCTGGATGGGGCGTGACCAACGTGACCTGCCCCTCTAATGAGACCCCCTCTGACCTGCTCCAGCAGGCGGCTGTACCCCTCATCACCAATGAGCAGTGCAAGAAATACTGGGGCAATTGGATCGGTGACCAGGTGATCTGTGCTGGAGCCTCTGGAGCCTCTGCAGCCTCTCCCTGCTATTTTGACTCTGGTAGCCCCTTGGTCTGTGAGAAAGATGGAGCCTGGACACTGGCTGGTATTGTCTCCTGGCACAGTTGCAGCATTCTCGACGCGCCTCCTCTGTACAGCCGCATCACCGAGCTGCGTTCCTGGATGGACCAGACCATCGCTGTTAACTAAACCTGTCAGCGTTGGCATATCCACGATCATAAAAAGAAACACTGTACAACAACTATAACAAACTAAAAAAAGTGCTCCTTGGAGCACATGTCTCCCCCAGGTCAGGTACAGTAGGTTATTTTGGGCCAGCAATGTTCGAAATGCGTCTATCAGGATGGAATATGAAAAATCGAACAGATCCGTCTGGATCGCATGACTATAGAGATACTGTGTACCGAATTGTGTGATGTTTGGACAAAATCTGTATGCCAAAAACTTTGTTAGATTTGGGGCAGAGGTTTTGCTCTGGCATCCAGGGAGTGTGTGTGCACAGTTTCACACCGATCGGGCCAACGGTGCCGGAGATGAACTGTTCACAGACTGTCTGTCTGTGAACAGTTAATCTCCGGACACGGACGGACGGACATGGTGCAAAACATAGTCTTTGCCATGCCTTCGACCTGGTGGAGACAATTAACACATAGTACAAACAATGAAACAAAACTGAATTAACTAAAAACAAGAGCTATCGCCACTGTTGTCTGTTCAACAGCCCCATAATGTTGTATGATTTTATAAGACTTTAGTTTTTTGGGGAAAATAAGAACAAATCAATAAACATGATATATATTAAAAAAAGGAAATACCGTATCACGTTGTATGCCTCCGCCTAGTGCACATAGTGAACTGTACTGCTGTACTGTGATTGGCTCATGATTAGTACACCCCTAGCATTAGTACACCCCTAGCTGTACTGTGATTGGCTGACTCTATTCAGCACTGTGATTGGCTGGCGAGACACATGATGAAATCAATAACCTATAAATAGGACTATGCATTTAAAAAAAAACTTCTTTTTTTTAAGTGAGCTTACATCACTGTGATGACCACACCGCCCACTTCACACTGGGTGTGATTTTTCCAAATGGTCCCTTGAGCTGTCTATACCATCTAGACCACTGTGCTGCATCTATATCCTGAATCTATAAACCACTGTACTGCAGCTATAGACCATTGTACTGCAAAAAAAAAGGTGACAGCTCAAGGGACCATTTGGAAAATGGTGGTCGTTTTTCCCTCGCCAAAAAGTTGTCTTAACTCTGAATCATTAGGTATTTTTTAGGTAGCATGACAAGGTTGGTCCCATTGGAAACCTGAGGTTGTCTGGAATCAAATGGTATCTCTATCTTTGGGCTACGTCTAAATTTGAGCGTTCCACAGTCTCCGAAAGACAGTCTCGCCGGCGTTCCAGCCAGCCATCCCGTAGGTCTCATAGGGGTAATAAAACATTGAAAAAAACACTTTGGACCACTTTTTTTCTTGGGATTTTGATGATCCCAAGAAAAAAAGTGAAAAAAAATATTTTTGGAAGTGCATAATCCTATTTATAGGCTTGAACAGGTTATTAATGTCATCATGTGTCTCGCTAGCCAATCACAGTGCTGAATAGAGTCAGCCAATAGTCAGCCAATCACAGTACAGCTAGGGGTCTACTAATGAGCCAATCACAGTGCAGGAAACTAATACTAATGAGGTGTCCCAACCCCACTTATAGGGGCGGCTACACCGCCCAAAAATAAGCAGTTGCGCGTGGACCCCTCCTAAAAAGGTGACAGGGATGTGAACGGACAAGAGGGATGATAGAGAGGATGATAGAGAGAGAGAGAGAGGACCACTTTAAAAGTCCTACAGTGTGTACCTGCCCTTAGTCTATTTAAACCTCCCTGTGTTCGGTGTTCCCCTGTCAGATCATATCAATGTTACTGTGTTCCTGTCTGCTACTTTGTGAGTTTTGTGTAAATAAATCATCATTGGACATCATCGGCTGCTTGGTTCTGCTTCTGGGTCCTCACCTGACACACCGTGACATTATCTCTGAAAAAATAAATAAATTAATACATTAAATCATTGCTCTCAAGCCACAACCCATGCCATCTCCTCATTCATATCCTTGGAAGAAATCCCCCTTTTGTTTAATAATTAATAAATCAATCATCAATCAAAATGTCCCTGGATTTCTTCTTTCTTCTGTAGAACGCTATGCCTCCTCCTCCTGCTCCTACAGCTATTACGGACAGAACCGAGGCCAGGATAGTGGGAATGTTAACGCCAGGTGGAATAGCTGGCGGGGGAGTTGTTGGGACTGGCCTGGGCCTCGGAGTGGCCCCTGGAGTGACGTCGGGTCCAGGGGGAACGGTGACGTCAGGCAGCATGGTTACGGTGGTGGTGTCGTCAGGCAGCATGGTTGCGGTGGTGTCGTCAGGCTCGGGCACAGGGCTTGGAAGAGAGGTAACGTTCAGTTGGAAGGTGATTGTGGAGAAGACGGTTCCACGTTCATCCTGCAGAGAGCATTTATAAAATCCACTTTCATCAAGACGTAATTCAGATCGCTTCAAAGACGATTCATACGTCTCCTTGAGAAGTTTAAACGCACCGTCGGCCGAGTTGTTGCTTTCCGCGATCCAGTAGTGGTACTTGGCTCTTGGCACCAGGTTGTGACAAGATAAAGAACAGTTCAACACGGCGGTCTCACCCTCCTTGGCGTGCACATAGCGGTGTCCGCAGGCTAGCTGGTCAGCAGGAAACAAGCACTTGTATCGTAGTATTTTAAAGCAGATCCCACACCTTATCACGTCCTGATAAAGAACTCCACACCAGTTTAGACATAACCCGTCATCAATATGCTTCTCCAGAATCTCAACACTATTATTCATCAGCTCGTCAAACTTTGTAACCAAATCGACAGCGTGCGAAACATTCTTGAAATTCATGGAGGAATTTAGTGGTTATTTTGGACAAAGTGCTTGGAAGGATTACATCTCTGTGCATTTTACCTACAGCTTCATATTTCAATACTTTCTCATCATATATATCATTCAGTTGTTCTCTAATGTCGTCGTCTCCTTCTGCATTAATGAAGTCATGTATTGGGTCTAGGAACTCTGATGGGTCAGAACACAGAAAGCATGCCCTAGCCAAACAGATAGTGTAGAGTAAAGACAAGAACCTTGCCATCAACCAAACAGAAAGATGGACTCTCATCGTATAAGAACTCTAATTAAGCTATACTTAGACTGTTAAATCTCTGCCTGTCACCCAGACTGTTAAATCTCTGCCTGTCACCCAGCCTGTAATCTAACTGATGGGGACGCCTGGTTGCTTTTATGCAACCGACTCCTGGCCAGGCAGCGTTGTATGCGGTGCAAGCCTGTGTTCCTTTGTTATCGCCGTTTTAATGCAAAAGTAGCAGATCTACAAGTTCAGACCAGTTTCTTTTTTTGTATTAGTACCAGACACGGTAAAACTTAGGATAGCCTATACTATTTGTCACATTTCTCATGTAGGTACGATGACGTCATCGCGCATTCGCACATGTTCATTATAATAATAAATAATAATACATAAACACCGGACCGCTCATGGTCATTATAATAACAAATGGAGAGAGAGAGAGAGAGCAACACTTACGGTCTATGAAACAAGGCACGCTCAGCTCATTTATGGCAAAAGTACAAAAGTATTGGCATCAAAATACACTTAAAGTAGAAAGTATAGGCTACTCATTATGCCGAATGTCACGTTTTTCTTGTATTATTATGAAAAGGCTTTGAAACATGCTGTAACTCATTCACTGTGACGAAACCCCTCTTTCTGCGCCGAGTAGCGCACATGGGTTAAATGCGGGGTCTGTCGTCCTAAAACACAATCGCCCCGGGTGAAAATCCAGCGACCATGGAGCTCAAAAGGTGCGTGGGGTGGGGTGTTTTGGGACGACCGTTCCGGCTGCCCATGGAATGAATTGATGAAGTAAAACTCATCTGTTTTCGCTGCAGCTGCGCCCTAATAATGTTGTTTTCATTTATTTTTGTTCACGTATGCTATTAAAATAATGCAGCTATTGCAGTATTGGGCCTTAACATGTGATTAAAAATGTATATGTATTTGGCCCCTCATATATAAAATAAATGTAAAATCTGATCTAAAATTGAAACTTGCAGCTGATCAATGCGTTTCTGCCTTTACGTGTGGACAGGGATTTTTTTTTAATCTTTGTCATGTGGCCAGGGATTCTTTTTAAAAACTGAGGACTAAAATACCTGTTTAGAAAAAGATCCATATACAGTAAGTGTAGCCTAGGCCAGCAATCCTTGGAGCGTCCGTTCTCCTGGACAAGTCTGGGCTAAACCATGACAGGCTTATTAAATGACGCTATAGAATAGAATCATTCATTTTATCCCGCAGGAGCGAGCGCTTCTCAGCACCAACCGTGGCCGAATTAGAGATTTGATAGGTAATTTTTGGACAATTCTGACAGCACTACTAAGCACGGACATGCGCAAAGGAATGCATGTATTCCAAACAGAGAGGACCGTTCGGAATAAGGTGTTCACATGGTCAATTCCGATTGGTATATACCGATTCAAACAGTCTATACCACCCCTCCAAACCCGAATGAAAATTAATTCGGGTCAGACTGGAATGGAATATTCTATTCCAATTGAGGTGTCTACATGAGCATTTATATTCTGAATGAATTCATCCATTCATTCATTCCGAATAGAAGTGTATTCATTCCGAATAAAACTGTCCATGTAACTGCAGCCACTGAGGTTTTGCCATTTCTTGACGACAGGTTGTGTTTATGCACGGTCACTCAGAGATCCCAAATGTCTTCCTACCTACCTATGGTACATTAACCACTATACACTTAGTTGACCGGGGTCCATCGAGGCTCTGTACTAGGTCTTATAGTATTTCCATCTACATGCGATGCGTTGTGAGCTTGTGAATGTACAATTTTGAGGTATCTTTGGGCGGTGAAACCGCCCCTATAAGTGAGGTTTGGAAATTTGTACAATTATCCTGCGCTGTGATTGGCCAAAAAGTACCCCGCCTAACCCTGCACCGTGATTGGCCAATCACAGTCTATTCAGGACTGTGATTGGCCAGTGTCACATGACACATGTGCATAGCCCTATATAAGGAAACATAACTTAATGGTTTCGTCCATCATAAAGAGTGTTTCAATAAATGTATTTATTTTTTGTACATGATTGGTTGACTCCATTCAGTATTGTGATTAGCTAGCAAGACACCGCCCACTTCACACAGGGTGTGATTTTTGGGCGGTGAAACCGCCCCTATAAGTGAGGTTTGGAAAATTGTACAATTATCTTGGGCAGTGAAACCGCCCCTATAAGTGAGGTTTGGAAATTTGTACAATTATCCTGCGCTGTGATTGGCCAATCACAATCTATTCAGGACTGTGATTGGCCAGTGTCACATGACACATGTGCATAGCCCTATATAAGAAACCATAACTTTAAAAAAAACCATAAATTTGTTTTTTTAAAGTTATGGTTTCGTCCATCATAAAGAGTGTTTCAATAAATGTATTTATCTTTTGTACATGATTGGTTGACTCCATTCAGTATTGTGATTAGCTAGCAAGACACCGCCCACTTCACACAGGGTGTGATTTTTTTACTTCACTGGAGTATTTCTAATTTTCAGTACTTTTACTTCTACTCCACTACATCTCAGAGGCAAATATTGTACTTTTACTCAACTATAATTATTTGAAAACTTTACTAGTTACTTTGTAGATTTTGATTATTATTACAAAACATACATTAACCACTTCAGCCCTATATATATTTCCGCCATTTGAAAATAGCAGATCTACAAGCTCACAATCGGCTATTTTCAAAAGATTATTTATACATTTTGAACTTCTGAAATGGGACATTCTGCACAATGAGTACTTTTACTTTCGATACTTTTAAGTACATTTTGATACTAATACTTTTGTACTTTTACTCAAATACATTTTGAATTCCAGACTTTTACTTGTAACAAAGTATTTCTGCATTGCAGTATTGATACTTTTACTTAAGTAAAACCACTGCCAAAAGGTAAGGGTTGTATTTGACAAATTCTAGTTACCTGGCCAGCCTATAATGTCTCTCACTCAGGTCCCTATATGAACAGTCATCGGGCTGTGGCCCTATTGTGTCACTGTGCATTTGTGGACCTGCGGACGGGCCTGACGGTGGAAAAGCACAGGGCACAGCAGATGCCATGTCCTGTGACGTCCTGACCGCTATCCGACAAGACACTGTTCGTTTTTCGGTGACAACGCGTCAGCTGAAGGGACACGGGCAGAGCCCTGGCATCAGCATTTGTACATGTCTGCTCGAATCCCAGCACGTGCCCTAGTGTGTGTATATAGATATACCGTATATATATATATAATTATATATACCGTATATCTAGGTGTGCCCTGGGATTTTTTGGCTATGCCAGGTGTGCCTTGGCACAAAAAAGGTTGATAGACACTGTACTAGAGCACTGCTTCTCAAACATTTACATGCCAAGGACCCACTAACTGAGATGTATTTGGCTGCGGACGCCCATCTGAAAAGATGTTGTGCCAGGGACCAACCACCATAAGAGAAGATTTGTGATTTTGTATTTTCAAAATTATGAGTACCGTTTACTAAAAACTAAGCTTCAGACCTCCCAAAACAAACTGATTCGACTACTTCTCGGCCTAAAGCTCATGACAATCCTAATTCCAACACACTTTGCTAGTCTGGTATGGCTCAGGGTAGAAGACAGGTTTAGCAATTAAAATAGGTTTGGTATTGAAATAGCTGCTTTTGAATAACGCAATGAGGAATAAAATAAGATGAAACCAGCTGTCTTTGGTCAATTTATTAAATCGTTTGGCGATCAAACAAACGGATGCCTCTCAGCCCCTCCCAAAGGAACTCTATCGGGGGGGGTCAGAGGCACTACCCAGGTGGCCTTGAGCAGAGCACACACAGACAGTCCATTGTGAGATCATGATGCTATTTTCGGGCACAAGATGTTCAAACTTAAATCAGATGTCAATTAATGTCAATAAAGACAGATCTTACTTATATAGAGGTTTAGCATGGAAAGTTCCTCAACAGTATTTAAGATAGTCAAAGGGGTGCCCTCAATACTCTCATATATGACTAACTACTTCTCCAAAGTGACACCCACCCACCCACAATACTAAAGGGAGCGACAATGATCTGGTACTATACCCAAATATAGAACAAACATGGGAAAATTCTCATTCCACTACTCTGCCACCAAAATGTGGCGAAATCAGGAGACCACAAGGGGGGGTAAATGCAATTTCCAACAGAAAGTAGGTGTCATTCACTGCTGACGTTTTCCCCTTTTCTCCTTTGTACATATAGTGTTTTGTATTTGTTGATGATATGCATTAGTGTGTTATTTTTTGCTATGTTGATTAATTGAATACATAAGACCACAATGGAAAGTCCCCAGGACTTTTGTGTGTTCTCCTTTTAGCCTTAATGTCTTGCTGTACCTCGTGCTGTTTACATGTCTGACTAATAAAGTATTCAATCAATAATTTTGTACCTTTACTCAAGTAACATTTTGAATACAGGACTTTCATTTGCCTGTAGTATTGCAGTATTGCTAGGGATAGTTCACCCCAAAAAATACTTTTTTTCTATCTATTAGTCACCCCATGCATGGAGACTATATGTTTTTTGTTTTTGTCACATTCCTAAGTCAATAATGTGATGACCAGAGGACCGGTAGACAGTGGTTCCAGTAGGAGACACAAAGGAGACTCTTTGTGTGTCCTACCGGAACCGCTACCGGTCATCAAATTATTGTCTTAGGAATGCGAAAAACCAAAAGAAATATCCATGAATCGATAGAAAAGGTATTTTTGGAGGTGAACTATCCCTTTAAGTAAGAAATCTGAGCACTTCTTCCACCACAGTGCTGAATATAGACTCAGACTCACCACACTGAGTCAGCAAGAGTCACCACAAAACACAGTTACCTGCCGTTTACTGGTGGTTGCTATGCCAACTTTTGTGGTGATAAGAGAGCCAATCTGCAACCTTTCTTGTTTGATACCTGTTATGTAAACACCAAAATAACCTAACCTATTCTGTTCTTTACTGTCATCAGAGATGAAAGGAAAAAAGTGGCCAAAAAGTGACCATTAAAGCCCCATTTCAAAAACTAGCTTAAATAGCTGATCTACAAAGCTCACAACACGTTGTGACGCGTTGTGAGCTTGCAGATCTGCAGTTTTCACTATTTTTCTCTTTAACACTTTTTTAGTTTGTCATAAACATACAAATCTGTAACAAGACATGTAAAATAAAAAAATATGTGTATATACTTTTATATGTTGCTGAAACAATTATCTTATTTTGTATAACAAACAAATAAAGAGAGAAAAATAAGGAAACCACGCCTACTTAGGAGACCATTTGTAGGATTTGTGTACCATTTCGCCTCTAGTGGCTTCCATAATACGAAAAAACTAGACCATATCACACCAAAACTAGATGCCCTTCATTGGCTGCCTGTGAGCTCCAGGAGCGATTTTAAAATGTTACTTATTACTTATAAAGCCCTGCATGGGCTGGCCCCTGCTTATATCTTTGATATGCTGTCCCCTCCTAAGTCTGAGCGCATTCTTAGATCCTCAGATAAGGCCCTCCTGGAGGTACCATACACTAACCTAGTAACCCGGGGTGATCGGGCCTTCGCTGCCCGGGCACCTAGGCTGTGGAACGCACTGCAGGTGCAGCTGAGGTTAGCACCATCCGTGCCTCCGTTTAAGTCACTACTGAAAAACTACCTCACCACTAAGTGTTTTTCTTAATTGTTTTGTATATGACTGTACACACCCTAATGTTGTTATTTGTTTAATCAAACAGTTTTTCTATTTTTGTTTTGCTTTGTTGTCGTTTTAGTTTTTTTAACCTTGCTCTGCTCAGCACTTTGTAACTTTGTTTGAAAAGGTGCTATACAAAAAATAAAATAACATGCTTGGGATGGTGTATCTTCCTAAATTAACAATCTTTGGTACGACTACCCACTGGGAACAACAGGAAGTGGTTTAAATCACACAGGATACCCCTTAGGGGTGCTCTACTGGCTCACACAAACACCTGACTCAAATGATCCCTATGAAGGATATTTTTTGGATTGCAGACGCTCATCATCCAGGGCAATTCATAAGTGCAAGATCAGAGTATAAGCAGAGTGGGTATTATCTCTAGCCAACAAACAAGGTAAATAATCACATAAGCAGAGCGCAGAGACAACAATGCAGTGCCTCAAAGAAACTGTAGGATACCAGGTAAAAATGAACCTGCAGCATCTGTCTAAATAACATGCTATCTCAATCACATTCTTAAGATTTTTGGTTGAGAAAAATAAATCTACTAAACAAAACATGAGAACAAATTACCAAGATAACGTCTGCATACAGAAGTAGCCATATCTTGGTCATCCACGAGCATCAATCGAAAGAAAAGGTGTCAAGTAGGGATATACAGAGTGATATAGGGGTTGGGGTAAAGTCTTTAGACTCACCTCAAATGCATGACAAAATGTGATAGATTTTGCTAGACTGATAATCTCCATTTCACAGGGACAACATTGTGTTACGTCTAATCCTACTGCAGTTTTGGTACTCGATGGTGGGGCTACATTTACGTACCGGTACATGCCCTAATAGGTCATTTATACCCCAGACATAGAACAAGGGAACGGTGAGAATTTGTTTGAATTTGATGAACATAACTACGATGTGCAAAAGCTCTGCATTTCTAATGTATTTCAAGTAAACACTGTATTGCGTATTGTGCAGTAAGAACAAACTGTGAACAGTACATGAGCCTAATAATAATGAATGCTTAATGGGTGGTGTGCATAGATGAATAAATCAAAGTCGGATCATTACCTGGATTCATCGTCCCTGGCAATCAACAGAGACATGTGATTGGAGAAGGACGCGGTCCGTAAGATCTCCACCGCCCTATCACGAAACAGGAGAGAGATGTTAATCGTCTCCAGCTGCATGCCTTGACTTGCTGGCCATTGTTCCGGAGTACTGTTGGTCTGACGGCCTCACACAAAAAAACTATGCCTTACCCTAACCTCACAGTGATCTAACATTTGTCTGACTATTGAGACTAATACAGTCCCCGACTTGCCTTGACGATCTGAATTGTAAACCTTTCGCTCGTTTATCAATTCTTTTTTTAAATAATTGATGAAATTGATTAGTTGGATTAACTGTTGCACCCTACTCCTCACCTGTCATTGGTGACTCCAATCAAGCTGATGTCATTGACGTCCAAAAGCAGGTCACCGGACTTAAGCCTACCTAGAGAGAGAGAGAGAGAGAGGGAGGGGGAGGGAGAGAGAGATGAGAGCTGAATGAAAAAATGAAACAAAAGAAAAACAAATAGACATACAGTATGAAACACAGGGAGGGATATGCTTAAAACTGAAATGCTGCATGTCCTGTGTGATACCAAACTTCTACCGCTGCCTCCACCAACAGACAATCCCTACTTGGCAAGACAAGATATTGTGTTAATGAGCATCAGGCAGTACTACTTGTCAACATGTAGGTGTCCTACCTGGGCACCAGGGTCTAAAATGTCTCAGTGGAAGAGGCGGGAGACCACTTCCAACCACTGCAGATGTTCTGTATGTATTGTATTAACATAGAAACATACTCCATCATACAGATTGGCAAAAACTAACATTGTATTCATGAAAATAATACGTTCCGGATTGCAGCTTATCCTCAATCATACAATGAAAATAACAGATCTACAAGCCCATAATGCGTCACCAAACAAGTAGGCCACAGACAGACAGACAGTAATGTTCCTACCGTCCAGGTCGGCCAGTCCACCAGGTATCACCCTCTTGATATAAATGCCAAACTCATCTCCGGTTGAACCTCTGTAACCTCCGATTATCTTCACACCTTTCATGACAGAAAGATCATATGAAAACACCCTGCATGGAATCTACAGTAGAAGTAGTAGTAATAGCAGTGGAGGAAAAAGTACTCAAGTTTTTTACTTAAGTAAAAGTATCAATACTGCAATGTAGAAATGCTCTGTTACAAGTACAGTAAAAGTGCGGAATTCAAAATTTACTTGAGTAAAAGTACAAAAGTATTGGTAACAAAATGCACTTAAAGTACCAAAAGTAGAAAGTAGTCATTATGCAAAATGAAATGAAAGTTTTCAAGCATATAAAATGTATTGTAAATAGCAGATCTACTAGCTCACAATGCGTTGCGACACATTGTGAGCTTGTAGATCGGCTATTTTCAACTGGCCAAAATGTAAATAGGGCTGAAGTGGTTAATGCTTGTTTTGTAATAATAATCCAAATCTACAAAGTAACTACCGTAGTAACTAAAGTTTTCTAATAAATGTAGTGGAGTAAGTGCAACATTTGGATCCGAGATGTAGTGGAGTAGAAGTAAAAATATTGGAAATGCTCAAGTAAAGTACAAATATCACAAAATTGTACTTAAGTACAGTACTTAAGTAAATCTACTTAGTTGCTTTCCACCACTGAGTAATAGTAGTAGTAGTAAGCCAAACGTTAATTCTTACCAAGTCCCGTCTTACAATCACACAACTCCAGTCTCTGAACGGCCCTGTAGATCCCATGAGGGGCCATGATGGTCCTGGGACAAAGAGGCAAATAACACACAGTCAATACATTAACCACCCATTGTACTTTAACGAGCGAAAATAGACGATCCGCAAACTCACAACGCACCGCGGGTACGACGGGTTGTGATTGCAAAGAAACAAACGGTTATGGAAGAGGCCTTCAAAGAAGATGAACCGGGAGCACGCTGGGCGAGACCATAGACATAAATAGTAACCGGAAGATTCGCCCCAAAACTCGTCCCCATGTTTTTTCGCGGACCAGCGGTTCTTGTATTCTGGTATTTGTTTTACTGAGGATAAGGTTAGAAATATGTTTAGGGTTGGGCATAGTTTTAATGAGGTTACGTTTAGGAATAAGGTTAGGTTTGGGCATAGTTTCACTGAGGTTACGTTTAGGAATAAGGTTAGGTTTAGGCATAGTTTCACTGAGGTTACGTTTAGGAATAAGGTTAGGTTTAGGCACAGTTTACCGAGGTCACGTTTAGGAATAAGGTTACGCTTAGGCACAGTTTATTGAGGTTACGTTTAGGAATAAGGTTAGGTTTAGGCATAGTTTACTGAGGTTACGTTTAGGAATAAGGTTAGGTTTAGGCACAGTTTACTGAGGTCACGTTTAGGAATAAGGTTACGCTTAGGCATAGTTTATTGAGGTTACGTCTAGGAAAACAAGGTGAATACCACCGGATTTGCCCCGAGGCGACTGTGTTTTGGGGCAAGCTTCTTTTGGTGCGGTATACACATAAATAGACTGGGGTCGCACGTCAACACCGCTCCCATATTATGCAGGGCAGCTTGCTATAACTCCACTGCAAGAAATGAACTGAGTTATGGAAGAACCTGAGACTAAAACTGTTTTATAACCATTACAGTTACTATCTACATAAGATATGGTGTGTTTTTTTTTTACCATGCAAGCTATACCATAACATAACAGCATGTACATTTCTAACAAACCAATCCTCGGGAAAATCTGTGGAGAATTCAGCGAGTTATACGATTATTTTAATAGTAGAGACCTCCTGCTTCAGTAGACATACATGGGGCAAACGCATGCATTACAACAGTGGTTCTCAAAGTGGGGTCCAGGGACTCGCGGGGTTCTTTGAGGGGGTTCCAAATGGACCCTTGAAGGTCTGTAACTCTGAGAGTTATGGAGGTCCTTCGAATTTGAGAACCACTGCAATAGAAGCCGAAAGCACAGCTCTCCCCTCAAAATATGGCGTTCTTTTTCCTTTTCTGTCATGCAATATTAAAGCAAACAGAACAGATATCAGAATTGCCAGGTACTCTCTAGGCTCCCCCAGTGGTTCACCTGGTAACACAGCACAACACCCACCACATAAATAAGAAGCAGCAGATATGAAAAATAAAATAACTTAAATATACAAAGCCTCCTCCCGTTGCCTTCAGCCTACATGGCGGAGATATTTAACCTGACACTTTCAACAACATGGCAACGTCCCATTACTCTGAAAATGACAGGGCCTCCCTTCCTTCCTTCCTTCCTTCCTTCCTTCCTTCCTTCCTTCCTTCCTTCCTTCCTTCCTTCCTTCCTTCCTTCCTTCCTTCCTTCCTTCCTTCCTTCCTTCCTTCCTTCCTTCCTTCCTTCCTTCCTTCCTTCCTTCCTTCCTTCCTTCCTTCCTTCCTTCCTTCCTTCCTTCCTTCCTTCCTTCCTTCCTTCCTTCCTTCCTTCCTTCCTTCCTTCCTTCCTTCCTTCCTTCCTTCCTTCCTTCCTTCCTTCCTTCCTTCCTTCCATGTCGGGTGTCTGCTCTATACTGTATAAAGTGTCTTGAGACAACTTTTTGTGATTTGGCACAATAATAAAATTGAATTGAAGATTGAATTGAAAATGTCTCTCCGTTAGACTGGACCACTTTTTGTACATTCTGATTCTCAGAGTTAGATTAATACGTACTGTGGTCATTAAAAGAAAAATCAATAGAATAATGGCTAAGATAATCGATAGTTATAGCCCTAAACTGTGCAGAGGTTCAGGCAAGCCAGGAAACAACTAAACGGCAAGTTGCAAATTGGCACAAGGAGGTTCTCAGGATCCAGCCAGACATTGAGGACACAGAAACAAACAATGATGACAAAACGCAGACCAGGAAAAGAGACACGGATTCTACTTACCAGTAAACAGCCCATCCAACCTCTCTGTGTCCCAACGTAGGAATGATGGCATCTCACTGGCAGAGAACACACACACACACACACAGAACAAGAGTGAGTTGTTTGGAGGGAGACAACATGAGATGAGATAAGATGAGACAGCAGCAGCAGTTTAAACCAGGTGTGTGTGTGTGTGTATGTGTATGTGTGTGTGTGACAGACACACAGAGATGGAAATCCGACTAGACAGTCAGAGAAAAACACAGGCTACCTTTCCTTGTTAATCCATGCTGATAGTCACATCACTGAGCTTCACACACACACACACACACACACACACACACACACACACACACACACACACACACACACACACACACACACACACACACACACACACACACACACACACACACACACACACACACACACACACACACACACACACACACACACACACACACACACACACACACACACACCTCTCCATTCTGCTGCATGAGCTGTTAAGACACAGTCAAACCACACATAAACTCTCAAGACAGATTTTTTGTTGTTTTATTTTTAACAAATGAGCTCCCAGATTGCACGACACCTAACACATGCATAGGTTGTGTACTTGTCAACACTAAAGCATGATTTTTTCATGCGAATAATATGGTTTTTTTTAAAACCTTATAAAGTCAATGCAAGCGTACATGGAGCGAAAAAGCGTCTTTTAATTATTCGGAACGAGTCCGAATTTTGCGTATATTCGCCGGTGTGTAACCGCCTTAAGGGGTCGCAACATCCTAGGTTGATTGTGTAGTTTGTTTTCCACTTCAGGTGAAAAAACTACAGCAGAGCAGATTAAAAACATGGCAGACTAGTAAACAACACAGCTACACCAAATAAATGAATAATGAGTGTGTTATATAATAATGAGATTGTCATAGGTGTGTCCAGAGCCTATGTCAATCCCCTAGTGAAAAGTTGATACTTAGGAACCCAGTGGACCCTACGGGTCAGTAAAAAGAGTGGAGCGCACACACAAATAATGGAACCAATTGGGGGGTCATTTGGTTACATTATTTGTGTGCACTCTCAGAGTTAAATGAACACTGAGGATTTTTGTGTAGTTTGGGTTCCCAGAGATACAAATAATATCCATCAGTGGTGGAAGAAGTACTCAGATATTTTACTTAAGAAAGAGTAGCAATACCACAATATAAAAATACTCTGTTACAACTAAAAGGCCTGTGTTCAAAATGTTACTTGAGTAAAAGTACAAAAGTATTGACATCAAAATATACTTAAAGGCATACTGGGTAACGTTTTCAACAAAACTAAAGTTAAATTGTATATCTTTTGTGAGTGGCAAAAGTTTCACAACACCCACTCCATGAATTTCACCCCCGGAAGCTTTTTATTTATATATTTTATATTGAACGTGGACTGGGGGGACTTTCCCGGGGAAATGACGTCATCTGGCCGGAAAACGGAGGTGGAAATGCACTGGTTTCCTGTTTGGCCAGGAACTACCGCAACGGTTTCCTGTTTGGCCAGGAACTATCGCGCTAATAACAAAAAGGAACCTCACGCTGATTTTAAGAGAATGTAGGATTAGAAGATCGAAAAAGAACAGAAAAAGAAAGCACAGCTCATGGTAACTAATGCTCCACTGGCTAAGAGAAACGATCCGTAGATAGTATAAAACAATTAAAAGATCGCTTTTTGAAACGCTTCCGGCTTCCGGTGAAAACGAATGGAATTCTGGGTAATCGAGGATTACGGAAATTCTATGCAGTGACGGTAGTGACCAGCAGAGGTTGCTAAAAATCGTTAGTTGTGATTTTGCATTGTACAACTTTAAAGTACCAAAAGTAAAGTACAAAAATGTTTGAAAATGGCAGATCTACAAGCTCACAACGCTGAGCTTGTAGATCCGCTATTGTCAAATAGCCTATGTATAAAATAGGGCTAAAGTGGTTAATGTATGTTTTATAATATATTAATTTATATCTGCAAAGTAACTAGTAACTAGTAAAAAAAGTAAAAGTATTGAAAATTGGAAATACTCCAGTAAAGTAAAAATACCTCAAAAGTGTACTTAAGTACAGTACTTGTAAATGTACTTAGTTACTTTACACCACTGGTGTCCATATACAGTAATGAATACTCACTGGACTAGGACAGGAAAGTCCATTAATCTCAATAGGATGTATCACTCAAAGCCAACATGTATCTCAATAACACAGCATTTACATAGCTGGAGCATTTCAATTAAAACCAACTCTCTACTCACACCCACAAACAAGATGTACACCTATAAAACAAAAATGGGTCACATATAGGCTAGCAAACACAATATTCAAAAAGGGGAAGTCTTTATAAGCCTAAATTAACCATAAATCTTACCCTATGCAATGTTCCCCCTCTGCTCTCTGTGAAATCCTCCATGATATCAAAATCCAGTGTATCTTGAGTCCATTTGGTACGGCTGTAGCATACTCCGATTCCTGAGGAATAACAATAATAACAATTAGCTTTTTTCATTTGTTTTTTTCAATTAAACAAGTATTTTTTTTCGTTCACTGGTGTAGCCTATTTTCACAATAACCATTCTTGTGTTTTAAGACAACTTCTTTAAACAGTATTCCTCTCTTGAAAGCATCAATAGACTGGAGCTCTTAGAGTGAGTTCCACAGTCGAGGAACTCTGTGGATGTCTGCAACCGAAAACACATGACATGAAAAATTTGAGAATAATTCTGGATGAGCTGATTTATACTACTGTGTTGTGTTTTTATAAGAGAATAAGAACAATTTTAACATTCAGCCATTAAATAATACAGCTCTCCATAGAATTGTTTTTTTTTTGTTTTTATCCCGCGATTTTTGTAACCCATATCTTTCACCCGGTGCCAATTTCCTAAGTGATCCTGGGCGCTACACCAGCCCTACACCAGCACTACACCAGTCCCCCACAGTAGGGAGGCCAGGGCCGAGCTCATGCTTCCTTCAGGCATGAGAGCCAACTGACCTTCTTGTCACCTGACAGGGGGGAGTTTCCCTGGTTGGACGTAGCGCGTGGAAGGAACACGTTATTCCAACCAGTTCCCTTCCCCTCCATCAGGCGCCCCGGCTGTCATGGGGGAGGCGGTATAGCGACCAGGATTACTACATGTTTTTGTGAGGGTATTAACTACCCTAGGAGACACGGGGAGAACATGCAAACTCCACACAGAGTAGGCCCTTTCGCCAACCCCACCTAGGGTATGGGCGCTGATGACGCGGAGGAGAAGACACGCCCTCAGCGCCCACAGCGTCCCCGGCGGGAATCGAACCCAAGACCTTCTAGCTGTGAGGCGACAGCGCTACCGACTGCGCCACCGTGCCTCCTCCACAGAATTGTTTTAGTAACAAAAAACTGACAAATAGAAACACTTAACATTACTCCCACCCATCCACAAACCCACCCACCCACCCACTCACGTAAACCCTACATGCCTTAGAAATGAATAAATAAAATAAAAAACTACAAGCTCAAAGCGCATCGCGATGTGATGCGTTTTGAGCTTGTAGATCAGCTATTTTTACTACATTTGTGTGACACTTTAGCGTGACGAAGTAGGCCATTAAATGACAAAAGATGTTAAAATATGGAGGAATTAAAATGCAAACATACAAAATGAAATGTTTAAACTGTCTGAGAGAGGGTGTCCTGCATTACAAACATATTGGCCCAAAGCCATTTACTGTAACCCTGAAAGCAGATCTTAAATTTCTTCTCAGAAACACCATATTTCATATTTTCATCTCTTTTCAGCGGACTCTCTTCAAGTGGCCATCCAGAAAGAGAGAATACTGACTCCTACAAGCTACTCACAGATGGAGTTGTACACTCTTTTTACTGTGACAGGAAGTTTGCCTGCATCCTTTAATTTCAGAACAACACACTCCAAAAAGGTCAGTGTCTTGTTCAGTCCTTTAGGGCTGGAATCTGTACACAAAATATACGCACAGTAGGAGTCCCAGTGCCATGGAGATGTCATCACAGTCATCTGTGCTCACCTGGCCATCCATTGTGAGCACGATGTAGTTATACTGCATGAGGCGACCCTCCTTGCAGCCTTTAAGCACCATCTTTGGTGTTGACAAGCCGGACGTGCTGGTCTGAGCTTGGCCCTGGGGAAGAGGGAATAGCATTAACCATCTTGTCTAACATTTATTTGAAAGGCAAATTCAACTACTTTCCTACAACTACTCAAATTAGCAATGCAGGATATTACAATTTAGGACGATATCTGATTAACGATGAATTGCATGCTCAAATCTACCGATAAAGATACCGGTATTGCAATATAAGTGTCCAGTAAGGTTTACCTTACACCCGTTACAGTAACTAATACTGGGTGCAGATGCAGATGCAGACTTCTTAAAAACACTGCATTCGTTGATTCGTTAGGCCTGCTGATGCACATTAATTTCGAACAACTTCAACTTAAGAAAAACATTTATTTAGCTGCTTTTAGCCGATATAGCTGCTACCGATATGATGACCGATTAATCGTGCATTTCTATAGCTCAAATACTTTATTATATTACCATTAATTGGAAAATAATGCTATTTTCTTTTCACTTTGATAGAATAGGTACAAAAAGTAAGTAATACATTCTGAAACATGCACTGATTGGTCATCGGTTTGTGAGATAGCTCAAACAGACACACAGACACACACCCTCTCCAAATGGCTAGTCTCCAGCAGTGCTGCGTAAAAATAAAAAAAACAAGCATACAATAAAATAAAAACTAATGCATGCATTTTATTATTTGTTTTTTACAATAATAAAATGTGCAAAAAGTGTAGTGCTTCGATTACATTGTGCTTCTCACACTGTAGTGAACTGTTCATAGCTCAACTCAACTTCAAACATAAACTCTGGGTTCTCGAGAGAAGGCAAGAGCAGATTTGCTGTTTCCAATTGTAGGCCTTAATACAAAAAAAAAATACAATAGCAATTAACAATAATAATAATATTGTTATTATCCTTATCTATATTGAAAATCACATTTTTCCAAATTTGATTCATACAATTTCCTTTTTTCTGTAAAGGAAGCATCACAATGTATGAAATCCACTATAATATAGCTTATTCTTCCAGAAACCAATGAAATTAGAACTAAACCTAATATGTGAGCATGTGTACTGTAGTTCTCAATCTAGCCATGGTATCTCAGTTTAAACACAATGGATAAAATAAACACTAGCCTAAATAATCTTGATGTGATTCATTAACACTTTCATAATACTCAACAGTCATACATCACTAATGTAAATAGATCAATGAAGCCACTAACTTCACATTACTAACTGTAATGTTTGCTATTCAACATAACATATTGTCTCAAGTGCGTGCCAACGACTCGTCACCATGGGGGGTGTGGCATAGCTGCAGACATACTTGAGGGGGGCAATGTTAAGTCAACCTGTTTTATACCCCTCAAAGATGTCCGCCGCTACCAAATGACACTTGTTGACGCCCCCTTCAGGAATTTTGGCACGCTCTATACTTCAGTGGTTCTCAACCATTTCATTGTTTGCCCCAATTTTGTGCCAGGGATTCATATAAGAGATTTGTGGTGTTAATTCCAAATTAATCATGACATTTCAGGGAAAATAGCCAATCTACTTAACTTACTCACAACCTATTGCAATGCAAAGGGTTGTGAGCTTGTAGATTGGCCATTTTCGAATAGCCAAAGTATAAAATAGGGTTAAAGTGGTCAAACTGATTTTTTTGCAGGGGGACCACTGAAAGCCCTTCATGCCCCCGGACCCCACTTTGAGAACCACAATAGTACTAGCTCTGTTACATAGCCTAGGGCATATTGGTTCCAGGGTCCCCACACATTTTTAGCAATGAATTTCCAAAACTTTTCCAAAACTTTTCCAGAATATTTAGCCCAATTTCCATGC
This sequence comes from Gymnoscopelus braueri, assembly GCF_963280865.1. Taxonomy (NCBI): domain Eukaryota; kingdom Metazoa; phylum Chordata; class Actinopteri; order Myctophiformes; family Myctophidae; genus Gymnoscopelus; species Gymnoscopelus braueri. The sequence goes on along the minus strand of NC_137617.1, from coordinate 8,986,424 downwards.
CTATATAACAATCATTCAGCGCAATAATGTGTCTCTTACTCCTATGTAGAATGCCCAAAGATAGGCAGTGTAGCAAAAATAAAGCATAGAATATAGAATAGTACAATTTCATTCAAAATTTCGTGCAAAATTAGGGCATAGCTCACTGGAAGACTCATTATGGCATCCGTATGACTTATTTTATTTAAATAATATATGCCATCACACAGCCCGTTCGGCAAAAATCTACTTATGTTACATATTTCGTGTAATGTTATACATGTTTATGAAAATGTTTTGTATTAACAAAATCAATAGCCAAAAACAATGCATAGCCAAATATTTTTCCAGGACCCTTGATAAATTCCAGGACCTTTGATCAATTCCCAAACTTTTCCAGTACTGGATTATTTTTTTTTCAATTTCAAAATATTTCCAGGAATTTCATGACCGTGGGGACCCTGTGGTTCTCAAAGTGGGGTCCGGGGACCCCCAGGGGTACTTGAGGGATTTCCAGGGGGTCCCCAGCTAAATTATATATAGAAAATAGGAACCAAATGTCCATTTGTACCATCTCAGAGTTAAATTAACATTGATTTTACAACATAAATGTGGGTCCCAGAGATAGAAATGCCATTAAATGGGGGTCCGTAGCCTAATGCATGTTAAACTGGGGCTCCTTGAAATTAAGTTAAAAAAAGGTTGAAAATCACTGCTAGAGCCGTAAAAATCTTCTCTTATGGAGGTCCTTGGCATATCTTTTCAAATGGGGGGGTCCGCGGGCTAATAAGTGTCAATGTGGGGGTCCTTGACATGAAAAAGTTTGAGAAGCACTGGCCTGGGGGAGGAACTCCTTCTAGGCTATGTAACAGAGCTATAGAACTATATAGCCAAATAGATTATGTACCAGTCACTATCCGACTGTTTTGAGATTTAAATAGGGTATTTTCGCTATTTTCACTTGTAATGACATGTCCAAAATAGGGACGCCAGGTTGACAGTTGTTAAACTCTGTTGACAGCCACAAAATGGTTGTTAATACTATCATTTGGGCACATAGAGTTAAAAAGGTTTGGGCAACTGTACCCCTGAAGATACGTCATTATACGTACTAGAACGTTTCTAGTTAAAGGCTATGTTTTCACTAGCCCTGACTGTCATACCATCACCATGACAGTCATGGAACCGATTGTTCCTGGTTTTCGATTTTTTTTTACATTCACAACTCTCACATGTACATAAACGTTCAGATTTCAAATATAAAATGCTTACCCCCATGCCACGGATGTTACAAGTTGAGCCGGACAGGTCCGCGATAAGTACCCATATCTGCCGTATTGTTCAATGAAAAGCATTTTTATCCGATCGGGGCCATTTTCTATTATGTTTTATTTTATTTTTTGTAATGTATCAGAGTGCAATACACCTCCCAATCAGTAGTGTCGCGTAGTTGAAAGCATCGTAGAAAATTCGGATAAAATGGCCGGCAATCGGATTTAAAATGTTTTAATGAACAATACGGAATATACAGGTACTTAGACATTTTGCGGCTCAACTTGTTACATCCATGGCATGGGGGTCAGCACTTTATATTTGAAATCTGAACGTTTACATGTGAGAGTTGTAAATGTAAACAAAATCGAAAACCAGGAAGAAACGGTTCCCTATCGCTTGTGACAGACTAGCGTCATGTGAACCATGGCTATGTTTTTGCCACGTGGGAGGCTGGCTCATATTGTTAAAATACTTAATATCCATTATCACCGTCTTAAAGCCACCGTAGCCTAATACACGCCAAAACACTGTAACCTACAAACATAGCAAATTACCAAAATAAAGTTTCCCCAGTAACGTCAAAAGCCAAATTCTTTGCCATTAAACACTCACCTCAACAAATGCCCTCTTCGCTGCTTTCTTCTATTTTTCTTAATGAATCAACGATGACGCAGTTGTATTCTTTTATTTCCAGGAGGATTGTAACGTTCCCTCGAGCCGAACTTTCAAAGCTCGCGCTGTCTCGTTGAGTGAAGCCCAGTGTACCAGCTGTCAGCTGTGTCGCTTGTCAAAAAGGACAAATCTACAAGCTCACAACGCGTTACGATGCGACGCGTTGTGAGCTTGTACATCTGATCTGTTCTTGTTTTGTAACATGACACCCTGCATGGTGAGCTTTGAGTTGGAGCCAACCAATGGGAAAGAACGAAGCACGGTGCGTTTACGTCACTTGGCAGCCATGTTTGTAGTTTTCTTCAGTTTCCTGGAGATTCCAGGAGATACATATGGCTGTAGGCTATTAATAAGCTACTTATTGATGATGATGAACTAAAATGGCTCATGTATTTGACTGACATGTGTGCATGACTGTTTTGTTTGAATTAGACATTTGGGCAGGCCCCATATTTATTAGATGAATTAGATAAAGTGTGATTATGAGAATGTTGTATTCAACTACTAACCCTAGGGGGGCACACACACACATACACACTATATATATATCAGCTGTTACAATTCCAAACATGCAAATGACCCGCTTTAATTACTTCAGTCTATATTAGTAGCTTAATGACTAGTATACAAAATCTATTGTATTGTATTTTTGTGTCCAATGTATTTGTATTTAAGTTCATAAAGTTAACGTATTATAACTAAATGCATTTGAAATTACATATAAAGTAACTTTTCAGGATTCCAATTCAAAAATAGCAAAAATAAATCAGCAGATCTACAAGCTCAAAACTAGTTGCACCGTGACGCGTTTTGAGCTTGTAGATCGGCTATTTTTGCTACTTTTGTGTGACATGGAATGGCGATTGTGAGCTTGTAGATCTGTTCTTGTTTTGTAGACATTTGGTTTGGGCAAAAAAACCACACTGCAAGCTGTCTAGCATGAGCATATTTGATAAAAAGGGGAGAAGGGGAATTCCATGTATAAACCACCACCATGCTCGCTCTCTCTCTCTCTCTCTCTCTCTCTCTCTCTCTCTCTCTCTCTCTCTCTCTCTCTCCCACACACTCTCTCTCCCACACAATAGCATGTGATGTATTATGCTATAAAGTATCTTTTCTTATCTAACCATGCACCAATCACCGGAGACTCACATATTCGTCATAAATCTCATGGCATTCATTTTTTGCAGAGACTTCATTGTGGACCCCTTCAAGCCGAGCTAGCAGACACTAAAGGATTTCAGGTAGGCTAATTCACCACATTTTTCTGCTGTAATCATTATGGACTCATGGAATCATTACGATTGTTACAATGATTGCTAATGTTAAAAGAACAGGTATAAATGGTTTGGCTGATTGGGTGTGGAATTGACCAATCTGCCGTACTTTAATGTTGTTTCCCAGTTCGATCCCGGGCTGGGGCGCTCGCCTAGAGTTAGTGTAGAAGTGTCCTTGAGCAAGACGCTGAACCCCTGCTCCCGATGAGCAAGTTGGTGCCTTGCATGGTTTCCTCCGCCATCGGTGTATGAATGTGTGTGTGAATGGGTTAATGGCACATCAATGCACAATCAGTGTAAAGCACTTTGGATAAGAGCGCTAATTTACCATTTACATTCATGAATGAATTATGGTATGTGGAGGTAGCATCCTGGTGGCTAAAATAGTGGCTAACATTTTGTGCTGGATAAACACTGTGTTATACAAATAACGTGGTTGTGTCACAGATGTCTGGGGCAACGATTGAAAACCTATGGTCCATGACACTTCTATCCTGTGGGAGATAAGTCGCTTTGTATTCTATATTTGACTCTAAAACGAACTTGAAAAAGTTTATTAAAGCTGCGCGACTCTGTTGACAAAACAGACTATGGTGTATACGTCATCACGCTGCGAGGGAGCGCATCAAACGCCGGTTGGCTCAGTAGTGGTCACGTGCGGGTTACCCGCCCCCGAGTGGAATGAGGAGATTTTAGACTGCAGTAGCAGCTCTGTTAACCCCCGCATCCCTGTGTGATAATGATATATAGATTATAGATGATTTATAGAATATATTGAGATAATGATTATTCTGGAATTGGTCGCTTTCATTGCTGTTTCCTCAACAGAAAACCCTCCGTTCCTTTTTATTAATTTCAATGGATTAAAGGGATATTTCACTTTTTTTTTAAACATTTCATTTTTATCGTCTACTCAGGCTTTTGGTAGCACCCGAACAGTTTTTAAGTTGCTTGATTCAGTATTTAGACAGTGACATGTGCTCTGTCCTCCATTTTGGGCCACAGCCATTTTGGCCTGCGACGCTAGTTACACCCGCGGCCGCACTCTTACAGCACAACCCGCCTCTGGTGTAAGGTTACAAGGGCCGCATTACAGTGGTCGAACTGTGTAATTGCAGCTGTGTTCATCGTTTTGCATTTACACTCGCTTGCTGTGTACATGTAAGAGCCATTTGAGCCATGTATATGATTGCTTGTTATAATTGCTTGTTAATTGATGATGTCACTGCAGGGCTTGGTCAAGGCCAAGTTGCCTAGGTATTTAACAGGGCTGTAATCAGCAGCAGGTGTTGCCAGTGGCAGAGGCAAACAGTTTTCGACTGTGTTACATGACAGCTGGAGGTCTGTGGTGCGTTTGACTGTTTATTTATTTATGTTATTATTTACTACATTGCGCAATGTAGCGCCCAAGTCCTATACTTGGGTGTACTTTAAGTGTAGTGTCAAAGTCCTATACTTCTGGCACTATACTGGTTGTCGAGGGAGTTCTGACGTGTGGTCCATATACAAACTGATGTCCACAAGTGTCCGTTGAGTTAATAAACAAACGTTTTATTCTTAGTAGCCTTTGTGCCAATCACTCCAGCATACAGTAAATAATAACATAAATAAATAAATAGTCAAACGCACACAGACCTCCAGCTGTCATGTAACACAGTTGCAACTGTTTGCCTCTGCCACTGGCAACACCTGCTGCTGATTACAGCCCTGTTAAATACCTAGGCAACTTGGCCTTGACCAAGCCCTGCAGTGACATCATCAATTAACAAGCAATTATAACAAGCAATCATATGCATGGCTCAAATGGCTCTTACACCAGCCCCTAATTGCTACTGGCATAAAAACAGAGCAATTATTAAAACAAAAATTACAAAGAGCCATAAACCAAACAAAATACAAATACCATTGTAGGCAATAATAATTCAGGGCAATATTCAAAATTGCATTTCCAAAACTCAAAGTTTTAATCTGCATCTTGACAAAAGGCAGATTTTAGAGAGAGGGGTGATGAGTCAGAGACCTGCCCGAACTCAGGTTTTATCCTTTTCTTTCTGGAGCTCTGCCACCTTCCTTTGCTCCTCTTTCTTGAGCTCTCCCATATTTCTTTCTTTCTCTCTTTTGAGCTTTTAGCTGCTACCTTCTTGATGTATAGGCTTCTTGGCTTCCTTGTCTGCCACCTTCTTTGGCTTTCTAGCCGCGGTGGTTTCTGCATTGAGTGGCTCTTTCACCACTCTGTTCAGCCTGGGCTTCTTCCCAGCTGATAAGCCGCTAATCATGGCACGGGCCTCTACATCATAGCCACCAGCAGCCAGAGCTTTCTTGACCGCAGCCTTGGAGGTGGAAACAGCCTCGACGACAAGCTCAGCGCCGCTAGGGCCGGTCTTCTTGGGTCGTGGAGCTGCTGCCTTCTCAACCACCTCATTGTCAAAGTCATGAGCAGCAATGGAACCCTGAATATCAAACACCTCATTGTTCAAGTTAACATCAGGGCGACTTTGAGCATAGAACCACCTGTCCATTTCATCCATAAAACCTATATTCTGCATTATTTCCCCTCTGTATCCTAAAAAACACAATGTCTGCTTGGATTTACATATCAGTTTCACTCTAACTTTTCAACCCTGTTCATGACTAAATCAGGCTCTTGCAGTCATTGACACTAAACCAGCAATGCATGAAGGGGTGATTAACTCACCAAAGTCTGTTGTCTGTGCATAGTTATAACACCTTTCAATTTATGATCCATTGTATGCCATTACAGCAGAGGTGTGCCTTGTGGATCTGCTATTTTTCAATTATGCTATTTTTGGTGCTATACTTAACTAATTAATCAAAGGTTATTATTTCACACTGATTAGTAGGTTATGACGAATCTTGCATTTATTAATTAGAGTTTAATGTTGGAATTTAAATTACAATATTTAATTTCAATATTTCGCTTTATTCACTATTATTATTATTATTCATGTGCTGTTTGGTGTAATTGCTTGTGTGAGCACTGCTGGTAGGCCTATCCACTTTGTCATGAAAGGATCTGCCAAGGATCTAAAAAGTACACTTTGGCTGCTTGCAACTTGCTTCTCACCCAAAAGTTCATATCACACGCTGCAATATGGGGTTTAAAAGGAACTATACAAACATTTGACAAAATCCAGATCATTGAAATGCAGGACATGTTTCTGTTCATGCAAGGGACAAACTCCCATCTTCAGGACAGTCTATAGTCACCAACATGAAAATGTTTTTAAGTATAGATGATTAGAACATGCTTAAACATTCGACAATTAAGGTCACATTTTATACAATTGCTATACATTGCTACAAAACCATATCCAGTCATTTTGGGGCATAACAATAAGTTGAAGGAAACATTTTGGACAAAATAGCCAATTTTACGTGGAGGTGCCCAGATGTCCTATAGTGCCCACATATCCTATCCAAATAGCCTTCCCCATTACCTGCCTATGTTTTCTGGTAATATTTTATATGTCCATGGCAAAAATCTAAGTTTGAAAAAATGTCGGGATTACACACACACACACACACACACACACACACACACACACACACACACACACACACACACACACACACACACACACACAGAGAGGTTCTCAACCTGTTGGTCGGGGTCCCCACATGATTGGGGGGATCTCCAGATGACAGTAAAGTGGCAATTTAAGGACTTTGAATACCTAATTGTCCTATACTAATTTAATACCTAAAGAAAATAAACGAAATTAAAAAAGTCCATTACTGCATCAAAAGTAATCAACAAACTATATTATAAAAACTGGTCAAGACCCTCGTTTCTCTCTCTCTCTCTCTCTCTCTCTCTCTCTCTCTCTCTCTCTCTCTCTCTCTCTCTCTCTCTCTCTCTCTCTCTCTCTCTCTCTCTCTCTCTCTCTCTCTCTCTCTCTCTCTCACGCACACAATAGCATGTATATTGTGAGAGCAGCACATGGAGAAATGTTATGTTCATTTTCTTATCTAGCTTCCGATGTCTCACCATGACAACGGATTAGTCACACATTTCATTGTATCACGAGACTTCATTTTGCTTTCCTCCGACTCCGAGCCAGCCAGAAGACATACGAAACTGATTTCCGGTAATTCAGCTAATTTTGTTTATCTATACTATGAACAATATGGACATTTCCATATAGGCCTTTAAGGCTTAAAACTCGTCTGCGTCTTACCAGGTAAAGAATAATTATGGGGGGCAGGGGGGACTTTATATACGTTCAGGGACGACTGTATGTTTTATTTGGAACCATTGATTCTAATATTACCTGGGAAAAAGTTCTGGCTAAGTGTAATAAATTGAGAAACGATAACAATCCAAGGAATAGAGTTTTGTTATGTGTCTGAAACATTTAGAGCAAGCACGCTAGCCAAATTATAAGTCTGAGTGAGTTTGAAGACTTAAAATCCAGTACCGGTGAATAAGCGTGGAGATGTGTTATTTTGGTTACTTTGTCGAAATTGTGGGCCCACATAGCTATATAGTGCATGATATAGATCTATAGTTAATCTCAGCGTATGTTGTGCAAAATGCGCTGAAAATTGTAACGTTTGTTGATATTGCACACATTTTAAATCTAGATCATTGGTTCTCAAAGTGAACAAAGTGGTTCTCCAAGGGGTCCTTGAGGGAGTTCCAGGTGGTCCCCAGCTAAATGATGGATAGGCTACTAGTTAGGAACCAAATGGACGCTTATGGGTCTGTAACTCTGAGAGTGTACAAATGTGTACACATTTGTACACTCTCTGAGTTACATTAACATTGATTTTACAATATAAATTGGGGTCCCAGAGATAGAAATGCCATTAAATGCAGGTCCGTAGCCTAATGCATGTCAAACTGGGGGTCCTTGAAATTAAAATGGTTGAAAATCACTAGAGGCGTAATAAAAAATCTTCTTTTATGGGGGTCCCTGCTGGCATATATTTTCAATATGAGCTTGTTTCAATTTAGGGGTCCTTGACATTAAAAAGTTGCGCTGTGGGACGAGCAGCGGGCGCTCTCGGTCCGGGGAGTCTGAGTTCATCAAACAAGGTCGGACCGTATTTTGTATACATAATCCACATGTAGTACAACGCGGAAACACAACGTTTTTGACTACACACACTTTATCTTTCCCTGGTTGTGATGATTGATTGATGTACTTTATTTAGTAAGACATGAGAATGGCAGTAGGCTACATGGAAATATAACTCAAGTAAAGCGTTTTTCAGAATACAGATAAGATTCGTTGTATTTGTTGTTCGATATACAGTAGGCCTACATATACATTACACGCTGCATGACTTGCTATGTGTATGGTGATAGATAGATAACTTTGCATTGTGACTGAACATTTAGGGTTTTCGGCTATTGATGTATGAGGATTGTCATGAGTGAGTGATTTATTGTATTGCTTGCAAATAATAGGACAGTGAGTGGATAGGAAAGATATAGGCTACGATTGTTACAATGATTGCTAATGTTAAAAGAACAGGTATAAATGGTTTGGCTGATTGGGTGTGGAATTGACCAATCTGCCGTACTTTAGTGTTGTTGTTGTTTGAATTAAGTATACAGCCTTGCGTAATGCGCACAGTCAGTGTAGACGTGCACTGAGCTGTGGTGGTTATGTATTGTTTCTTTACGTGTGATGTAAAGTTGTGTCTGCTTCATCAAGTATTATGCGGTGCAATATAGCGAATACGACTGTTACAAAAATAAATAAATAAATGAAATGATAATAATGATAAAATAAAGATAACAAGCTATGTGGTTAAGTGGTTGCATGGTTCACAGATCCGCGCGGTCGCTCCATATGGAGGTAGCATCCTGATGGCTAAAGTAGTGGCTAACATTTTGTGCTGGATAAACACTGTGTTGTACAAATAACAGGGCTGTGTCACAGATTTCTGGGGCAACGATTGAGAACCTATGGTCCATTACACTTGTATCCTGTGGGAGATAAATCGCTTTGTATTCTATATTTGACTCTTAAACGAACTTGAAAAAGTTTATTAAAACTGCGCGACTCTGTTGACAAAACAGACAATGGTGTATACGTCATCACGCTGCGACTGACTGCTAGGGAGCGCATCAAACGCCGGTTGGCTCAGTAGTGGTCACGTGCGGGTTACGACAGTGACGGTGTAATGGACCATTTGTACACTCTCAGAGTTACACACCCGTAAGGGGCCATTTGGAACCCCCTGAAGGAACCATGAGGGTCCCTGGATCCACATTTTTGTCCCACTGGTGTAACAGAGTGTTTCCAGTGAACCAACATGCAACAATATCAGCACCCTGACTCTGTTTGACCAGAATGGAACAGAGCCTTCATTAGTATCATAATTGGTAACACCTGTGAATTGATTGATTGATTGATTGATTGATTGATTGATTGATTGATTGAATACTTTATTTAGAAAGACATGGTAAAAGTACATGGAAGTATAGGCCTACAGTTCACGATACAAGGTCCTCTACACACACACCCACACCCACACCCCCACCCACCCACCCACCCACCCACCCACACACACACACACACACACACACACACACACACACACACACACACACACACACACACACACACACACACACACTGTAAACCATCAGAAATAGCTAAACTACAAGCTCACTGGAGCCAGGGGGGAGCACCCCACGCCCATCACTCCTGCCCCCTATACCCCTCCATCCCCTTACTACCATCAGCTATTCAAGCAGGCGTTTAACTGATGACAATTAGGAGAATGATAACGGGTGCTCCCGATCTGATCAACCGGAGGCAAGTCTACACACACACACACACACACAACGCAAAGACAGAGATACAGAGTCAAACTGAATTTGTACTTTTTATAACTACAGTCTTTTGGCTTTAAAGCGAGCCCACATTGTTTCTTTGAGGAACAATATTTTCTAGTTGATGTTTAATGTTCATTTATTGTTGTTGCAAAGTCATATGAAACAATGTTTTTAGGCCCATTGGCCAACAGAGGCCTTTTTATAGATTTTAAATGGTTTAACATTCTGCACTTTAAAGGGAACATATTCTGTATTGGCTTATACTTAACAGGGTTTACTTTACTCAAAAAAAAAATGTATTTTTCTGTTAAGTGCTGTGGTGAGAAATATGTTACAGGAAATTTCTAGTAGCAATTTTACAGTGACATAATTTTTCACTGTATATATATTGTAAGATTACAATATCATTGTTTACAGATGTGTACTGTAATTTGTAATGGAAACTACAGTAAACTACTGTGTGTTTTTTTGGACAGATTTAGGGATTACAGTAAGTATTAACAGTTATATGATGTGATTTGTATTACAGTAAATAAAAATGAACTTTAAAAATAAGTTTTGGGATTTACAGTAATTTTCATTGTCCCAGTTGTATACTGTGATTTGGTCTACAGTAATTTGAATTGTCCCAGTTGTATACTGTGATTTGGTTTACAGTAATACAAATAGTACTGTAAATGTAAACATACTGTGAAATAAATTACAGTACTTTACTGGCATCGTGCTGCCAGTAAGTTACTGTACATTTCACAGCAAATATTTTACAGTGTACAAGTCTGAATGAAATTTCCCCCACAATTACATCTCAATTTCAAAACATATTTGACATCTTCACAAGCACCTAGCAAAAGTGACCTCTCATAGAATGTGGAATATGGAAATTATATCAATGTATATCCATAATGTAAAGTAATGATTACAATAAACTACAGTCAAACAGGTGTGTGTAACAGCAGGCCTATCCTGCAAAGGAATCTCTCTGGTCTATCACATAGATTAACAAACATTGCCCTCTAGTGGGCAAACAGTGGTCAAAATACCACATGCCCATGAAACTCGATGATAGAACATTTTCGAAATAGATAGGCTATAAATTATGACATCATCATTGTGTGTCCACATAATTAGCCACTTGTGTTCTGTTCGCTTTTTATTCTTTATTTAACCCTTATGCTTGTTTTGTTTTTTTTACACCCGAGGCCGCGCTCTTACAGCACAACCCGTCTCTGGTGTAAGGTTACAAGGGCCGCATTACAGTGGTCGAACTGTGTAATTGCAGCTGTGTTCATCGTTTTGCATTTGCACTGGCTTGCTGTGTACATGTGTGTGATCTGAACGAATGATATTCTGCATTATTTCCCCTCTGTATCCTAAAAAACACAATGTCTGCTTGGATTTACATATCATTTGAGTCTTAGATTCAGTTTCACTCTCACTTTTCAAACCTGTTCATGACTAAATCAGGCTCTTGCAGTCATAGACACTATTAAACCAGCAATGCATGAAGGGGTGATTAACTCACCGAAGTCTGTTGTCTGTGCATAGTTATAACACCTTTCAATTTATGATGCCATTACAGCAGAGGTGTGCCTTGTGGATCTGCTATTTTTCAATTATGCTATTTTCGGTGCTATACTTAACTAATTAATTTTATTAAGTTATTATTTCACACTGATTAGTAGGTTATGACGAATCTTGCATTTATTAATTAGAGTTTAATTTTGGAATTTGAATTACAATATTTAATTTCAATATTTCGCTTTATTCACTATTATTATTATTATTATTCATGTGATGTTTGGTGTAATTGCTTGTGTGGTTGAGCACTGCTGATAGGCCTATCCACTTTGTCATGAAAGGATCTGCCAAGGATCTAAAAAGTATACACTTTGGCTGCTTGCAACTTGCTTCTCACCCAAAAGTTCATATCACACGCTGCAATATGGGGTTTAAAAGGAACTATACAAACATTTGACAAAATCCAGATCATTGAAATGCAGGACATGTTTCTGTTCATGCAAGGGACAAACTCCCATCTTCAGGACAGTCTATAGTCACCAACATGAAAATGTTTTTAAGTATAGATGATTAGAACATGCTTAAACATTCGACAATTAAGGTCACATTTTATACAATTGCTATACATTGCTACAAAACCATATCCAGTCATTTTGGGGCATAACAATAAGTTGAAGGAAACATTTTGGACAAAATAGCCAATTTTACGTGGAGGTGCCCAGATGTCTTATAGTGCCCACCTATCCTATCCAAATAGCCTTCCCCATTACCTGCCTATGTTTTCTGGTAATATTTTATATGTCCATGGCAAAAATCTAAGTTTGAAAAAATGTCGGGATTACACACACACACACACACACACACACACACACACACACACACACACACACACACACACACACACACACACACACACACACACACACACACACAGAGAGGTTCTCAACCTGTTGGTCGGGGTCCCCACATGATTGGGGGGATCTCCAGATGACAGTAAAGTGGCAATTTAAGGACTTTAAATACCTAATTGTCCTATACTAATTTAATACCTAAAGAAAATAAACGAAATTAAAAAAGTCCATTACTGCATCAAAAGTAATCAACAAACTATATTATAAAAACTGGTCAAGACCCTCGTTTCTCTCTCTCTCTCTCTCTCTCTCTCTCTCTCTCTCACGCACACAATAGCATGTATATTGTGAGAGCAGCACATGGAGAAATGTTATGTTCATTTTCTTATCTAGCTTCCGATGTCTCACCATGACAACGGATTAGTCACACATTTCATTGTATCACGAGACTTCATTTTGCTTTCCTCCGACTCCGAGCCAGCCAGAAGACATACGAAACTGATTTCCGGTAATTCAGCTAATTTTGTTTATCTATACTATGAACAATATGGACATTTCCATATAGGCCTTTAAGGCTTAAAACTCGTCTGCGTCTTACCAGGTAAAGAATAATTATGGGGGGCGGGGGGGACTTTATATACGTTCAGGGACGACTGTATGTTTTATTTGGAACCATTGATTCTAATATTACCTGGGAAGAAATTCTGGCTAAGTGTAATAAATTGAGAAACGATAACAATCCAAGGAATAGAGTTTTGTTATGTGTCTGAAACATTTAGAGCAAGCACGCTAGCCAAATTATAAGTCTGAGTGAGTTTGAAGACTTAAAATCCAGTACCGGTGAATAAGCGTGGAGATGTGTTACTTTGGTTACTTTGTCGAAATTGTGGGCCCACATAGCTATATAGTGCATGATATAGATCTATAGTTAATCTCAGCGTATGTTGTGCAAAATGCGCTGAAAATTGTAACGTTTGTTGATATTGCACACATTTTAAATCTAGATCATTGGTTCTCAAAGTGGGGTCCGGGGACCCCAAGGGGTCCTTGAGGGAGTTCCAGGTGGTCCCCAGCTAAATGATGGATAGGCTACTAGTTAGGAACCAAATGGACGCTTATGGGTCTGTAACTCTGAGAGTGTACAAATGTGTACACATTTGTACACTCTCTGAGTTACATTAACATTGATTTTACAATATAAATTGGGGTCCCAGAGATAGAAATGCCATTAAATGCAGGTCCGTAGCCTAATGCATGTCAAACTGGGGGTCCTTGAAATTAAAATGGTTGAAAATCACTAGAGGCGTAATAAAAAATCTTCTCTTATGGGGGTCCCTGCTGGCATATATTTTCAAATGGGGGTCCGCAGGCTAATATGTTTCAATTTAGGGGTCCTTGACATTAAAAAGTTGCGCTGTGGGACGAGCAGCGGGCGCTCTCGGTCCGGGGAGTCTGAGTTCATCAAACAAGGTCGGACCGTATTTTGTATACATAATCCACATGTAGTACAACGCGGAAACACAACGTTTTTGACTACACACACTTTATCTTTCCCTGGTTGTGATGATTGATTGATGTACTTTATTTAGTAAGACATGAGAATGGCAGTACATGGAAGTATAACTCAAGTAAAGCGTTTTTCAGAATACAGATAAGATTCGTTGTATTTGTTGTTCGATATACAGTAGGCCTACATATACATTACACGCTGCATGACTTGCTATGTGTATGGTGATAGAGGTTAGAACTTTGCATTGTGACTGAACATTTAGGGTTTTCGGCTATTGATGTATGAGGATTGTCATGAGTGAGTGATTTATTGTATTGCTTGTGTTGGCGCAGCAGCCATACCAGCAAAGGTCTAGATAGCCTTGGACTATACGGAGGAATAAAAGACGCCACACACTTGCATGTAGTTCACATGACACTGACTGAATCTCACGAGTGAGCAAGCCGTGATCTCTTTATTAGCACCAGCTGTGTTAGTACAACCCCTACTGATTGTGATTGACAGATGACAATGATATGACGTCAGCATAAGAGCATTCAAGATATCAATGGTTCACAACAGTTTAACACCCCCACTTGATCTTATTCTGACAAAACCTTTTGACATACATTTACAACTCTTTTTTTTTCTTTTCAATTTCATTTTAACCTTCAACACCAAAAATAAAATACATAAACTTTTCAATCATGACCTTTGTTACAGGTTTGGTTAACATATCAGCAACCATTTGTGTTGTTGGACAGTATTCGATAATAATGTTTCCATCACTAACTGCAGATCGAACAAAATGATATTTGATGTCAACATGTTTACACCTTTGACGACATACAGGATTCTTTGATAAAGCAATTGCCCCTTGGTTGTCCTCAAAGATTGTTACTGGTGCATAATCATTTCCATTGTCCATTCCTTTTAATAACTGCACAAGATAAAAACTTTCCTGTGTAGCAGCTGCCAATGCCATATATTCTGCTTCACATGTGGATAAAGCAACTGTAGGCTGTTTCTTAGACTTCCAGGAAATAACAGGTCCTGTCTGACATAGACTAAAACAGTACCCAGTTGTGCTCCGTCTGTCATTTTGATCTGCTGCCCAATCAGCGTCACAATATGCAACAAGTTTTAGTTTTGAATCACTTCTCTTGTAACACAACTCCTGGTCTACAGTTCCTTTCAAGTATCTTAACACATGTTTTGCTGTTACCATATGCTGTTCTTTTGGTTCGGATAAGTGTTGAGACAACTTACTGACAATAAAACTTAGATCAGGTCTAGTACATGTCATTACATAGATCAAGCTGCCTACCACTTCACGATACCTCTTTTGATCAACAGATTCACCTTCATTGTCAAATTTTAGTTTATACTCACATGGAGTCGATCTTGCCTTGCAGTCAGACATGTCAAACCGTTGCAAAATTTTCATGATGTACCTTTTCTGGTTCATCTTTATTTCACCATCTGTCTGTGTGAAATCAATGCCTAGAAAGTTCTTAAGTTTGCCAAGATCTTTCATCTTAAATTTGGCTCCCAAAATTTCTTTTACATTTTTGATTGTTTGACTGTTGCTTCCTGCAATGATAAGATCATCAACCCAGATTATCAAAATAATCTGTTCACCTTTAGATGTTAGTTTATTGTAAACACAATGGTCAGCCGGATTTTGAATAAAATCATTTTCACTTAGAAAATCATGGAGCATTTTATTCCAATTCCGTCCTGATTGTTTCAGACCATACAGTGATTTGTTAAGTTTACAGACCAGTTTCTCCCCCTTCTCTGACTTAACCTCAAATCCTTCAGGTTGTTCCATATACAACTCGCAATCTATCGGAGCATGTAAATATGCTGTTTTAACATCCATTTGATGCAACTCTAAATCATGTTGTACTGCGATTTGCATTAAACTACGTACAGATGTCATATTTGCAGTTGGAGAAAAGGTTTCCTTATAATCAATACCAGAAATTTGACTATAGCCTTTTGCTACATACCTGGCTTTGCATGTTTTTACTGGGTTTTCTTTTACTGTGTAAACCCATCTGCCCCCCACTGCATGTTTACCTTCTGGCAGTGTGGTCAGAGTAAATGTGTCATTTTCTCTCAGTGAATCAATTTCCTCCTCCATAGCTTTAGCCCATAATTGAGAATTTGGTGATGCCATAGCCTCCTGCACTGTTTGGGGCACATCACAAATAACTCTGTAACAATAATCAAGGGTTAGCTCTTCTTGGTGATCAGATTTTACTTTACACTCATAATCCTTTAAATATTGAGGAGTTTTCCTTTCCCTTTGTGGATAAGATGTACTCTGGCTACTTTGGCCTTCACCTGTCTGAATGTTATCACAAATCTCAGTCTCATTTTCCTGTGACTCTTTTGGGATTACATTTGCCTTTACAATTTTTGGTAGGTGGTTTACAGCTCTCCTTATACTGAAATCTTCATCACATGTTTCCTGCTCTGTTTGAGTCTGACTCTCAATTACACTCTTGGTGATGAATTTGACCAACCTATTTTTGAGTACTTTTCCTGTGTCAGGATAAAAGACCAAATAAGCAGGGCTGTTCTTATCATACCCTACAAAAATACCCTTTTCACATCTTGAATCCAACTTTTTCTTGTCTTGCTTGTAAGCATAGCATGGTGACCCAAATGTTCTCATTTTTGAAAGATTAGGCTTCTTTCCTGTCAACATATAGTATGGAGTCTGTCCTACACGTCTGTTGAAACACCTATTTCTAATGACAGCAGCAGTCATAACTGCATATGTCCACAACTCTTTTGGTAGGTTACTCTCAATTAGCATGCATCTTGCCATTTCAAATAATGTTCTCCAATTTCTCTCAGCTGTCCCATTCTGATGGGGTGAATAAGGAGCTGAGGTCTCATGTCTGATGGCATTCTTACTTAGCAATGATTGAAATTGACCAGAAGTATATTCTGTACCATTATCCGATCTAATGCATTTGATCTTGCCATAAGGTGAAACGTCAGCAATGTACTTCTCAGTAGCCTTGACTGTGTCACTCTTAGATTTCAAAAAATAAACAAAAACTGCTCCTGAATAGTCATCAGTAAAAGCTAATGTGTATCTGAACCCATCTTTAGCAGTAGGATCTATAGGTCCAGACAAATCTGTGTGTACAAGCTGCAGTGCAGCCTTTGCCCTTTCATCTGGCTCTCTGCTCCTGCTCTGAGCAAATTTACCTTTTGTGCACACTTCACATGTCAAATTAGATGTATCAGTTTTGCCTTTAATTGCCATACCCTCAGTGACATTTTGCAATTTTAACACATCTTCGTAGTTACAGTGACCTAGAATTTCGTGCCATGTTTTGATATCAAAACACCCATGACATTCATCAACATTCTCATCATTAACTGTGTTTAAATAAAACAATCTATCATACACCTTAATGTCAAATGTCGTACCGTTCTCGTGAATGAGCTTGTTCTGTCCTTCTTTGAATATGACTGTGGCTCCCTTGGTTGTCGCTGCTTTGACCGAGAAAATGTCTTGGGGAAAGGATGGGACGTACAGCGCCCCCGTCAGCATAGTCTCCACCTCTCGACCCGTATTGTCTTTCAGCCAAACTTTTGCAGCACCTCTCTTCAGCGCTACGCCAGAGGCCCTCACTCCATCAGCCAACTCCAGGACATGTTTTCGTGGCTCGAAACTCTCGTCAAAGTCTTTGAATTTGTTCATATCGGTCACTATGTGCGATGTAGCACCGGTGTCGACCATAAGCCCCCTCTGCTTCAGTCCACCGCCCGGGTCGCTGTCCACCTGGCGTACCTTGAAGGCGAATGTGTGGTGGTCGTCGTGGCGGTCCTCTTCATCCATGGCCTGTTTCACGTTGTCTCGTCGTCCTCTCCGCCTGCAGTTTGCATCACTGTGCGTGGAACTCCTGCAAAAACTGCACCACTGTCTCTGTTGTTCCCTGTGACCAGCAGCCTGAGCCTTGCACTCACGGGCCTTGTGGCCCTTCTGGCCGCAGCTATAACAGGACAGCAGCTTCACATTAAAGTCTTTGCCTCTTACTTTCATCACGCTGTCGTCAACTGAGCTTCCACTGAACTTCTCAGTGCTCTCGTAGCTCCTCAGCTTCGTCTTGAACTCGGCGAAGGTGATCTTCTCGTCACTTTGTGTAGTGTGGATGGCAAATGGCTTAAATGACTCTGGCAGCCCCTTCAGAATCATAGCTATCAATAAACCGTCACTCAAAATCTCTTCTGCATTTCTCAGTGCTGTGATGGCAGTCTCTGCTCGAATAATATAGTCTGTGATGCTCTCATTAGCAGATTTCTGGAGAGACGTAAGCTCTGTATACAAGCTGATCACACGCGGTTTTCCTTTACCTGCGTAGTGATCCCTCAGAATCTTCAACGCCTTTCTCCCATCATCCGCTGCATCTCTCATGATCAGAGACAGACTTTTATCGTCCAACAATTGAATAAGTTCAGCGTAGACTTCTTCATTTTTATCAACGTCTTCTGCGGCTCTTACCGCGGCCTCTTCTGCATCCTCTTCGTCCCCGCCGTCGTCAGGCTCGGGCGCTTTCAATATGGTGCTCTTCAGGCCTTGTAGACGCAGGTGGCCAAGAAACTTTGTTTCCCACAACTCGTAGTTTTTCTCATCTCCGTCAAAGCACAAACGATTCCATCGGCTTCCAAAATCCTTTCTGGGCCCATAACCTGTTGGCGCAGCAGCCATACCAGCAAAGGTCTAGATAGCCTTGGACTATACGGAGGAATAAAAGACGCCACACACTTGCATGTAGTTCACATGACACTGACTGAATCTCACGAGTGAGCAAGCCGTGATCTCTTTATTAGCACCAGCTGTGTTAGTACAACCCCTACTGATTGTGATTGACAGATGACAATGATATGACGTCAGCATAAGAGCATTCAAGATATCAATGGTTCACAACAGTTTAACAGCTTGGTATAGCTGCAAATAATAGGACAGTGAGTGGATAGGAAAGATATAGACTACGATTGTGACAATGATTGCTAATGTTAAAAGAACAGGTATAAATGGTTTGGCTGATTGGGTGTGGAATTGACCAATCTGCCGTACTTTAGTGTTGTTGTTAGCCTTGCGTAATGCGCAGAGTCAGTGTAGACGTGCACTGAGCTGTGGTGGTTATGTATTGTTTCTTTACGTGTGATGTAAAGTTGTGTCTGCTTCATCAAGTATTATACGGTGCAATATAGCGAATACGACTGTTAAAAAAAAAATAAAAAAAATGAAATGATAATAATGATAAAATAAAGATAACAAGCTATGTGGTTAAGTGGTTGCATGGTTCACAGATCCGCGCGGTCGCTCCATATGGAGGTAGCATCCTGGTGGCTAAAGTAGTGGCTAACATTTTGTGCTGGATAAACACTGTGTTGTACAAATAACAGGGCTGTGTCACAGATTTCTGGGGCAACGATTGAGAACCTATAGTCCATGACACTTGTATCCTGTGGGAGATAAATCGCTTTGTATACTATATTTGACTCTTAAACGAACTTGAAAAAGTTTATTAAAACTGCGCGACTCTGTTGACAAAACAGACAATGGTGTATACGTCATCACGCTGCGACTGACTGCTAGGGAGCGCATCAAACGCCGGTTGGCTCAGTAGTGGTCACGTGCGGGTTACGACAGTGACGGTGTAATGGACCATTTGTACACTCTCAGAGTTACACACCCGTAAGGGGCCATTTGGAACCCCCTGAAGGAACCATGAGGGTCCCTGGACCCACATTTTTGTCCCACTGGTGTAACAGAGTGTTTCCAGTGAACCAACATGCAACAATATCAGCACCCTGACTCTGTTTGACCAGAATGGAACAGAGCCTTCATTAGTATCATAATTGGTAACACCTGTGAATTGATTGATTGATTGATTGATTGATTGATTGATTGAATACTTTATTTAGAAAGACATGGTAAAAGTACATGGAAGTATAGGCCTACAGTTCACGATACAAGGTCCTCTACACACACACCCACACCCACACCCACACCCACACCCACACCCACACACACACACACACACACACACACACACACTGTAAACCATCAGAAATAGCTAAACTACAAGCTCACTGGAGCCAGGGGGGAGCACCCCACGCCCATCACTCCTGCCCCCTATACCCCTCCATCCCCTTACTACCATCAGCTATTCAAGCAGGCGTTTAGCCTATGACAATTAGGAGAATGATAACGGGTGCTCCCGATCTGATCAACCGGAGGCAATTCTACACACACACACACACACAACGCAAAGACAGAGATACAGAGTCAAACTGAATTTGTACTTTTTATAACTACAGTCTTTTGGCTTTAAAGCGAGCCCACATTGTTTCTTTGAGGAACAATATTTTCTAGTTGATGTTTAATGTTCATTTATTGTTGTTGCAAAGTCATATGAAACAATGTTTTTAGGCCCATTGGCCAACAGAGGCCTTTTTATAGATTTTAAATGGTTTAACATTCTGCACTTTAAAGGGAACATATTCTGTATTGGCTTATACTTAACAGGGTTTACTTTACTAAAAAAAAATGTATTTTTCTGTTAAGTGCTGTGGTGAGAAATATGTTACAGGAAATTTCTAGTAGCAATTTTACAGTGACATAATTTTTCACTGTATATATATTGTAAGATTACAATATCATTGTTTACAGATGTGTACTGTAATTTGTCTTCATTTTAATGGAAACTACAGTAAACTACTGTGTGTTTTTTTGGACAGATTTAGGGATTACAGTAAGTATTAACAGTTATATGATGTGATTTGTATTACAGTAAATAAAAATGAACTTTAAAAATAAGTTTTGGGATTTACAGTAATTTTCATTGTCCCAGTTGTATACTGTGATTTGGTCTACAGTAATTTGAATTGTCCCAGTTGTATACTGTGATTTGGTTTACAGTAATACAAATAGTACTGTAAATGTAAACATACTGTGAAATAAATTACAGTACTTTACTGGCATCGTGCTGCCAGTAAGTTACTGTACATTTCACAGCAAATATTTTACAGTGTACAAGTCTGAATGAAATTTCCCCCACAATTACATCTCAATTTCAAAACATATTTGACATCTTCACAAGCACCTAGCAAAAGTGACCTCTCATAGAATGTGGAATATGGAAATTATATCAATGTATATCCATAATGTAAAGTAATGATTACAATAAACTACAGTCAAACAGGTGTGTGTAACAGCAGGCCTATCCTGCAAAGGAATCTCTCTGGTCTATCACATAGATTAACAAACATTGCCCTCTAGTGGGCAAACAGTGGTCAAAATACCACATGCCCATGAAACTCGATGATAGAACATTTTCGAAATAGATAGGCTATAAATTATGACATCATCATTGTGTGTCCACATAATTAGCCACTTGTGTTCTGTTCGCTTTTTATTCTTTATTTAACCCTTATGCTTGTTTTGTTTTTTTTACACCCGAGGCCGCGCTCTTACAGCACAACCCGTCTCTGGTGTAAGGTTACAAGGGCCGCATTACAGTGGTCGAACTGTGTAATTGCAGCTGTGTTCATCGTTTTGCATTTGCACTGGCTTGCTGTGTACATGTGTGTGATCTGAACGAATGATATTCTGCATTATTTCCCCTCTGTATCCTAAAAAACACAATGTCTGCTTGGATTTACATATCATTTGAGTCTTAGATTCAGTTTCACTCTCACTTTTCAAACCTGTTCATGACTAAATCAGGCTCTTGCAGTCATAGACACTATTAAACCAGCAATGCATGAAGGGGTGATTAACTCACCGAAGTCTGTTGTCTGTGCATAGTTATAACACCTTTCAATTTATGATGCCATTACAGCAGAGGTGTGCCTTGTGGATCTGCTATTTTTCAATTATGCTATTTTCGGTGCTATACTTAACTAATTAATCAAAGGTTATTATTTCACACTGATTAGTAGGTTATGACGAATCTTGCATTTATTAATTAGAGTTTAATTTTGGAATTTCAATTACAATATTTAATTTCAATATTTCGCTTTATTCACTATTATTATTATTATTATTCATGTGATGTTTGGTGTAATTGCTTGTGTGGTTGAGCACTGCTGGTATAGGCCTATCCACTTTGTCATGAAAGGATCTGCCAAGGATCTAAAAAGTACACTTTGGCTGCTTGCAACTTGCTTCTCACCCAAAAGTTCATATTAGACACGCTGCAATATGGGGGTTTAAAAGGAACTATACAAACATTTGACAAAATCCATGATCATTGAAATGCAGGACATGTTTCTGTTCATGCAAGGGACAAACTCCCATCTTCAGGACTGTCTAGTCACCAACATGTCCGTATACACGGACAAACGTGTGGCAAGACTTGTCCATGTCCGTGGCAATTTTTTGATTTGAGAGAGAAATTATGAAAAATATATACATTGATTTCATTATAATAATGTAAATAAAAATATGTCTTCTCAAGTATTCACAATCTAAGATTTCCTGAATGTGCATGAATTAATTTGGTAAAGTGTCGGGATGACATTAAAAAAAAAAAAAAAAGCACCTGTCAATTGTGCCCCATACCATATGTGCTCGCCCCAAAACACTCACCCTCATTGTTCCGCGGACCAGCGGTTCTTGTATTCTTGTATGTGTTTTACTGAGGATAAGGTTGGGAATAACGAATAAGTTATGGTTAGGCATGGTTTTACTGAGGTTACATTTACCTCAGTAAAATAAGGTTAGGTTTAGGCATCGTTTACTGAGGTTTGGGTTGAGGAATACCAGGTCAATACCGCCGGGTTTGCCCAGGGGCGACTGTGTTTTGGGCCGAGCGTTTTGTTAGTCACTGTCCCCTCCGCAGAGAGAGAGAGAGAGAGAGAGAGAGAGAGAGAGAGAGAGAGAGAGAGAGAGAGAGAGAGAGAGAGAGAGAGAGAGAGAGAGAGAGAGAGAGAGAGAGAGAGAGAGAGAGAGAGAGAGAGAGAGAGAGAGAGAGAGAGAGAGAGAGAGAGAGAGAGGTAACTTTAGCAGTCAGTTTTTTACTGTCTTTGCATCATTAGCTGTGCATTATTGTTTACAGTCAGTGCATTTAATTGCTGTTATTTACATCATAACGTTGAACATGTGGTCCTTAAATAAGCCATAATAGTTGGTCAAATAGACGGTAGGATAGGTGGACCAAGGAAGAGTGGGCACCTCTGTGTTTAATTGGCAATTTCTTCCAAAAAAAGAAAGAAACGAAAATGTTTGGAAAATGTTTTTAAGTATAGATGATTAGAACATGCTTAAACATTCGACAATTAAGGTCACATTTTATACAATTGCTATACATTGCTACAAAACCATATCCAGTCATTTTGGGGCATAACAATAAGTTGAAGGATAAAATTAAGTCTGACAATGATGTACCGTGCATGTTCACATCATGTATACTTTACATATAAGATTAAGAAAATTTTTCAGTATATTTTTAAACATTTTGGACAAAATAGCCAATTTTACATGGAGGTGCCCAGATTTCCATGCCCACCTATCCTGCTGTATCCAAATAGCCTTCCCCATTACCTGCCTATGTTTTCTGGTAATATTTTATACGTCCGTGGCAAAAATCTAATTTTGAAAAAATGTCGGGATTATATTCTAGTCATTAATTAGTAATTAATTACACATTCTTGGAGAAATGTTATTTTGTTCATTTTCTTATCTACCAGCTTCGATGTCTCACCATGACAACGGATTAGTCACACATTTCATTGTATCACGAGACTTCATTTTGCTTTCCTCCGAGCCAGCCAGAAGACATACGAAACTGATTTCCGGTAATTCAGCTAATTTTGTTTATCTATACTATGAACAATATGGACTTTTCCATATAGGCCTTTAAGGCTTAAAACTCGTCTGCGTCTTACCAGGTAAAGAATAATTATGGGGGGCAGGGGGGACTTTATATACGTTCAGGGACGACTGTATGTTTTATTTGGAACCATTGATTCTAATATTACCTGGGAAAAAGTTCTGGCTAAGTGTAATAAATTGAGAAACGATAACAATCCAAGGAATAGAGTTTTGTTATGTGTCTGAAACATTTAGAGCAAGCACGCTAGCCAAATTATAAGTCTGAGTGAGTTTGAAGACTTAAAATCCAGTACCGGTGAATAAGCGTGGAGATGTGTTATTTTGGTTACTTTGTCGAAATTGTGGGCCCACATAGCTATATAGTGCATGATATAGATCTATAGTTAATCTCAGCGTATGTTGTGCAAAATGCGCTGAAAATTGTAACGTTTGTTGATATTGCACACATTTTAAATCTAGATCATTGGTTCTCAAAGTGGGGTCCGGGGACCCCAAGGGGTCCTTGAGGGAGTTCCAGGTGGTCCCCAGCTAAATGACTAGTTAGGAACCAAATGGACGCTTATGGGTCTGTAACTCTGAGAGTGTACAAATGTGTACACATTTGTACACTCTCTGAGTTACATTAACATTGATTTTACAATATAAATTGGGGTCCCAGAGATAGAAATGCCATTAAATGCAGGTCCGTAGCCTAATGCATGTCAAACTGGGGGTCCTTGAAATTAAAATGGTTGAAAATCACTAGAGGCGTAATAAAAAATCTTCTCTTATGGGGGTCCCTGCTGGCATATATTTTCAAATGGGGGTCCGCAGGCTAATATGTTTCAATTTAGGGGTCCTTGACATTAAAAAGTTGCGCTGTGGGACGAGCAGCGGGCGCTCTCGGTCCGGGGAGTCTGAGTTCATCAAACAAGGTCAGACCGTATTTTGTATACATAATCCACATGTAGTACAACGCGGAAACACAACGTTTTTGACTACACACACTTTATCTTTCCCTGGTTGTGATGATTGATTGATGTACTTTATTTAGTAAGACATGAGAATGGCAGTACATGGAAGTATAACTCAAGTAAAGCGTTTTTCAGAATACAGATAAGATTCGTTGTATTTGTTGTTCGATATACAGTAGGCCTACATATACATTACACGCTGCATGACTTGCTATGTGTATGGTGATAGAGGTTAGAACTTTGCATTGTG
This sequence comes from Gymnoscopelus braueri, assembly GCF_963280865.1. Taxonomy (NCBI): domain Eukaryota; kingdom Metazoa; phylum Chordata; class Actinopteri; order Myctophiformes; family Myctophidae; genus Gymnoscopelus; species Gymnoscopelus braueri. Next base: position 8,961,472 of record NC_137617.1, on the reverse strand, counting down.
ACTGAACATTTAGGGTTTTCGGCTATTGATGTATGAGGATTGTCATGAGTGAGTGATTTATTGTATTGCTTGGTATAGCTGCAAATAATAGGACAGTGAGTGGATAGGAAAGATATAGACTACGATTGTTACAATGATTGCTAATGTTAAAAGAACAGGTATAAATGGTTTGGCTGATTGGGTGTGGAATTGACCAATCTGCCGTACTTTAGTGTTGTTGTTAGCCTTGCGTAATGCGCACAGTCAGTGTAGACGTGCACTGAGCTGTGGTGGTTATGTATTGTTTCTTTACGTGTGATGTAAAGTTGTGTCTGCTTCATCAAGTATTATACGGTGCAATATAGCGAATACGACTGTTAAAAAAATAAATAAATAAATGAAATGATAATAATGATAAAATAAAGATAACAAGCTATGTGGTTAAGTGGTTGCATGGTTCACAGATCCGCGCGGTCGCAGCAGTGTTCCGTCAGCAACTATAACGGAGCAACTATAAGACTTCCGGTGGACGATCTCTTCAGAATAAGAGTACCCTCTAGAGTAAAAAGAAACCATTGAAAACCATTGAAAAACGGTTCATTTGCACATTAAAACTATAAATTAAGCATTTAAACGAAGCTATATAACACATATTATGTTTCTGTGTAACAAAAACGGATTTAAAACATTAATAATTTATCTAAATTGATAGATGCTGTTCAAAGGAGTGCATAGCCTATACAAATTGGACACTGGACAGGAGACGGTGCTTAGTGCCGGAACTTCTGAGGTACGCACGCGTTCGGGGAGACCCCCTCTACACCGCCACACTCTCCGCTAAGCGGCACTAAGGTGTAGAAAAAAGTGGCGGGCCGTCCAGTGAGGTCAGGGGTCAGAAAAGGGCCGTTTTCAGTGCATAGCCTATACAAATTGGACACTGGACAGGAGACGGTGCTTAGTGCCGGAACTTCTGAGGTATGCACGCGTTCGGGGAGACCCCCTCTACACCGCCACGCTCTCCGCTAAGCGGCACTAAGGTGTAGAAAAAAGTGGCGGGCCGTCCAGTGAGGTCAGGGGTCAGAAAAGGGCCGTTTTCAGTGCATAGCCTATACAAATTGGACACTGGACAGGAGACGGTGCTTAGTGCCGGAACTTCTGAGGTACGCACGCGTTCGGGGAGACCCCCTCTACACCGCCACACTCTCCGCTAAGCGGCACTAAGGTGTAGAAAAAAGTGGCGGGCCGTCCAGTGAGGTCAGGGGTCAGAAAAGGGCCGTTTTCAGTGCATAGCCTATACAAATTGGACACTGGACAGGAGACGGTGCTTAGTGCCGGAACTTCTGAGGTACGCACGCGTTCGGGGAAACCCCCTCTACACCGCCACACTCTCCGCTAAGCGGCACTAAGGTGTAGAAAAAAGTGGCGGGCCGTCCAGTGAGGTCAGGGGTCAGAAAAGGGCCGTTTTCAGTGCATAGCCTATACAAATTGGACACTGGACAGGAGACGGTGCTTAGTGCCGGAACTTCTGAGGTACGCACGCGTTCGGGGAAACCCCCTCTACACCGCCACACTCTCCGCTAAGCGGCACTAAGGTGTAGAAAAAAGTGGCGGGCCGTCCAGTGAGGTCAGGGGTCAGAAAAGGGCCGTTTTCAGTGCATAGCCTATACAAATTGGACACTGGACAGGAGACGGTGCTTAGTGCCGGAACTTCTGAGGTACGCACGCGTTCGGGGAGACCCCCTCTACACCGCCACACTCTCCGCTAAGCGGCACTAAGGTGTAGAAAAAAGTGGCGGGCCGTCCAGTGAGGTCAGGGGTCAGAAAAGGGCCGTTTTCAGTGCATAGCCTATACAAATTGGACACTGGACAGGAGACGGTGCTTAGTGCCGGAACTTCTGAGGTACGCACGCGTTCGGGGAGAGCCCCTCTACACCGCCACACTCTCCGCTAAGCGGCAGAGGTGTATTTTGAAAAGTGGCGGGCCGTCCAGTGAGGTCAGGGGTCAGAAAAGGGCCCTTTTCAGACAATAGTGTATACAAGTGGCCATACCCTAACCCAATAGTATATACAAGTGGCCACACAACCCCACACCATAAAAGAATACAGACAGGCTTTGAAAGTTTAAAAAAAGACCTTTTAATTACTCTTTACTAATAAAACAGTGTACAAATTATCAAAAACAGAATATATATAAATACATTTTCCAATATTTGTTTTTAAACATTGCCAATTGTCTTAAGGTGGACTGAGAGGCTACTTTAGTAGTTTAGTAGTCACAGATTTGATCAATTTACTATATTATTTATAGAAAGGGGATTACCATCTTTGGCATTCCAATTTAAATCTGAAACCTGTTTACAGTCTAATCACAGTGGTTAAACATGGACACACACACACACACACACACACACACACACACACACACACACACAACACACACACACACACACACACACACACACACACACACACACACACACACACATATATATATATATATATATATATATATATATATATATATATATATATATATATATATATATATATATATATATATATATTATTTACTCTTTACCCGATGCTGCAAAGTTTGCCCTTACTTTACAACCTTCTAATCAGCTGTGACCTGCTCAAATCCCCTGCTCATTATAATCACAGACACGATACCGGCAGCATAATTAGAAATAACAGATTTTTTATATACATTTCAACAAAACATTTTAACATACTGTACAACAAGATCAATGATGCACTAACCAAACAGTCAAATATTCACAACCTCTGTAGAAAATATAGGTTTAGTGTGTGGACTACAGTGGCTGGATTCAGACAAAACTGTTTTTTAACTACTGTAGTTGTTGCATTGACACACACACACACACACATACATATATATATATACATATATATTATATTCAATGGTATTTGGGCTTTGTGCTCTAAAGAAATTGAGGGGAAAAAACACCATGCCATGACACACACACACGCACGCACGCGCACGCACACACACACACACACACACACACACACACACACACACACACACACACACACACACACACACACACACACACACACACACACACACACACACACACTGTATTGTATTGTTAAATATGTTATAAACCCCCCACATGTTACACCTGTACAAGCTACTATTATTATTTATAGAAAGGGGATTACCATCTTTGGCATTCCAATTTAAATCGGAAACCTGTTTACAGTCTAATCACAGTGGTTAAACATGGATGTATGGAAAATGTGCCCATTGAATGTGGATCAAAGGCCAATTTCAATAACGACCTGTTAGGGCTAAGGCTAATTCTTATAAATACATCCATCAATGCAGTGGTGGAAAAAGTACTAAAATGTTTTACTTAAGTAAAAGTATCAATACTGCAATGTAGAAATACTCTGCAAAAGTAAAAGTCCTGAATTCTAAATGTAATTGAGTAAAAGTACTGGTATCAAAATGTAATTAAATATACAAATATTTTGCTTGTAGATCGGCTATTTTCAAATTTCCAAAGTTTAAATAGGGCTGAAGTGGTCTTGTAATTATAATCAAAAATATACAAAGTAACAAGTAACTAGTATAATATCTGCCTCTGAAATGTAGTGGAGTAGTACTTAGTTACTTTCCACCACTGTATAAGTGTATTTTTCAAAATGCATAGTACAGTAATTGATTACATGTACTTAGTTACTTTCCACCACTGTATAAATGTCTTTTTCGAAATGCATGTATGTCTTTCATAAAACATTAAATGCGATGCTCTTACTTTGAAGGCAACCGGAAACCTTATAGTTGCTAGCTCAAAAACCGGATGTGTTATATTTGCTACCGGAACGGAGCTCGCGGTCGCTGGAGGTAGCATCCTGGTGGCTAAAGTAGTGGCTAACATTTTGTGCTGGATAAACACTGTGTTGTACAAATAACGGGGCTGTGTCACAGATTTCTTGGGCAACGATTGAAAACCTATGGTCCATGACACTTGTATCCTGTGGGAGATAAATCGCTTTGTATACTATATTTGACTCTTAAACGAACTTGAAAAAGTTTATTAAAACTGCGCGACTCTGTTGACAAAACAGACGATAGTGTATACGTCATCACGCTGCGACTGACTGCGAGGGAGCGCATCAAACGCCGGTTGGCTCAGTAGTGGTCACGTGCGGGTTACGACAGTGACGGTGTAATGGACGGTGTAATGGACCCTTACGGGTCCATTTGGTTCCATTTGTACACTCTCAGAGTTACACACCCGCAAGGGGCCATTTGGAACCCCCTGAAGGAACCATGAGGGTCCCTGGACCCACATTTTTCTCCCACTGGTGTAGCAGAGTGTTTCCAATGAGCCAACATGCAACAATATCAGCACCCTGACTCTGTTTGACCAGAATGGAACAGAGCCTTCATTAGTATCATCATTGGTAACACCTGTGAATTGATTGATTGATTGATTGATTGATTGATTGATTGATTGATTGATTGATTGAATACTTTATTTAGAAAGACATGGTAAAAGTACGTGGAAGTGCAGTTCACAATACAAGGTCCTCTAAACTGGATCGCTCATAAAAGCACTTGGCTTATTTAAAATGAGATCCCCGTGCACTCAAATCATGATGACATTTGAGAAAGACATACAAATATACACTACTATGCAGAACGTCATACAATCAGTTTACAGGTTACTGGTATGAAAAGCAAGAAATATGTAATAATTTAGGAGGAGGGGGGGGGGGGGTAGGTTAAGACTTTGACAGGGGCCAATCCTAAAAGACACAATGTCTGCTTGGATTTACATATCATTTGAGTCTTAGATTCAGTTTCACTCTCACTTTTCAAAGTTCATGACTAAATCAGGCTCTTGCAGTCATTGACACTATTAAACCAGCAATGCATGAAGGGGTGATTAACTCACCAAAGTCTGTTGTCTGTGCATAGTTATTATAACACCTTTCAATTTATGATCCATTGTATGCCATTACAGCAGAGGTGTGCCTTGTGGATCTGCTATTTTTCAGTGATGCTATTTTCGGTGCTATACTTAACTAATTAATCAAAGGTTATTATTTCACACTGATTAGTAGGTTATGATGAATCTTGAATCTTGCATTTATTAATTAGAGTTTAATTTTGGATTTTGAATTACAATATTTAATTTAAATATTTTGCTTTATTCACTATTATTATTATTATTATTATTCATGTGATGTTTGGTGTAATTGCTTGTGTGGTTGAGCACTGCTGGTATCCACTTTGTCATGAAAGGATCTGCCAAGTACACTTTGGCTGCATGCTTGCAACTTGCTGCTCACCCAAAAGTTCATATTAGACAGCTGCTCTTATAGGAATATGGGGTTTAAAAGGAACTATACAAACTTTTGACAAAATCCATGATCATTGAAATGCAGGTTTCTGTTCATGCAAGGGACTAACTCCCATCTTCAGGACTGTCTAGCCTATAGGGCCTAGTCACCAACATGTCCGTGTACACGGACAAACGTGTCCGTGGCAAGACTTGTCCATGTCCGTGGCAATTTTTTGATTTGAGAGAGAAATTATGAAAAATATATACATTGATTTCATTATAATGTAAATAAAGATATGTCTTCTCAAGTATTCACAATCTAAGATTTCCTGAATGTGCATGAATTAATTTGGTAATGTGTCCGGATGACATATATTATATATTTTTAAAAAAGCACCTGTCAATTGTGCCCCATACCATATGTGCTCGCCCACCCTCACCCCCATTGTTCCGCGGACCAGCGGTTCTTGTATTCTTGTATTTGTTTTACTGAGGATAAGGTTTAGGAATAAGTTATGGTTAGGCATAGTTCTACTGAGGTTACGTTTACGAATAAGGTTAGGCAGGCGTTTAACTGATGACAATTAGGAGAATGATAACGGGTGCTCCCGATCTGATCAACCGTAGGCAAGTCTACACCCACACACAACGCAAAGACAGAGATACAGTCGGATATATGCACTGAGCGCACTGGTTTTCCCTCTGGGCGTTCGTTTATTGAGTGCACTCGGTGCGGTGTCGTTCGAAAATTGAGTGCGCTGCGCCCCAGTGCACTGAGTGCCCGCACTGACCGACCCTACCTCAGAGGCTGTTTTTTCCAGTGCGTTGTAGGTCTCGAGCGCTCTCCAGCGGTGAAAAATGGCGGAGGAAATCATTGCAAAATGTACAGTTTGCGGCTTGTATGGTCCTTTGGGCACAAATTACAATTATACAGCACGCACAAAAGTGTCACCAACAAACAGCAGGTAAGCAAGCTAATGTTATGAATTACATTACCGTTAAATGTTGGCAACGTTAGTTAAACGAGTATTTACTGTCAATAGAACTGTAGAGAAAGCTAGCTATGGCAAGTTTTTTGTACATCACCATACAAGTGTCCATTTACCTGGGCTCATGTTTGTACATTGTTTATTCAGGCCACGGGCCCCGTTTGAAATATTGTGCTAGGACCCCCATAAGAGAATATTATCGTTGTCAATAGGCCTACTGTAGGTGGGGACATAACAGTGGAGAGAGTGAAACCTATAATGTGTCATTCTTATACATTCTCACTGGGCTAACTTCTAGCTGGTGAAATTAAAATGGTCTTCATTTTACTGGGAACCCCCCAAGGACCCCTGGGGGTCCCTGGACCCCACTTTGAGAACCACTGCTATTATAATAGTTTATAACTCAATAACGTTACAGGCAGCTAGTCGTCCTGCTGGAACACTTTGGTTCAGTTTGACTCTATTCTAAACATGCACTCTATTCTAAACACCCCCCCCCCTAATTACCCTTAATAATTATCATTTTAATGATTGTATTCATTCATTTAGAGCCAGGAGGATCACAGTCCACTGAATCCAGCACTGAGCCCTCAGTACAGTCCAGTCAGCAGCAGCTAGCTGAGGTCGAGGATGACAAGACAGGATTTGTCTGGGGGCAAGCTCCTATCCTGCTCCTCATTGCTCTCTCAATGCAGTAACAAGTGGAAAGGGATGCTGAAGGTGTATAAAGAGACGCTGGCCCATAATAAGCGCTCTGGTGCTGGCAGGGCTACATGCCCATATTATGCTCCTCTCGATGCCCTGCTGCACAAATTCCCCAACATCAATCCCCTGTCAACAGCCAGTAGCACAAGTGGCTTTAAGCCACCAGCCACCATCCCTAGACCTCTGCCCAACTCTCCTTCCAGTTCCAACACCACCCTACCACCATCCACCAACACTGTCCTACCTTCACCCACTACCATCCCACCACCACCAGGACCAGATGAGCAAGAGAGACACAAAAAAAGAAAATGCGAAAGAAAAAATATAGAGGAGCCGACTTGGGTACAAGAGTACAGAATGGATGAAAGAATGAAAGAGAGGCCGCTACACAGAGGAGGGCAGAAGAGGCAGCAGAGCGCCACATAGAGAAAATGGGCTTGTTGAGACAAATACTGCAACAGCAGAACCACATTTTAGAATACCTAAAAAAGTGAGAATGGTCATGAGAGAGAAGAGGAAGAGAGCACTTATTCTTTACACACACACACGCACGCACGCACGCACGCACGCACACACACACACACACACACACACACAGTGAGGGGGAGCGAGAGAGAGAGGTGTAGAGAGGCGTACACTGAGGGTCAGAATGAGTGAGGGAGAGAGAGAGGGCGAGAAAGGAAATGAGACACATACCACACAAAGAGAGCGAGAGAGGCGGCATGTGAGAGAGAGAGCAACACATAAAATAGAGAGAGGGAGTTAACTCCTAACTTAACAGAATTTATTTCTTGGGTTCAGACAGCAGCTTCTGTTCTTCACTCAAACCACTTTGTTTTATATTTCATCCATCTGTACCGTTTAACTCCTCCGAGGTCATTTCATTTATCCATTTGTAACTTTGAGTGCAGTTTCTATCTCCCATTGAATAAATACCTCCAGGGTTCCATTTGTAAACTGAGGTGGGGATTCTTTACTCTTTAATAAATTGTGCCTTGATTTGCTTTGACCATGTGCATTTGAGTTGGGAAGGTTGATGAATTTAATATATACATTGTTTTACATAAGTTTGTTATTGCATTTGACCATATGCATTTGAGTTGGGAAGATTGATGAATTTGATTAATTTAATATATACATTTTGTTTTACATAAGTTTGTTATTGCATTTGACCATATGCATTTGAGTTGGGAAGATTGATGAATTTGATTAATTTAATATATACATTTTGTTTTACATAAGTTTGTTATTGCATTTGACAATATGCATTTGAGTTGGGAAGATTGATGAATTTGATGAATTTAATATATACATTTTGTTTTACATACGTTTGTTATTGCATTTATGCTAAAAGGAACTTAAATGCAAATAGATATTTCAACAGTTTACTTTATAAATATAATATATACATTGTGTTAAATTATTTGTGTTATGGCACTTAAATGCAAATAAATATTTGAAAGAAATGTAAACTTCAGAACCAGTTTATTTTAAATGTACACGTTATTCACATTTTACGTTCAAGTTACATTCATCATCACTGTCGGGTGAAACCTCAGACAACCTTATATGCAGTCATTTAGTCCCATGCTCTTAATACTTTTCATTAGTTACATATTTAGAAAACCAACACAGACTACCACTTTCTGGCACCCATATATCAGCTTGACTTTATTCCACACTTCCAATTTTGTCTGCTCATTTCTTTGTCATAACTTCCAATTTGACTTTTTAATCTGTATCCTGACTGAGATCTCTATCCGGATTGCATAAAATTGGCTTAAATACATTTTCTGTTTAATAAAAGAGTTGGAGACCCCTGAACAAACACTAGAAATTAGTACAATCAGAATAGTGCTATAGAATAGGGTACGTGATTTTCTTTGGTTAAAATATCTGTTAAATAGCTCGATATTCTGATATAGAGCCAGCGTCTCTTTTTACTTGTGCTACTGGCTGTTGACAGGGGATTTATGTTGGGGAATTTGTGCAACAGAGCATCGAGCGGACCATAATATGGGCATGTACTGTAGCTCTGCTCAATAAGCACTCCTTATACACCTTCAGCATCCCTTTCCATTTGTTGCTGCATTGTGTCCCTGTAAGCTCTAGCCTTTGCTAGCCATTTCTCTAGCTAACAGCTCCCAAAAGACTTTGTCATTCTGGATGAAGAGAAGTTCACTGTGCTCTTCAAAGAGAGCAATGAGCAGGAGCAGCATGCCCCCAGACAAATCCTGTCATCCTCAGCTGACTGCTGCTCTATATCAGAATAGAGCTATTTAACACTTATTTTAGCCAAAGAAAATCACGTACACTACCTTTAACCCATCAAGACTTCTACAGATGACTTCTAAAAACAGTATTCAGAAAAATGTATGTTTCTATATCAGTGGCCCTCAAACTTGTTCATGTCAAAGACACCCAAAATGATATGTATTTGGCCGCCGACCCCCACACACACACACACACAGTATATTGAAAGTTTTACACATTCACGATTAAAAAAAAAAAGATCTACAAACTCGTAGCCGCGCTATGAGCTCGTATATCTGCTATTCTTGAATAGCCAAAGTGTAAAATAATGCTTTTTAGCTCAAATAAAAAAAAATTACACAGATGCGTTCAAGGTCTTAAAATGTGAAATGCATTCATCCAGTCACAGAAGCTCACAATGAGCATCGTAAGCTTGTAGATCGGCCGTTTTTGCTACTGTTGTGTGACACTGTAGTGTGATGAAGTGGGGCTTTAAATTATAACTCTGGAGTGAGTATGGAGGCGATGTAGTTCCTCTTCTGAGAACCAACTGTCTGCAACCGGTCCTGGTGCAGTTCTGCAACTGACACCACCCGGTCCTGGTCATGATGCACTTCCTCCTGTGGTGGGTCCTCCTGTAGGTCGTCCTGCCCAGCCTGTGAAGTTTATTTTTGTTAGGATTGCATTTGTAAAAGGGATGTTTACTTTTAAAGGACACTGTCCTGTTTTCCATAAAACTGCTGCCAAATGACATGGTTGTGACACAATCTCCATCCTGTTAACCTAATCTCCCCCATTTGTGACTCCTGTCATGTAAATTATCAACAGAGTCAGTAGTTATGGCATACCTGGATCATGTCCTCCACCTCCTCCTCATTGGCTAGACACAGGTTGTGGAGCACGCAGCAGGCCATGATACACAACGGGATCAGATCAATCCTGTTCATATCAAGGTACTTCAGGCGGCGAAAGCGTCCTTTTAGGAGTGCAAACGCTCTGTATGGCGAGAAAGAGAGCAATGAGCAGGAGTAGCATGTCCCCAGACAAATCCTGTCATCCTCAGCTGACTGCTGCTCTATATCAGAATAGAGCTATTTAACAGACAGACAGATAGATAGATCAAACCTTTCAATGACTGTCCTGGTGCCTGACAAAGCCAAATTGTAGTGTCGCTGAACTTGGGACAGGTGGCCATTGTCTTTGAATGGGACCAACAACCACGGCTGTAGGGGGTATGCAGGGTCTCCAATGATGTGTGTATCATCGGGCATCATCTGGTGAGGGCTGGCTTCAATGCTGGCATATACATCTGATTCCCTATAAACCCTGGCATCATGGACGGAAGCAGGATATCCACTGAAGCAGTCTGTGAAGAACATGCTGTGGTCACAGACTGCTTGCAGGTGGATGCCGTGGAAACCCTTCCTATTTACGTATGTCTCTGGGTACTCAAGGGGAGCCTTGATTGGGATATGGGTCCCATCAATGGCGCCAATTACTCTGGGAAAGTTATACAGCTTACTGAATCCCTTTGTGACCTCTGCTATCCTTGCCCCAGTAGGCCATAATATGACAGTCTTTGAGAGACGAGATAGTGCTTTCATGACTCTCTGGAAGCAGGTTTCTACTGTTGATTTTGTGACGCCGAATCGGTCACTGACGTCCCTGCCGAGAAGAAATTAATATTTGTATGTGTTAATCTGTATTGTATATATGTAGATTGTAAATATGTATCTCTAATACAAAATGCACTACTTTGTGTGTAGTTAGTGGCCTGAATTGACTCATTAATGTAGCCAATGAAGGTATAATAATGTCACTGGGTTAAGCTACCTGAATGAGCACTGGTTACCCAATAGCCACAAAACAATCAGTATCTGCTTGGAAGCTGGAATGGATGCTCGCCCAGCTCCATGTTGGTTGGTGATGTCCTCTGCAATTTCCTCTGTTAAGCAAAGCAAGGCAAATTTAGTTTTAGAGCACATTTCAACAAGGCAAGTCAAAGTGCTTTACACCAGTGGCTCTCAAAGTAGGGTCCGTGGACCCCCAGGGGTCCTTGAGGGGCTTCCAGGGGGTCCCCAGCCAAAAGGTTGATAGTTTAGAAGTAGGAACCAATTGGACCATTTATGGGTCTGTAACTCTGAGAGTGTACAGATGGAACCAAATGGACCGACACTCTCAGAGTTATATTAACACTATTGATACTACAGTGTAGATTGGGGGTTCCAGAGAACAAAATGGTATCAAATGGGGTCCATAGCCTGATGCATATCATATCAAACTGGGGTCCTTGAAATTAAAATGGTTGAGATTCACTGCTATAACCATAAAAAAATCTTCTCTTATGACATGAGAAACCAAAACAACAATCAAATCGGAACAAACATTTCAAACAACAAACATTTGGAACACTGTCACTCAACAATTCAATCTCAGTCAGTTTCACACAGCCAGCCAGTTCAATCAGGTGTGGGTAGTAGAAATCTAAAAGCCATATTATAATTGGGTTTAGTCATTTGGTCAATGATAAATGTTGCTGGGATTTTAGAATATGGTACAGACCTGCAACAGCTCCAGAGTGATGTGCACCTCACTCACTACTGCAGACTGACACCATTTTGTACTAGGGTGTGGCTGGCTGGTAGTCAGTGATTGCCAATTGCAATCACTGGGGTGGCTGATCAGTGACTTCATTGATTGCTGAGACTGTGTGTGTGTGTGTGTGTGTGTGTGTGTGTGTGTGTGTGTGTGTGTGTGTGTGTGTGTGTGTGTGTGTGTGTGTGTGTGTGTGTGTGTGTCAGCAGTGACACACACGCACACACACAGCAGTGACACAGCATTTTAAACCTGGGTTACAGGGGTCTCTGACATATCTTTTCAAATGGGGGTCCGCAGGCTAATATGTGTCTATTTGCAGGTCCTTGACATGAAAAAGTTTGAGAACCAGTGCTTTACACAACATTAAGAACATTAAGACAGTAAATCACATTATAAAATGACATATTAAGGACCTGTTAGGATGCTGAATGTTGTGCGTGTCATCCTGAAGTGCTCCCTGAAAGCGTCGTCCAGGTACAGCGGTACGGTCTTCTCTGCATAATCACGGATCTTTACTCTTGCTTGTAGTTGGCGTTGTACAGGGTCTGCCAATCCTGCCATCATTTGCAGGAGATGTCGGTCCATCCTCAAATCCTGGTCCTGCAGAGAAAATTGCATAATCTTATATCTTATAGCCAGATTCAATGTATTTGTCACTCACTCATACAAGCGTATGAGTCCTCTCCACCCCCCCCTTCACCTCTCTCTTCACTCAGTCCCTTCCTCTCGCCTCCCCCTCCCATAATCTCTTCGTCCCCCCTACCGCTATGCCTCTCTCTCCTCTCGTTGATGCTCTGTTGTTTCTTTCCTTCCTCATCGTCCTCTCCTCTCCTCTCCTCTCCTCTCCTCTCTGATGTCTCTCCCTCAAATCTCATTCTCTCCCCTCTCTCTATCTCACTGTATTTCAATTCCTTATCCAGTGTGTGTGTGTGTGTGTGTGTGTGTGTGTGTGTGTGTGTGTGTGTGTGTGTGTGTGTGTGTGTGTGTGTGTGTGTGTGTGTGTGTGTTTGTCTGTATGTGTGTGTGTGTGTGTGCGTGCGCGCATGCCTGCGTGCGTACATGTGCGTCTGTCCAATCCTCTCTGTCTACCTGTCTGATTTGTCTATCTTGCCTGCATGCCTGCCGTTCTGTTTGATGTATATATGTGTGTGTGTGTGTGTGTGTGTGTGTGTGTGTGTGTGTGTGTGTGTGTGTGTGTGTGTGTGTGTGTGTTTATTTTACACTCTGAGAGTTAAGTAACACTCCAGATGTAACTGTGTATATGGGTGTATTTACATAGGTACAGGTATTTACTGTACATGCATATGTATAGTATGTATCTTTAAAATCTGTGAATCTCATATCTGTAGCATCCATCTTATCTTCTTGTCTGTCTTTCTGTATTCTTTCCCTGTCTGTCTCTTTGTATTCTCTCCCTGTCTGTCTCTTTGTATTCTCTCCCTGTCTGTCTCTTTGTATTCTCTCCCTGTCTGTCTCTCTGTATTCTCTCTCTCAGTCTGTCTGTCTGTCTGTCTGTCTGTCTGTATTATTTTCCAGTCTTCACGTCATTTGCTCCTCATCTTTATGTTTATCTCGCAGTCATTCCACTCCTGTCAACTCCGCTGTGACAAACCTCTGCTTTCCTTTCCTCTCCTCTCCTTTCCTCTCCTCTCCTCATATGCAAATATTGTACTTTTACTCCATTACTATTATTTGACCACTTAGTTACTAGTTACTTTGCAGATTTAGCTTACAAAACATACACAACTTCAGCCCTTAAACTGTGGCTATTTAAAAATAGCCGATCTACAAGCTCAGCATGTAGTTCAGTGCTTTTTTTGTTTATTTTATACCGTTCAAAACTTGGTACAAGTACATTTTGATACCAATACGTTTGTACTTTTACTCAAGTACATTTACTTGTAACAGAGTAATTGCAGTATAAAGTAAAATAAATTGAGTACTTTCTCCACCACTGGCAGACTGTGGCAACATCTGTGGGAAGTTCTGGGAGCTGAGATTAGCCCCGGGCTAAGGCTAACTATCTCCCCGTATAAACACAGTTGATTTTCATGGCTGTGTGCCTGTGTTACATGTAAAGTGTTACTTACATTCTCAACTTCACTGTCATCCTCGTCGCTGTCAATTATTCTTTCGTTAACTGCTGCGTTTGTCACCAGGGAAATGATGCTTATGCTGTTTGCACCGGCTTCTGCCATGTTGCTTTTCAGAGGCTGAAAAGCGCACCGCTGGCGCTGCCCCTTTTTTAGGTCGTTCGTAAATCAGAAGAACGCTCTATGACGTCACCGCCAGTGCACTCAAAAAACTGAGCACATTCTCGGTGCATATATCCGAACGAACCCTAAACATACTGTGAAATAAATTACAGTACATACTGGCATCGTGCTGCCAGTAAGTTACTGTACATGTGACAGCAAATATTTTACAGTGTACAAGTCTGAATGAAATTTCCCCCACAATTACATCTCAATTTCAAAACATATTTGACATCTTCACAAGCACCTAGCAAAAGTGACCTCTCATAGAATGTGGAATATGGAAATTATATCAATGTATATCCACACATGTGTAAAGTAATGATTACAATAAACTACAATCAAACAGGTGTGTGTAACAGCAGGCCTATCCTGCAAAGGAATCTCTCTGGGCCATCAAATAGCATAGGTTAACAAACATTGCCCTCTAGTGGGCAAACAGTGGTCAAAATACCACATGCCCATGAAACTCGATGATTTTCGAGATAGATAGGCTATAAATGATGACATCATCATTGTGTGTGTCCACATAATTAGCCACTTGTGTTCTGTTCGCCTTTTATTCTTTATTTAACCCTTATGCTTGTTTTGTGACTCAATGGCTCGCACGCACTACAACTTTCATTCAGTCTCAGATTGCGGTGCAGTTATTTCACTGTGCAACAAAAAAATCATCCTTCAAAGTTATAATTGCACCTATGATAACATTTCCTAATTGCTTGATTTAACAGCAGTATTAAAAAAGCAATATCTGTTTTGTTATTCTTCATAGCCTATAAGATCACAACAGAAAATGATGTATGTGAGTTTCCCTATGTAATCAGTATGAATTAATTACAGAATATTTGTGTGCTTTTTAAAGGAACACTGTGGACTGTGGAACTACAGTAGAAGAATGAAGAAGCTGGTTCTTATCTTAGAGAATTTGCTGCTCTATGCTTTTGTGATAAGTGGCACAAGAGGTAGGATCATCTTTATGTATATTGTGTTGTTTTCACACACTTTATTTAGTTATGTTCTGATATACAAACGTTTTAAATGGTTTGGACCATCTCACAATTCATCATGAAATATGTTTAGAAAATAAGAAAAGAAAATTATATAATTTAAAGATATTTGCTCAGTAGGCTATGTCTTTTCTTTAAACAGATACTGATTATGGTGCTGTTTACAAAATCATCTACGACAATGGAGACCCCATAACAGCTGAACCTGGGACAGGTTCTCTAATCGGCTGTAGTTTCACTCATGGTGCTGATTTCAAACCCACGTCTGTAATACTAATGTGGTGTGAATCTCCATATCCATGTGGGAAGGATGACGTAATTTTCGACTCTGGGAATGTCAATGCTACTAAGGGCCAGTTCAGGGGTCTAGTGTCCCTCTTGGAGCCAGATCTCATCAAAAAGAACTGCAGTATCCACATCGATGACCTCAGCATCAACATGTCTGGACCCTATCAAATTGGAGTTATCGGTGAAGTGAATGGACACCCTTATATGATAAGGACTCAACTCAAAAAGCTCATCAATGTCACAGGCATGAGCTATTGTTACTTTTATAGTCTAATTTAACTCTTTAAGTGTGTACAAATAACCAAATGAACCCATCTGGTTACATTTGTAAAATAAATAACACATTTGGGTTTGTTGTGCCACTAGGACTGAAACATCCCAGAATAAGTGGTGAAAACATAGTGGACAAAGATGGTACGCTGATCTTGACCTGTGAGGCCCAAAGCTACCCTCCATCGAATGTCATTTGGACTGTAGATGGATCCGACAAACCACTGATTAGTGGCAGTCAGACAGCCACTCTCATCATTCCAAAGGTGACAACTGAACATTCTGGAAGGTACATCTGTACAGCAAATCATCTGAATGAGACGAAGACTACATTTGCTAGTGTATTTGTGAGCTGTAAGTACTGTACACTGCACTGAGCTGCTTTGAGGAAACATTTATTTTCACTTTTCTATATACATATTTCTCTTTCATGTGATTTTATAGTGCAACTTTGCTCGTTTGCCCTCAGCCTTTCAAAAGATGAAAGAGGGAATAGTCATCCTTACCATTGTGTCTTCGGTTGGTGTTGTGGCTCTCAGTGCAATCATCACATTTCATTGTCTTTTCAGGTGCAGTGTTACAATCTCTCTATAATCTCTCTCATGTTTCAATTAGAATTTGTATTGAGAAATACAAAAAAAAATCTTAATCATTTAACTAAACAATAGTTGAGATGCTTTTTTTCTCTCTCAAAATGTCTACTCAGACGCAGAAAGAAACTGGAAGACCAGGCACTGCAGGCAGAGTCCCTAGAGATGGTGATTCCTCAAGATCAGCAGGTATTTCTTTTTATATCTAATTCCACTTTGTATATCATTGATGTTTGAAACGTTTCTGAAATTTCGTTACTATGCTTTCACTGAACATTTATTTGTGTTAGAGGAAAGGGTTTGTCATCATCACTGACCTGCTCATATCAATTCCACATTGTTCAAACTGTTCAGGAGGCAGAACGAGGACGAGTAGATGGTTTAGATGGACTTGAGCAGACCTTCGGCGTCCAGGAGGCAGGAGGTAAGAGCAGTTGTCGACAGGGTTATGTTAACGGAACCCTGGCGAAAGGCACTCCCCTCTATATATGCTCAATAATAATCCCAAAATGGACATTAATGCTGTTTTTATATTTTTCATGAGCTTTTGACACAATTGTTGTAACAAGTGCTACAGTCTTAGCCTGGTAAACCCTCCCTCCGGAAATGTCATTTCTATTTGATTCCTGGAGTGAGTCTGGCCTGATCCGCCTTTCTGCAATATTGGCTGTGTACGCCAAACGGACGAGCCTATCAGTGTCGTCGCTCATTGTTCTGTGATTGACAGCTTACGTTGGCCAATCAGGTGGCGAGTTCGAGTGAGCCCAAAACACGAACGGCAGCCATCTTTTTCTTGTCCGCTATATTCTCCGCAATTTTTTTACTTCAAAAAGCTCTCTAACTTCTATTTTGAGGGACGGAATTTACTTATAAGATATCGTTTGGATAGAATTTAGTTGTTTAACTTCATATATGTGGTCAATTAATCATGACAAAGCCTATTTAAAAATAAAAATTTAGAGAACCGGTAGGGGCGGGCAGTGACACCCATGTATCCGAATAAGGCAACCCATTTTGGGCATGGCTGTCTCAAAAGTCCCGTTGCGTCACATTAAGACTGTTGAACTGCTGATTGGCTGAAGGGGAAAAATTATCATTGGCTGAAGGGGTTGTCAGTCAACGGTATTACTCCCGCCCAACTCCAGCACAGCCAATATTGCAGAAAGGCGGATCAGGCCAGACTCACTCCTGAAATCAAATGGAAATGAGATTTCCGGAGGGAGGGTTTACCAGGCTACTACAGTCTATGGCAGGCATAAGTGTCATTGATGAGGTTTATCTAAGCATATACATAAAACACATTACTGTACACGCAAATCGGTGTACAGTATCTCTATAGTCATGTGATCAAGATGGATGTGTCCGATATTTCATATTCCATCCTACTTGGCTAACCTTGGCTTACAAAGTTTGCAGGATAGGTCCGTTTTGAACAAAACTCCTGTGTGCGATTTCCGTGAAATTTCGCACACATATTCCCACTAGGCCGAGGAAGAAATGCCACCCTTTTCACATTGGCCTGTTATAGCGCCACCAGCAGGTCTAATTTAGCAAACCACATTTTTGGAACAAAATGACTGGAATCACAAATGCAGTGACCGATTGCCGTGAATGGCCTACGAATAAATGGCACCCTTTTCACATTGGCCTATTATAGTGCCACCAGGAGGCCATAATAACCTACCTGACCTGGCTGTTCAGACGGAGGCAGAAGGAGGAAGAGTAGATGGTTTCGATGGAGATGAGCAGACCTTCGGCGTCCAGGAGGCAGGAGGTAAGAGCAGTTGTCGACAGGGTTATGTTAACGGAACCCTAGTCTGGGAGACTTCGCCTCAGAACCTGGACAGCAGGGGCGCGGCCACTGCCTTCTGATTCAAATCAACAGCCAATGAAGAAAATAGGATGTAAATAGGAGCGCCACCAGGAGGCCATAATAACCTACCTGACCTGGCGGAGACTTGTGCTCCGAGGAGCACTTTTTCTAGTTTTTTGTATGTAGTACGAATGTATTTATTACACAGACGTTATCAAATGTAACTCAATATCATAAACGACACAGAGTCACATACCTGACAAAATCACCGGGTGGTTTGTTTATTTTTGGAACACAGTTCTTATATGACGCAATCTAAGATTTGCCTATGGGAAATCCATTGCGTTGCAAGGCGTTGTGAGCTTGTAGATCTGCTATTTTCAGAATATTTATCTGTGGAACAGAGTCAAACTAAATGTAAGGCCTCAACTCCTACACTCCAAATGCTTATCAGGGTGGGGGGTCCCCAGTTCAAATATGATTCTTTTGGAGGGTCGCGGCCTGAAAAGGTTGAGAACCAATGCTGTAGTCTGTTTCAAACATATTTAAGGTATGTGCTCTGTATACATACAGCAGGTCTGTGTAATGTGTCGAGATCAGTAAAGTGTAGATAGTGCAGGGATACACATACCTGACCTGTATGTATTCACCTCTCTCTATAGACCACAATCAGACGTCAGGCTCAGGGGGCATGGCGCTCGATGGCTTGCCGCCCAAGAGCTATGTCGCCCAAGAACCTGAGGCTATCCCACCGCTGCCTCAGGAAAGCCTAAAGCCTGATCTGCTGAAGGAGGTCAAAGATGTCCTGATACCTGCTGAGATGCTCCGAGTTCAGCATGAGGAGATCATTGGCAAAGGTGGGGCTTTTAAGTAGTCCAGCGATTCCCAATATTTTGGGCCAGAGAGGCCCAGTGGCGGGCCATGAGGACATTGCAAGTGTCATTGTGATACCGATAAATATAAGCTGCGTGCTATGTTAGTCTCATTGATCCAAGCCGGAACACAATCGACGAATTGCTCATTAAAATAAACATGCTCTGAAAACGCACGCGCAAGGCCTCAACTCCTACACTCCAAATGCTTATCAGGGTGGGGGGTCCCCAGTTCAAATATAATTATTTTTGGGGGTCCCCAGTTCAAATATGATTCTTTTGGAGGGTCGCGGCCTGAAAAGGTTGAGAACCAATGCTGTAGTCTGTTTCAAACATATTTAAGGTATGTGCTCTGTATATATACAGTAGGTCTGTGTAATGTGCCAAGATCAATAAAGTGTAGATGCACATACAGGGATACACATACCTGAGCTGTATGTATTCACCTCTCTCTCTATAGACCACAATCAGACGCCAGGCTCAGGGGGCATGGCGTTCCATGGCTTGCCGCCCACGAACTATGCCGCCCAAAAACCTATCCCACTGCTGCCTCAGGAAAGCCTAATCCTTGATCTGCTGGAGGAGGTCAAAGATGTCCTCATCCCTGCTGAGATGCTCCGAGTTCAACATGAGGAGATCATTGGCAAAGGTGGGGCTTTTAAGTAGTCCAGCGATTCCCAATATTTTGGGCCAGAGAGGCCCAGTGGCGGGCCATGAGGACATTGCAAGTGTCATTGTGATACCGATAAATATAAGCTGCGTGCTATGTTAGTCTCATTGATCCAAGCCGGAACACAATCGACGAATTGCTCATTAAAATAAACATGCTCTGAAAGCGCACGTGGCCCAAGTGGTCCGATGGCTGGGCCAAGAATGGCTAGAATGGCGCTATATAAATGCAATTTTTCATTTTTTTTATGATTCTTTGGTGAAATGAAAACATTTAATAATGATATGTGGAAAATATAAAATAAAATAAATAAAAAGTAATTGAAAAACATGGTCTCCTCCCGCATTAGAAGGACAATATCAGTCACCAGAACCAAGGACGGGTGTGGTTTAAATGGAGTTTGAAGTTACAATGGGTTTGTATAGGAAGGGGGCGTGTCTGTTAAAATGAATATCAAATATCTAAATACTGAATCAAGCAACTTAAAAACTGTCTGGGGTGCTCAAAAAAGCCTGAGTAGACGTTAAAATGACCCCAAACATGTTTGAAAGTAAAATATCCCTTTAAAGCAACAAGCTAAATTAACCACTACATTGTCTGATTTCATTACTGTACACTTCTTTGCAGAATATCTCACACCATACTTGTTGCGTTCATACAGGTCACTTTGGGACAGTCTACCATGGATACCTGATGGACTGCAATGATCAAGAGATCCACTGCGCTGTGAAATCACTTAACAGTATGTGAATACCTGCTTAAGTGACCGACCGGTCCGACCATAACACAAGTTAACAGCTCTGTTTCAGACAGAGTGTGTATAATATCATCGTTTGCTGTGTTCCCAGGTATCACAGACCAAGTTGAGGTGCAGCAGTTCCTCAGAGAAGGCATCATCATGAAAAACTTCCATCACTCCAATGTCCTGTGTCTGCTGGGTGTCGTGCTGCCCAAGGAAGGGCTTCCCCTGGTGGTGCTCCCCTACATGAAGCACGGAGACTTACGGCACTTCATCCAGTCTGAGAACAGGGTGAGTCAACTTTACCCATAGATGTATAATATAACTAAAGGGGGAATTGCCCCGCCCCCAGCTATTCATTTCAATGAAATTGCTCAGTGGCGTTTTGAAGCACCCGGAAGCCTGCCGGAAGTAGAATTATTGAGACGTTTGAGAGACGTTTCGAGCAACCATAGAGTTATGAGCATGCGCACTAGTGTCACTTTTGCGTCCTACGTCACAACCTACCTCCATGTTTTTGGCCAGGACTTAAAAAAAAGAGAGATGTTTGATCTCAAGTGACTTATATAAAAAAGGTTGACCAGAGAGAGAGAGAGAGAGAGAGAGAGAGAGAGAGAGAGAGAGAGAGAGAGAGAGAGAGAGAGAGAGAGAGAGAGAGAGAGAGAGAGAGAGAGAGAGAGAGAGAGAGAGAGAGAGAGAGAGAGAGACCTGGACACTTTGGCCCCTAAATGTTGAAGAGGATGTTGATATTAGACCATTCCTGTGAATGAATGTCATGTCTGTAACAGCATAGACTGCCCCAACGCTCCTGATTTCGTGTATAGAGGGGCGGGTGTATAGAGCCGGCGAGAGATTGCGCCTGATCCCATTGGTTCACCGATCTGTCCGTCAACCCCCGCCCCGTTAACACAACATTACGAGCGACGCCCACTGCACTCTGGTTGGTTGCGAAATGAAACACTTCCTCATACCGAGTACACCGACCCGCTGGGCCAGGCTTTTATTTTTTAGCAAAACTAAGCAATAAAAGCCTGGAGATCGAGGCTAGTAACAGCAAGACTGCTGCTACACTTCTACTGTTTCATCTGTTATATGATGTGTTTCTTATTTAAGGTTCTTCTTTGCATATGGTGTTACGTTTTCCCAGACAAAATACTAGGTAATTGTACAATTAGTGCATCTAATAGATAGTATTTATGATGGATATTCCGCCTGAGTTCAAACAATTGTAGGTTTATGAGTTGTATATACTGCAATCTGTGTATATATGAAAAATGAAATTTATTATTTGCTACAATATGGCAATACGCAACAGATGTTTTTTATAACGTGGTTCTGTAGTTGGGACTATAGGTATTTAATGTTAATTAAAATATCACTTTTGTGCAGATTCAACGTTATTTGACTGGGAGCTACTTGATATTCAGGTTTTTACATTTTCGGTTTCATGTTTCTTCCACAGGACCTAACGGTAGAGGACCTGATTGGCTTTGGGCTGCAGGTTGCCAAGGGGATGGAATATTTGGCCCAGAAGAAGTTTGTCCACAGAGACCTGGCAGCACGGAACTGCATGTGAGTGTGAATCACACACACTTTGAGAATGTCAGTGACAAAGCCTTTTATTGTCAAATTGGCCAAATTGTCAAATATTACATAAGAAAGGGGCAAATATTGTGAAAATAGCCAATCTACAAGCTCACAACGCCTTGCAGTGCGAGGCGTTGTGAGCTTGCAGATCGGCTATTTTCACAATATGTATCTGTGGAACTGAGTCAAACTAAATGTAATGCCTACAATTCCAAGTGCTTGTCAGGGGAACAGGGGACCCCCCATCCCCAGTTCAAATATGATAATTTGGGAGGGTCGCGGCCTGAAATGTTTGGGAACCCTTGTGCTAAATTACTAAATATGTCAATTGTAAGACAGGTGAGTGATTGGTGCTTAATTTTCTGCGACATACATGGACGTTGCAGGCTGGATGAGAACCTCACGGTGAAGGTGGGAGACTTTGGCATGGCGAGAGACGTCTTCACCAAGGAGTACTACAGGATTCAGGACCCTAATAAGGCCAGGCTCCCGCTCAAGTGGTTAGCCATCGAGAGCCTGCAGACGCTGAAGTTCACCACCAAATCTGATGTGGTGGGTTTATGTAATCCACTTAAATTAAATAATGTGTTACCCTAAACACGTTCTGTATTTAAATGATATACTCTACTGTCAACGCCCGTGGCAGTGGTCGTTTGGGGTGCTGATGTGGGAGCTGCTGACCAGAGGTGCGAAACCCTATCCTAAAGTGGACAACTACGACATCACGCATTACCTGTTGACGGGACGCCGCCTTCGGCAGCCCAAGTGCTGTCCAGATGCTCTGTAAGGGTCACACACATATACCACTGCAACATAGCGTTGCTGTCGGGTTGCAAACCTTGTATTTTCAGGAAATGGAAGAAAATAATCTGTGTTCCAATGGATCCAATGTAGTTATTATTTTGGTCACAAGCTCTTGTTATTACTTTTCATTGGTTAAATATGTATAAAACCCACAGATGTAATCTGTGGGTGTAACCCAAGTGTAAGTGTAACCAACATTGCTATGCGTAGATCGTAGATTTTGCTACTTAGAAGTTGAAAAACTGAGATGCAAGGTTTCTGCCCGATAGTGACGATATGCTCAGTTGTCTCATAACCCTGTTATTGCTTGCTTCTTAGTTTAGTTTAGTTTAGTTTAGTTTAGTTTAGTTTAGTTTAGTTTAGTTTATTTGATCATCTCCACCAGTATCAATAAAATCATACATCAACATAAGCAAACGGTTACATAGTTAAAGTTAAGCTTCCTAGCTTGTTCATGCTGTAAGTGATATATTTTTGTTCAAATACAGTGTTAAGTGCTCTATATTCTGATAGCAATCATTGCTATAGTGTTTGTTCACTAACAGGGGTCTCCCCGTCTCTCGAGCTTTTAAGTGAACAGAATATGCATTTTCAGGGCGGGATACCAATTTTTAACCTGACTCCGCCAGATGGGGGCGGTATTGACTTTGTGACGCAAGCTTCTTCCTTCTGGCGGAGTCAGGTTAACCAATTTTATCCAATCAGGAGAAAGAACTCAAACACAAAATTGGAACTGGAAACACTATAAAATTGAATCTGATAAATGGGTTCTCTCTCCTGAATGGCAACTGGCAATTGGCAACCCACCTGAAATGTGGGTATTTTCTGTTTATTAAAGAGCCGGAGAGACAGGGAGACTCCTGTTACTGAACATACATTCTATATAGCAATGACTACTATCAGAATAATAGAGCTTTACATATTTATGTTGTTGTTTTACAAAAAAAAAACTTACACCACTTTTAATTCATTTTATTCATCCACTTTTTCCACATTCATTCACCCACACACACACACACACACACACACACACACACACACACACACACACACACACACACGCACACGCACACACGCACATGCACACACGCACACACACAAACACACACTCTTTCCACCAGGTACACGATCATGCTCCAGTGCTGGGACCCAGAGCCCGAGAGCAGGCCTGACTTCCACAGCCTGGTGCTGGAGGTGCAGGAGATACTGTCCTACCTGGAGGGGGATCCTATACTGCTCAGGTGCGACATCAGCCTGAGCAGTGTCACCTACATCAACGTGGACCAGCCCAGACCCTACCAGCCTCTCCGCCCCCCTACCGCCTCTGCAGACGAGGCCGAGGCCTCAGACACCGACTGACTGACACACAGTCTGACGCTGTGATTCTCAAGCTTTTAAAACAAAAATCTAGTTCAAGGACCACCGCAGTTTGTGATGCGTTAGACCACAGACCCCCCATCTTCTCAACTTCATCAATCTCTCTCTGACCTCGATTATTGTCCCCTCCTATTTTAAAAGCTCCCTTTTATTTCCAAAATATTAGAAAAAATTGTTGCCAGGCAACTTTTAACAGTTTTAAATATCCACAACATTTTAGATACGTTCCAGTCACGTTTTAGACAGATGCATTCTACTGAGACAGCGCTTTTAAGAGTATCCAATGATCTTTTAATGGCATCCGATAAAGGGAAATCCTCAACTTTAGTGTTGCTCGATATGAGTGCTGCATTTGACACTTTAGATCAATTTATTTTAATTAATAGGCTCAGGGAGCGGGTGGGGATCACAGGGAGAGCCCTCGATTGGTTCTCCTCCTACCTCACATGTAGGAACTTCACAGTTGCTGTGGGCACACATGTGTCAAGCTCTGTCAAGTCCCCCAGGGCTTGGTCCTCTGGCCAACTCTTTTTGCACTTTATATGCTGTCTTATCACTTTTATGCAGACGATATCCAGCTGTATTATTCTCTACTCTAAGAGCCCTTTTAACGAGCCCTTTTAACTCTAAGAGCCCCCCACAAGTGTCAAGCTCTGCCAAGTCCCTCTTCCTCTGGGCAACTCTTTTTGCACTTTTTATGCTACCTCTTGGTCACCTCATCAGCACTTTTAAATCTATGTCTTATCACTTTTATGCAGACGATATCCAGCTGTATTATTCTTTTAACTCTAAAGGCGGTTACACACCGGCGAATATGCGAATATACGCAAAATTCGGAATCGTTCCGAATAATTAAAAGACGCTTTTTCGCTTCGCTTTTTCGCTCCAAAGCTTGCATTGACTTCATAAGGTTTTAAAAAAAAACGTATATTCGCATGAAAAAAATCGCCCCGGTGTGTAAGGACCTTAAGAGCCCTGATGATTTTAATTTCAATGTTTTGCACAACTGTATGTCAGCCATTAAGGCCTGGATGTCAGACAACTTTTTACAACTGAATGAGGCCAAAACTGAGGTGCTTATTGTTGCCCCCGACAGCATTGTGCCCAAAGTGGTTGAATGTATGGGGCCCCTTAGACAAAACATCCGCCCTAATCTCAGAAACCTCGGTGTAAATTTCAACCAATCAATGCACCTTGATACACACATCAACTCTGTAACCCGTACATGCTTCTTTCACCTCAGAAACATTGCAAAGCTCAGATCCATTGTTGTTTCCCATCCCACGCATTTGTCTCATCACGCTTGGACTACTGCAATTCAGTTTTCACCTGCCTCAGCAAAACCACCATGGACCGCCTCCATTGCCCTCCAAATAATTCAAAATGCTGCCGCCAGATTGCTAACCAGAACAAACAGAAGGTCCCACATCACTCCAGTCTTAGCCGCCTTGCATTGGCTCCCCATCAATTTCCGAGTCCAATTCAAAATTCTGGTGCTCACCTATAGAGCTCTACATGGTCAGGCTCCAAGTTATTTGACCGATCTGGTCCCACGCTATGTCCCGGAAAGGGCGCTAAGGTCTGCTGAACAGGGTCTGTTAAAGACCCCAAACACTAATCTAAGAACCAAGGGTGACAAGGCCTTTCAAGCTGTAGCCCCCAAACTGTGGAATGCTCTCCCCCAAGTCCTGAGAGACGCAGCCTCGGTTGACATTTTTTAAAAACAACTCAAAACGCTTCTATTTGAACAGGCGTTTGTTGTCGTTACATGATTTTATTTTCCTTACCTGTGTTGTTATCCCACCTGAGAGAAATTTGTACAGCCTTTTTGTTTAGTGGTGTTGTTATAAAGCACTTTGTGAGACTCCTCTGTGAAATGCGCTATATAAATAAAATTTACTTACTTACTTACTTACTTACTTACTTCTTCTTTTATGTTAAAATTGCCTTGTGGATGGAAGGCAGTGTTGCCAGATTCTGGGAGAGAAACAAGCAACCGGGTCTAGGAAAACAAGCCCAAAAGAAGCGACTATGGGTCACATGAGCACTTTAAACATGTACATCAGCTATTTGAAAATAGCAGATCTGCAGATCGACGCGTTGTGAGCTTGTAGATCTGCTACTTTCAAATAAAATCTTGGGGGAGAATTATAATAAGCAGTGCTGTGACCCAGATAGTTTTCCCCCGGTTGAGGGGAAGGTCAAATGGGGGGGTGATTGTAGCAGGAGAGTGGATCAGAGCCCCTGTCTGAAGCCCAAAAGACTACCATGGCTTTAGTGTCTCTTCCAATGCGTTACATTGGTGCCGTGGGGGGGGGGGGGGATAGTTGCAGAGTGGCTCAGAGCCAGTGGTGTAAAAAGTGCTCACATGTTTTACTTAAGTACATTTTCAAATGTCATCAAAATCATGTGAAAATAGCAATGCAACTCATTGTGAGCTTGTAGATCGGCTATTTTCAAGTGGCCGAAATGTATATAGGGCTGAAGTGGTTAGAGCCTTGTATTGCGATACAGGTCGCTCCAATGAACTGCAGAGGCCAATGAGGTATCTAGGTTTCTATATCTATGATTGGGACAGAATGCTCTACAAGCTACTAATTTTTTTTTTGCGCTGGCTGCAAAAAACTGTCTGCCGTGCACAACCTGAGTTTAACAGCGGGCAACCATATTTTGGTGTGACCGTGCCCTAACAGAGTATTTCTACATGTCAGTGTTTTTTTTTTTACTTAAGTAAAAAATGTGAGTACTTTTTCCACCACTGCCGAAATGTATATAGGGGCTGAAGTGGTTAATGTGTGTTTTGTATTATAATGAAAATGTACAAATAATTGTTGTGGAGTAAAAGTACAATATTTGTCTGATTGATTGATTGATTGAATACTTTATTTAGAAGTTTGCAGAAAAAAAGCATATGAAAGTACAGTCCAAATACAAGGTCAACTAAAAAAAGCCAATGGCTTGTTTCAATTGGGGTCCTTTTGTACTCAATTCATAGTGACATTAAATGACAGACAGATATACACTACTAAAATGCAGAACATCATATAAACAGTTTAAAAATGAAAACAAAGAAAAACTAAATATGTTTACATTAAAGAATATTCAAAAAATATTTACTCTGAGATGTATTGGAGTAGAAGTAAAAGTACAGAAAATTGGAAATACTTGAGTAAAGTAAAAAATACCTCAAAATTGTACTTAAGTACAGGACCTGAGTGTACTTAGTTACTTTACACCTATTTCCTCCGAGGTGGTAAGTGAAGCGAGGTTACTTTACACCTAGCCTCGATCTTCAGGCTTTTATTGTTTAGTTTTGCTAAAAAAAATTAAATTTTACACCTAACACCACTGGGCGGAACCACTGTGACCGAGTCTGTGGGGAAGTCGGGAATGTAAGCGGCAGCACACACAGCCTCTTACTGTATGTATGTTTGCCAATGTGACATTATTATACAATGTTGTCGCCCATGGAGGTGTAAGAGGGACTTACTAAACTAATTTCTCTGGATTTTCATCCTACCAGGTAATGACTAGCCTGGTAAACCCTCCCTCCGGAAATCTCAATTCTATTTGATTCCTGGAGTGAGTCTGGCATGAACCGCCTCTCTGCAATATTGGCTGTGTATGCCAAACGGCCGCGCCTATCAGCGTCGTCGCTCATTGTTCTGTGATTGACAGCTTACGTTGGCCAATCAGGTGGCGAGTTCGAGTGAGCCCAAAACACGAACGGCAGCCATCTTTTTCTTGTGCGGCCAATTCTCCGCTATTTTTTTACTTCAAAAAGCTCTCTAACTTCTATTTTGAGGCACGGAATTTACTTATAAGATATCGTTTGGATAGAATTTAGTTGTTTAACTTCATATATGTGGTCAATTAATCATGACAAAGCCTATTTAAAAAAAAAAAAATAGAGAACCGGTAGGGGCGGGCAGTGACACCATTGTACCCGAAAAAGGCAACCCATTTTGGGTATGGCTGTCTCAAAAGTCCCGTCGCGTCACATTAAGACTGGTGAACTGCTGATTGGCTGAAGGGGAAAAATTATCATTGGCTGAAGGGGTTGTCAGTCAACGGTATTACTCCCGCCCAACTCCAGCACAGCCAATATTGCAGACAGGCGGATCAGGCCAGACTCACTCCTGAAATGAAATGGAATTGAGATTTCCGGAGGGAGGGTTTACCAGGCTAGGTAATGACCGCTTATCGGTCTGAATGACAAGGCAATAATGGGTCCATTCGACCTCTTGTACCCCCTACTTCAGGTCTGATTTGTCTAGATTGTCTGATTTGTCGCTAACTAGTTGCTGGACAAGAGCCCATATAGTGACTCTTGTGGTTTAGTAGCCATGGTTCACATGACGCTTTGGTATGACAGTCATGTTTCAGGGCTAGTGGTTTAGTTGACTCAGACTGTCTGCAAACGTTTGAACACTTGTTGAAACAAACAAGCAGTTTTACACACTTTTAGCCTTAGATCAAGTCTCTCGTAGATGTATTTTTCTAATCGATTTTAACATTTTTATATCTACGAGAGTCTTAGCTCCAGTTTGCCCTGGAATGTCACCAGTAAAGCCCGTATATCTCCGAACATGTACAAATATAAAATATAAGGTGCTTGCCCGCTTGCACCAAATATTAACTATGTGTCCGGAGTATTTGTGCAATGTATTAGTCCATATTTTTCAATAAATACGTATTTTAATCCCGTCTGTGGCCGAACGTCAGTTTCCCCCTTCGTGTACGTCCTGTTTACATAAGGTGTAATTCCGGCTTTCACCGGATGCGCCCCGTCACTACCGCCTATTGGGAACAGAATTCCGACAGAATCGGCCACAGACGGGATTAAAACACGTATTGTTTAATTGTATATTGTTAGGAGAAATACGGGCTTTAGTGGTGACATGTCAGGCAAACTGGGGGGGGGGGGGGTCGCCAAGACTCTCGTAGATACGAAAGTAAAAGTCAGACTCGATCAAATACATCTACGATAGTCTTGATCTATAAGGCTAACACCATTTGAACCCTAATGATTCTATCCGCGTCCACTGATCTTAGAGTTTAGGAAGCTTCAGATCAGTCTGCCAGTGCCTACCAGACTGGCATACAAGAAGAGTGGGCACCTCCTGTACATAATTATCAGACTTAAATGTACCCTTCAGCTTCTTGTTTATGCCCAAAATGATTGGATAAACAAATGTTGTAGCAATTGTAGAAATATTAGACCTTAATTGTCGAATCATATTCTAATCATGTATACTTCACATTACTTAAGACCATTTACCAAATATTGTATTTTTTTACATTTTGGACAAAATAGCCAATTTCACATGGAGGTGCCCACTCTTCCTTAGTGCCCACTCTTCCTGTTACCCTAGACTGCAGCTGTATAACCAATGGGGGAACTCTGATTTTCTACTGAAGTAAAAGGAGCAATGCCACTGTTGCCACAATGTAGAAACAGCTTTTTTTTTTAAATTTTACTTGAGTCAAAGCACAAAAATATTGTTGACATCAAAATACAGCACCAAACATAAACGTACTTTGCACAATGGTCTATATGTCACAGGGTGAATGGAGATCCAGGGTGATTGAAGACAGAGCGCTCGTTTTTAGGCACGGGGCTTCGGGCGAGGCGGGGCTTTTCGAGACAGGGTTTATTAGCGAGGCTCGCGAGGAGGAGAAGGAGTGTGAGCTTGTAGATCTGCTATTTTCAAAAGAAGGAGGACGCGGCGCTGCGAGGCGGGGGTTTATTATGCGAGGCTCGTCCTCGAGGAGGACGAGCACCTCCTCCTCCTTCTCCTCCTCCGAGGAGGAGAAGGAGAACGCGGCGCCAAGAGGCGGGGCTTTGATGCGACGCAGACCTGTCTTTTGTTGTTCCCCCCCACATAGCAACCAGGAAGCTACGCTAGGGGAACGCTGAACACACGTTCACACGCACACGCTTGTCCATGACGGAGGTGCGCCGACTTAGTAGAGCTTGAGGCCGAGGAGGCGCGCCCTCGCGCCTCCAGGCGCGAGTGCCCGCGCTGACCGGCCGATGCTCTACTAGTCGACACAGCGCCGTTCCAGTTGTAAACCGATAGGGACAGAATAGTTCTTTTCATGGATCACTGTGTGTGTGTGTGTGTGTGTGTGTGTGTGTGTGTGTGTGTCAGGGAGAAACTAAAACAAAAGCCAGCAGAACACAATAAAAGTATCTTAACAGTCCATTGAAAGCATGAGCGCGTGTGCGTGCGCGCGCATGTGTGTGTGTGTGTGACTGTGTGTGTGTGGGTGGTCGCGGCCATATGTGCTTGTGCACAAGCCTGGCTTGTGGCTCCCTCTAGTGTTTCTTCTACAGAATTGCTGGGTGGGTAAAAACGAGCGAGCCTTCTTCAATCACCCTGGTTCTCCATTCACCCTGTAACATATATATCACAATTGTATTATTGGATTGTATCAATTAGTAGTAATGCATTAATGTACTTGTAACAAAGACTTTCACTCACTTTACGTCATATGGGTATTTGATAGATTGGCTTGGCTTGCCCACTGAATACTGGTACTCCCTATATGGAGTTATCCGACATATCCTTTATTTTTTTTTCCAATTTCTTTTTATTTGAGAAATCGCAGGGTACAGCAAATACTTGCCCCACAGCATTCCATCCGACATATCCTAGTGAACTATCCAGGTCTGACATCACATCTAGAGCTCCATATATGGAGCCGGCAGAGACATCCAATGCTGACATCAGGCCAATGTAAACTCCATAATATATGGAGATATCTAAATTGTGGTGTGAATATAAAGGCTGCCCTACTAAAGCAAACAGTAGTGATTCCTTTACAAACCCTAAAGTTTAGGGTTTGTAAAGATATATTTTAGACCGGTCTCAATGTTAGTAAACAAATCATTTATAATATTTGTCAAAGATTTATGCAAAGCTTTCGCCTATAATGACATGCCCAAAATAGGGATAGATTACTGATCAATTATTGTATTAAATTATCGATCAGTAATTTTTAATATTCAATTAAATCAACTTTTGCACCACCCATACAGCAGTCTTCTTGTCTCTCCAGGCGAGTGTCCGTCCATTCACTGTCAGTCCGTTCAAGTAACATTTTGAACACAGGCCTTTTACTTGTAACAGAGTATTTCTATATTGCAGTATTGATACTTTTTACTTAAGTAATACAGCTGAGTACTTTTCCCACCACTGCATACAGACAGCAGTCTTCTTGTCTCTCCAGGCGAGCGTCCACCCATTCCAGTGGGTCTAACCCCCCCCCCCGGGTGTGTGGACAGACCGTCTCTCTGAACAGCCATGCTGCTGCTTCCCGTCCTCGCCCGTCACTCCCTCTTCTGTCCCGGGAGCCCCGCCGTGCTGGTGACGCGGTGTCTCCGGTCTCTCCGCTGTGAGGCCAGGGCCACGCACGGCCACGCGCTGCTGCGGCGGCCGCAGCCCGAGCATTTCCTGTCCCGGCGAGTCCCACCGCGGTTCAACACGCAGACTCGGGCACCAAGACCCGCAAGAAGCAGACCAAGAGCCAAGAGGAGCAGTGGAAGGCCCGGAACAAGACGGTGCTGACGTACATCGCGGCGGCCGTCGTGGGGATGATCGGCCTGTCCTACGCCGCCGTCCCGCTGTACAGGCTGTACTGCCAGGTGAGACAGACAGTCACTCAGGAATTCTCCTTTAAAGGGCAAGACCACTTTGGTATAGGTTTGGGGTGTGTAGTTTACCTTGCCATTATGTAACTCCAAAGATGGACAAGAAATCAGAAATAATTGCTCCATTGATTAGAAATTGATAATTGAAAATATGCCCCTCATTGACTTACAAAGTCACTCTTTTAGCGCGTAAACGATATACATATACATATACTATACAATATATATATATATATATATATATATATATATATATATATATATATATATATATGTTAAATCAGACATTAAGCACCCCCCCCCCCCCCAACCCAAATGGAATAATCCTCTATTGCATATTTTTTTGTTATGTTTTGCATGTTTGGACTGAGAGATTGGCAGTCGAATCAGACTGATTCGACTGCCAATCTCTCAGTCCCATAATTTTTGCATGATTCGACTACCAGTTGACTATAGATATTTGGCCAATCGGATTCGACTATATAAATTCTTAGTCGGGGACAGGCCTAATAAATGCATACATGTAGGTGTATGCATTGAATAATGCAGGCAAAATAAAATAAATGCATGAAATAATCAGATTTACCAGGTAAAAAAAAAAGAAGCATGGATGGATTCATACCTGTATAGTACAGTAGGCCTACTTGTAAATGTAATTTTCTGAAAATGGAAGTAGTTGTTGTAAAAACTAGTAACCAGGGAACATGCAAATCATGTCTTGCTAATGTACAAGAAAGGCATATCCAATCACATTTAAACTCATCATTCACTTTGCAAATCCATCTGATTTGTTTTGCAGTTTCTCCCAGTGCCCAGCTCCTAGAACAGACTGCTAGACTAAAGTCCCTCAATGACACACAGGACAGACTGAAGGTACGCACGCACACACACAACACATGAACATAATGTGTGTAGCCCTGAGTGAGACAAGACTGGTCATGTCTGCAACTACAGATATGGTTTAACACCCATTGAGAAAAAAATAGAGCAGAACAGTTTCAAACTAATAATTCAGTAATGGGTTGAAATGTATCCAGTGCAGTGGGTTAATTGACTTATCAGTGACATCTGGTGGTTGTCATTAGCAACACCTATTAGCTCCCAAACAAACAGCAATAAATAAAAGTAGATTAACATTTTTAAACATAACTTTAGAGAGATTGTCCTTTTGTCAGTGTTGTTTATTCAAGGAGAGTTTTTTCCTTAATATATAGAAAAATAAAACATCTCTTCTTTTGTTGCACCTAATTGTCAGGATGAGGTAGCGGAGCACGTTGTCAACCAGCAGCCAGGAGCTCGTCTCATCTGACTTCTGCCATTCCCTCAAACTCCTTTTGTAAAGGTAAGATCATGAACACTGCATTTCCTGGACTGAAGTAACAGCGTTCCATTTCTTCTTCCATTAACCTTCCTTCCATCAACAAACACTTGAAGGGAAATCTTCCGATTTTGAACCTAAATCTGATGTGAGGAGATGCCCGATGACTTCAAACATGTTTTTTTTTCTTGTCATCGGGCATACATTATAGTGTACACGATGATGGGATTTTGGTTCAAAATGAGCAAAGTTTACTATAATAATATAAAATTGGACTCTTCTCCTGTGAGTTTGCCAATTTGATTGATAAATAATGTATTTAGAAGTTTGCAGAAAAAAGCACATGAAAGTACAGTTTAAATACAAGGTCAACTAAATAGGATTAAAAAGCCCAAGAAAGCACAATGGCTTGTTTCAATTGGGGTCCTTTTGTACTCAATTCATAGTGACATTAAATGACAGACAGATATACACTACTATGCAGAACATCATATCAGATTAGAAATGAAAAATAATAAAAACAACAAACATGTACAGTACAACATTTCAAAATTGGGGAGGGGGGGGGTTTAGGTTATGACTTTTACAGGGGACAGATTCGAATTGCAGCCACCTGAAGGTACTTTTTTAGGGCATTTGACAAGGACATAAGTAGGATTAGGTGTGTGTGTGTGTGTGTGTGTGTGTGTGTGTGTGTGTGTGTGTGTGTGTGTGTGTGTGTGTGTGTGTGTGTGTGTGTGTGTGTACGTGTGTACGATACGATACAACTTTATTGTCAGTTCTCACTGAAATTTGCTTTGTGTCCAAGACGTCACCGTTTCAAGATACAGACAGGACATACACAATACATTACAGGACACACATCACAGAAGCAGACCGAAACAAGAACAATAGAACATCCTCTTGGCTTACCGATTTTGGTTTAAAAGCAGAACAGACTGGTGTACAAAAGAGTTCTTTAGTGTGTGTGTGTGTGTGTGTGTGTGTGTGTGTGTGTGTGTGTGTGTGTGTGTGTGTGTGTGTGTGTGTGTGTGTGTGTGTGTGTGTGTGTGTGTGTGTGTGTGTGTGTGTGTGTGCCCCATTCCATTTCCCTGGTCCACACAAAAGAAAAAAAAGATTTTTAGAGTTAGGCTTACATTCAGGAAAAGATTTAGTAGTAGTTTTGCCCTACTTCATCATACAAGAGTGTCGCACAAAAGTAGAGAAAATAGGCAATCTACAAGCTCTTGTGAGCTTGTAGATCGTAGAATAATTTGTAGAATAATTTGTTAATTATAGAGTCTGACGTAACATTCTCTCTGAATGGACGTCCGTCCATCAGGTCTCCTGTCAGCCGTGGACCTGGTGGAGGTGAACCAGGACAGAGGGAGGACAGAAGCGGAGGTCCAGTCCACCGTGAGCACGGCGCTGGACGTGGTTCTGGCCTGCTTCGGACGCCTCCGCCAGGGGAACCACCCAGCGGACTACTGCATGCCCGAACCTTGACCTCAGTCCACTAGGGGGACCCCGGACCCCCCTGCTAGAGTGCACTAACACAGTGATTTTTTATTTCAAGGACCCCAAGTTTGATATGCATTTGACCACGGACCCCCATTCGAGTTGATTTTCTTTTTAATCTCTGGGACCCCAATCTACACTGTAAAATCCTGTGTTAATTTAACTTTGAGAGAGTACAAGTGGACACTCTTAAGAGTTACAGACTCCCCAAAGGGTCCATTTGGACCCCTGGTGCACCCCGGACCCTATGTTGAGAAACAATGCACTAATTAGATGGAAAGAGATTGAACCCCCCAACTAAAGGGATATTTCACTTTCTAACATGTTTGGGGTCGTTTTAACGTCTACTCAGGCTTTTGTGAACACCCCAGCCCCCAGAGTTTTTAAGTTTTTAAGTTGCTTGATGGGCAAGGGTGGGCGACCGCCTGGGGCCTCAAGAGTTGGGGGGCCTCATAAAAAAAAAAGATTTAAGGGCTTTTGGAGAGAAATGAGACAGACTCCAGTCACTAGAGCACTGCAGAGGGGAGGTGTGTGTGTGTGTGTCCAGACGCTCGTTAATGTCAAGGCAATTATGTGTCTGCACTGTCAAATAAAAGCCAAAGCTTTTTTTTTTTACAAGCAGCCTTCTCTGTCTTATAGATATTTTGTTAAAGGAGGAGTTCACCCAAAAAAAATCTTATTTTCTATCAATTGCACACCCTATGAAGCCTTGAATCCATGGATTATTTTTTGTTTTTGTCGCATTCCTAAGCTAATAATTTGATTCCGTCTCCTACCGGCTAATGTATCCGGTAGGAGACACAAAGTAGATTATTTGTGTCTCCTACCGGAAATACACACGGTCATCAAATTATTGTTTTAGGAATGCCACAAAAACAAAAATAAATCCATGAAATCAAGGCTTCATGGGGTGTGTAATTGATAGAAAATAAGTAATTCTTTGGGTGAACTCCTCCTTTAAAGCTGTTAATAAAGTCCAGATGACAAGATATATATGACTAATGGAATTTATATTTATGCAGTATTTATATTATATTTGTTATTAGTGTCTCTCTATGTCCTCTGAAACAATGTGGTTTATAGTGAAAACTTCACTTGTTTGTGCACTTTTAAACTGAAGATGATGGCCAATGTTGATTAGTGTATTGTGACACCCCTAGTAAACACACAACAGAGTCACAGCCATGACAGCAATGGTACAACAAATACATAATGATGATGATAATAATAAAAATAACATTAAGTTTTTTAGTATTCGGTTTTCAGCCGTTTTTCAAGTGTTTTCCTTTCCTGTCCAAGAATCTTCCTTTTTAGAAACAGAACCTGTGAAATACCCTTTTATGATACGGTACACTTAGTACTTGTAGTCAAAAAAAGCCATATGAACCCTTAACACTCAGGGTTCATAAGTGTCAGCATATTATAAATATTTTAGTGCATTGTGACGAGTCGAGGACAGGCCCTCAAAGAGGAGTGCGGGGCGTCAGACCGTCTCCGTCAGGTCACAGCGTCTCCTGACCTCGCTCGTGGATCCTACAGTACCACAACATGATAGACTTGGGTTCAATGCTGTTAGCCGATTCTACAAATACCTTCTAAGTCAGTAGTTCAAGAATAGCAGATGTACAAGCTTTGCTGTCTGCTTGTAGATCTGCTATTTTTGAATAGCCAATGCAAAAATCTAAAATAACAGATGCTTTCCCAGTTTTAATGTGTGCTCTATAAATAAAAACGTATATAAACAAAGTGGATTGGATTGATAGCCACTGCTCTAGTCTCTACTAGCATAATCAGCATGTGATGTAGATGTATTGTGATTTGTACCTTTCTGGGCACAAAGTAAAACCTTTCCGGGCACCACGCCCCTATGTCTGAAGACTCTGCTCTGCTCTGCTCTGAGCTTCCGTGTGCGCTGCTCTGCGGCTGCACCGCGACCTCAGCGTGCCTTGTATGCCTTGGTGTTTGTGTTGTCCGTGTGTCTATATGTCGTTACATGTAAAGATGTGCAAGATCGCCAAGATGAGAGCCGTAGAGGTAGCTCTACTGATCCTGTGTATTAGTAACTCCTGTGGAAAGTGCTGGTCGGTAGAACCCGGCTCGAGACAAACATCTGGCGTGAAGACGGGGCGACCGGGATCGCCCGTGTGTACAGCCGAGCTGCACTACTGGCATTACGGCCGCCGGAGCCGAACACAACGGCGGGCCACGTCCACTTGCCGGTGTTGGATGACATCCCCGTGGAGCTGATCCGAGGAAAAAGGAGGAGGAGACGAGGAAAAAGAGGGGGAATTCGGAACCGATTACGGAGGAGATTCACCCGCCCCCCGCTCCCCTTTATCGTTCTGGCCAACGTGCGATCCTTGGAAAACAAAATCAGCACGATAAGAACATACACAAGGTACAGCTATGAATTTCGTGAGGCATCACTGTTATGTTTCACTGAAAGCTGGTTAAAGCCATCAAAACCAGTAACACTCTATGAGGTCCCCGGATTCACTCTGGTGCGACTGGACAGAGGTGGAGGGAGCGGTTACGGTGGAGTATGTGTGTACATTAATGATCTCTGGTGTCGATCCCATTCCGTCAAACTCGGGATATGCGACGATCCCAACGTGGAGATCCTGGGCATGACTTTAAGACCGTTCTATCTTCCCCGCGAATTTGGGTGCATTCTGCTGCACAGGCAGCAAAAACAATTGCTGACTGTGTACATGGACTACAACTACAGTACCCAGAGGCACCAGCAATCGTGCTTGGAGACTTGAACCAGTGTTATCTAGACACTGTGTTGCCAGGATTCGAACAGTATGTCAAGGATGCGACTAGGAAAAATAACATTCTGGACAAGTGTTATGTGAACATTCCAAAAGCATATGTTGCCAAGGTAGGCCCGCCTATATTGACCTCTGATCATAATGTTGTGTGCATGACTCCAGTCTATAAGTCAAAACTGAAGAGAGGAAAGCTGGAGAAGAAAGTAGTTAGGACATGGACAAATGAAAGCAAGGAACAACTAAAAGCATGCCTGGACTGTACAGATTGGGACACTTTTAGAGATGGTTCATTGGACGAAGTAACCACAGTTACAAATGATTACATTAATTTTTGTGTACAGCTGGTTATTCCTACAAAAGAAATTAAAATCTATCCGAACAATAAATCTTATGTGACCAAGGACATAAAGAATGTTATAAATGAAAGGAAAACAGCCTTCATAAACAAAGATTTCGGTGCACTCAAATTGACAGAAAAAAAGCTAAAAATGAGGCAGGCAAAATTGGCACATAGACAGCATCTAGAGGATGCGTTTAAAGCCAAGAATCACAAAAATGCGTGGGATACTATGAAATCCATGACAGGAATGTCATCCCCAACCAAACCTATTGTGACAGACAATGAACTTGGCTTTGCCAATGACCTAAATACTTTCTATGCCAGATTCGAATCATTAGGTGATTCCTCTAAGTGCACTGAAATACTGAAGGCTGTAACACCTGCCCCCTCAGACAGAATTATCATCACTGAAGAGGATGTCAGGAGAGTGTTTCGGTGTACTAACACAAGGAAAGCTAATGGGCCGGACGAGTGCAGTGTTTCTCTCCTCAAAAACTTTGCATCTGAGTTGGCTCCTGTGTGGCAACCAATATTTCAAACCTCTGTAGACACACACATAATTCCTCTGTGTTGGAAAACCTCGCACATAAAACCACTACCCAAAATCCAATGTCCAAAAGAACATAAGGATTATAGACCCATAGCTCTCACTTCAGTGACCATGAAATCACTGGAAAGAATACTGTTGCAACATCTTGTGAGTATAACTAAAGACAAATTTGACCCCTGTCAGTTTGCTTATAAGAAAGGTTGCGGTACAGAGGACGCGGTTGTCACACTGGTCCACTTCATTACAAAACACCTAGATAAGTCTAATAAGAATCATGCAAGGGTGCTGTTCTTAGACTTCTCTTCAGCCTTCAATACAGTCTGATATTCTGGTGACAAAGATGGTACAGTTGGAACTGAATCCATACTTAATTCACTGGTATGCTTCCTTCCTTACGAACAGAGTACAGAGGGTGAAAGTGAACAAAACCCTCTCCTCAGCATTAACTACTAATGTTGGTGCTCCCCAGGGTTGTGTAAGCTCAGCTGTACTTTTCACACTTTATACTGACAGCTGTCGTACTGAGGAATGTCTGTCTGAATGTCGCACTGACAAACCAGACCAATACATTCTAAAGTACTCTGATGATACAGTCTTGATTTCTCTTTTGGATAGTTCCAGTGATCCTGGACTGCACCAACACAGAGTAAATAAGGTGGTGGAGTGGAGTGATAACAACGCTCTTATCATTAACACAAAAAAGACAGAAGAGATTGTTTTTGGTGCTCCACTAGAGATACACAGATCCCCCATTACTATTCATAGTGAACAGATCAACCAGGTATGTTCGTATACATACCTAGGAGTAGTAATAGACCACCTTTTGTCATGGAAAGACCAGATTGAATCAGTGGGTAAGAAGACAAAACAAAGAGTCTATTTCCTTCGCCGTCTGAGATCTTTTGGTGCTAGTAGACAGATTCTTCTTTTGTTTTTCACTTCTGTTATTATGAGTGTTCTGCAGTACTGTAGTACCACCTGGTATGGATGTCTGTCTGTAGCTTTAAAATCACAACTGCTGCAGCAAGTGAACATTTGTTCAAAGATTGTTGGACAACCACTTCAGAGGCTCTATACATCTACGTATAATAACAGTATGATAAGGTTGGCAAGGAATATCACTTCAAACACTAGCCATGCTTTGTATGGAGAATATAGGTTGCTTGTTATACATGGCCTGCTCACTCATGCATTGAAGGAAGCATGAGCTTAGTTCGGGGCTCTCCCTAGGCTGGCAGAGGGAGAGTAGCGCCCAGGATTACAAGCTTAGGCAATTGGCACTGGGTGAAATGGGTTACAAAATCATGGGATATAAATATATATATATCAGCATGTGAAAAAAAAGGGGAAAAAAGTTATACATCCACAATAGGAAAGGTTAGTTTGGTATAAACTTTTGAAAGTTGATGACATTACTTCATTTACTACTAATAAGGGTTGTGATGCCCTCTAGTGGTGATGGCGTGAAGTCTCACCCTGGGCTTGGCCAGCTCTTTGACCTTGTCCATCTCCTGGTCTGACACAATGTCCAGGTAGCGCACGATGTGGGGGCTGTCCCACTCGTCCTCCTGCTTGACCGGGCCAATCACGTACACCGGATGACGGTGACAGGCGGCTCTGCCTGTTGGGGGGTCTGGGGGGGAGAGAGGGAGAGAGACATAGAGAGAGAGAGAGAGAGAGAGAGAGAGAGAGAGAGTGAGTAAGAGACAGTCAGTGAGGCAGAAAGAAAGACACAGACAGATTGTATGGGTCAATGTGAGCATATTTGCGTTCATGCGTATCAATGAGTGAGTGAGGGGGGGAGTGAGTGTGTGTTACTATATTTGTGAGGGCCAAATATCCCCACAAGTAAAGTAGAATTGAGCACAGAATAGCCCCTACTTCTGTTAGACGAAGGAGGAGCCAGGCCCGGAGGCAACCCACAGTGCCTAGAGAGCCTCCTAGTGTCGCCAACACCAACTGCAACATCTCAACGAACCAGGCCTGGCATCGGCTGGACTGATGGCGTGGATTCACGTTTTCCATTCACACATGCCATGTGCGAGTGGATCCGTGTTGTCGGTCTGGCTAGTGCCAGGCTAACCCTAACCCCCTAATTAGCACTGTCTCTAACTACCCCAAAGAGACAGTGGGGGCTGTAGCATGCCACTTGGACACAGGCCAGGGTCTGATCAGCCTCGGTCGGGTCGCCTGGAAGAGGGTGTCTGTTGCGAGACCCTAAACACCCAGTGACTCCAGGTAACAACACTGATGATGTGTCCAAGTGTGTGCATCAGTTGATTTATTAACTGATAATTATACTTAGTTGCGCCGCAGTGTCACGCATCGGCAAATTGTCAATCTACAAGCTTACAACTCGTTGCCACGTGAAAAATAACCCTCAAATTCTCATGTACTCACAAGTATAGTAAAACACACATATGTCTGTTTGTCTGTCTGTCTCTGTCTGTCTATGTCTCTTACCATCTTGAGTCCTTCTCCTCGGCACAACTTCTCGTATTTCCTCCTCTCAGGCAGGTAGTCTGTGGAGAACGTGGGACGACCTTTCTGACCTTTCTCCTTGACCGTCTCCCTCTTCTCTCTCTCCGCTCCCTTCCCTTTGTCTTCTTCTTCTTTCCTCTCCTCCTCCTCTGCCTTCTTCTGCTTGATCAGCTGGTACTCAAAGTACTTGAGGTTACCGTTGGCCCGCTGGTGTTCAGGGTCTGAGCACATATAACGTATAGAGAGAGAGACATGAGGACATAGGTATTAACGCATTAAGACCTGACATTCTACAAATGTCTTCTAAATCCTAAAAACTTTTTCTACGTCAGTGGTTCTCAAACTTTTCAATGCCATGGACCCCTAAAATGATATGTATTTGGCCGCAGATCCCCATCTCAAAATATTTAGTTCCAGGGACCCCCAGAAGCAAAGTTTTGAGTAAAAAATGTTTGCTTTAAAGATGTATTCAAAGATTTTTTTTAAAATAGCAGATCTACAAGCTCATAGCGTGGCACAAAGTGACACGCTATGATCTTGTAGATCTGCTATCGTAGATCTCCTATCTGCTATAATAGACCGCCTGGTAGCCCCTCCCCCCCCACTTTGAGAACCAATGTGCTATATACTGTATATATAGCTAAAGTCTAAAATGACATTCTTTCCCGGATTGAATGTGTCAAAGCAGAAACAAATCTCACGACTGAAAACCTGTGTCAAGCCAAGTCCCAGTCTGTGATTTGTGAAGCAGTGGGAAAGGGGTCCTCCACACCATGTGGTCCTCAACCTTTTCAGGCTGTGAGTCCGTGAACCCCCAAAATAGTCCTATTTGAACTGGGGACCCCCCAAAATAATCGTAT
Source organism: Gymnoscopelus braueri (assembly GCF_963280865.1). Lineage (NCBI taxonomy): Eukaryota > Metazoa > Chordata > Actinopteri > Myctophiformes > Myctophidae > Gymnoscopelus > Gymnoscopelus braueri. The sequence goes on along the minus strand of NC_137617.1, from coordinate 8,919,878 downwards.
TTGAACTGGGGGCCCCCAACCTTAACCTGACGCTGCCAGATCCAATAAGCTTGTGTCACACATTTGTTTCACAGCTTATTTGGATGCTGTCTTGAGGAACGTGGTTACTCAATACCGCCCCCATCTGGCAGAGTCAGGTTACCCCAACCTGACATGTACTTGGAAATGTAGGAGATGAGGCATTACATTTAGTTTGACTCGGTTCCACAGATAAATATTGTGAACATTGCTGCCTCGCGTTGTGAGCTTGTAGATCAGTTATTTAAAAAAAATCCTATTTCTTATATTATTTGACAATTTGGCCGATGTTTAACCAGTTTTTATAGTATAGTTTTGTTGATTACTTTTGATGCAGTAATGTTCTTTTTTCATTTCTTTTTTTTGTTTTGGTATTAGGTATTAAAAGTCCTTAAACTGTCACTTTACTGTCATCTAGGGACCCCCTGAAAATCATGTGAGGACCCCTGGACCTACAGGTTGAGAACCTTCTAAACCTATGTTCTTTCTGTTCAACATACAGCCAACCAGTTCAATAAATTGCAGATTGAGGCTTTAATCTTTGCGTCTATGAGATATCCGAGACCATTGGGGTTTTATGGAAGATGCTTCTGAACATTAAAAAAAAACATAAAAAGGTAATATTGCTAGTTTGACCCATTCTAATGCTCTTTAATCTTATGAAAATGTCGTGGTGACTGGCCACTTTAATCCATGCATGATGATGAAGATCATAGTCAGAATATACACTGAAATGTGTTGTGCATCGTCAGTAACACCGAAGACAACATCGACAAAACAATAGACACACATTTAACATAACATCGCAATCACCTAATACAGGGGTCTTCAATGTTTTTCAGGCCAAGGACCCCCTAGAGAGATGAAGCAGGGACCCCCTCTCTATAAAATTGTGTTTCAGATTAAAATCTTTTTTTTACTTGGTCTGCTCTTTATTCCCTCTACACCTTTACCTCTTTGCCAAAAATAGTAGATCTACAAGCTCTCTGCGAGTCATTGTGAGCTTGTAGATCTGCTATTTTTGGCTAAAGCTCTCCACAGAAAAGGGATTTTTGCCTGATGAAGGCCTAAAAAGGTCGAAACGTTGCGCCGGTAATAAAGTATGTTTTTGGAGCTTCAAACTATGTGTACGAGTGTATTTAGATGTCATAAAATGATTGGCTTAGGAATGCGACAAAAACATTATTAAAAAAACACAATATCCATGAATTCAAGTCTCCATTAGGTGACTATTCGATAGGAAAAAAAGTCATTTTGGGGGTGAACTATGCCTTTAACGCTATGTTACTTTCGAGCCGTTGCCTGCCCTGCACTCGTCTCGTCTGTAGTCAAAATAAAAAATACACTTTCGCTACTCACCAAAACAAAGACAGTTTTGAGATGTTGAAAGCCTACTTTCCTTAGTGGAAACACTCGGAGCCCCCCACCTCACGTCTAAAATACACTTTTTGACCAAAATGTAAAATAATCTACCGGATGGAAAAACATGTTTTAGTTACTCCACTGCGCCCCCTACAGATCTGGTCAATGAAACTTTTCTATTGACCAGAATTGTCCTTCCGGTGAAATATTGTCTTTTCTGGCCAAAAGGTGTATTTTAGAATAGTGTTAGTGTTCCCACTACCCACTAAGGAAAGTAGGCTTTAAACATGTTAAACCCGTCTTTGTTTTAGTGAGTAGCGAAAGAGTATTTCTTATTTTTACTACAGACGAGCCTGCGCTACCGCGGGTGTGCGGGCAAACGGCTCGAAAGTAACACAGCCGCAGCGTTAAAGGAGAATACCGGACAAATTAAGTGTTGCCTTTGATGTCTCGTTACTCACCGACCGACGTGAAAAGTGGCGTACTTTTTTTCCATAGATTCCCGTGTCGTCATTTTTACGATCTGGCAACACGAGTTGCCAGGTTCTGGAAAGAAACAAGCATCCAGTGTTAACTCGTTCGCCATTGACGGTGGCCTCGCAGGAAATTTCAACGCACGTTTGACTATCATGAGACTCCACAAGGACTAGGAGTAGAGAGAAAAACAACTTTGCCTCGGTTAAAATAGACGAATCTCACTGACCCACGCGCTCCCATTCTGACAACGGAGGGGGTTTAAAAAATGACGACACGGGAATCTATGGAAAAAAAGTACGCCACTTTTCACGTCGGTCGGTGAGTAACGAGACATCAAAGGCAACACTTAATTTGTCCGGTATTCTCCTTTAAGGAGAACTCCTTCTAACGCTATGAGCCAGAGCTAACTCCACTCCACCAGACCACCACTCACCCACCCATGTTGTGTCCATGTAGGGAGACTCTGTACGGCTCCGTCCTGCAGGCTGGCCAGGATCTCTCCCTCGCCCACTTGACTTGATACATCGCTGTCCCCGACCAACAGGAACTTGAGCAGAAAGTCGCAGGCCTTGGCGGGACTGTTGGTCCAGTGGTCAGGTGGTGATGGTGGTGGCTCATCCTATCCTCCTCTCACGGCTGATGATCGTCACCACGGTGTACCATCATGCAGGCACGCCGATTTATGTGCGCGGCCATGGGGGCTCAACTCGAACCGCAATAGCCCCGCCCCCCCGCCCCCTCAGCCGCGACCGAAAAAAAGTGTGTTTCTCTGTCTGGGCTATTGTTCTAGGTGTCAACGGCGCGTTAACACCTATCTGCGCCCCGCTATAGTAATGGTAATGGTAATTGTGACAGGGTGGAAAACGGGACATTATTTATTTTTTTTGTTATTTATATTGATGCACTGTTTCATCATCTTAACACCCTTTTAACCTTTATTGTTGATGAAAGCACTGTAGGCTATTATTTATGAATGGACATGTTTTCCCCCCGGTCCCCGAGCCACTTGGTATGCCCCGATTGACAATGACAGCGAACAGCTGTGAGATTGACTGACACTCGGGCGTAGTCCCCACGGCCCAATCCCACAGCAGGTCACGTCATCAACAGCCAACCACGACGGAGAAGGGCGCGGTGTCTCTGTGAAATGAGAATAACCGCTCAGTTCAAAAAGGCAGAGGAGCGAGTAGGAAGCAGAGCAGGAGTGTGTGTGAAAGGACCGGTGCGACACAGAAAGTCCTAGAGCGTAGCCGAGGTAAAGGGCGTGTGAGACGGGAGAGCGCGTGCTGCCAGCCACCGAAAGCAACGAGCAAACATTTGGCAGACGGCTCCATTATAGAAAGACCCGTGAAAGACTGTGTGTGCAGAGGGGAAGGAGAGGACGACCGCAGCGACGACCAGACCATAAGGAGCGAAGCAGGGCCTGGAGTGGAGCGGACGAAAGAGAGGCTAAAGTGCTGCGACGCGCAACTCCATCAGTAGGCAGCGAAAACTGCCTTCGGAGTAAGTTTCTATCCACGCAACACTCGTATTTGTGATAGCCACCACTGCTAGCAGCCCACAGTACCTTGTCTGTAAACAGATGAACTGGCCCATTGCTTCTGTATTTCCAGACGGCGATAAAGAAACAGACGAACATTGAAGAGTCCTGGCTTGGCTTCCCTCCACCTGTTTTCCCCCAGTATTTGCACACATTGTCTTAATTATTTATAGCATTTTTATTGTATTTTAATAGCACCTGCACTTTACTTGTCCATAAGTATTTGATGCACCTTTTGCTATTAATTTGCACAATTTGCTATTTGCACACTCTGCTATTTGGCTGAAGAAAACCCCCGGTGTTGCATTTGAATGGCCTAAGTCCACATAGTACTGAACGCACTTTATATAGCACCGCACTTTACTTTTGTAAAAGTACTGTTGCCTATTCTGCTATTTATTTGCGCTCTTGCTATTATTGTTGTTTCGCCCATTGTTTGCATTTTAGTTTAGTAGTGAATACATTTTAGTTAGTCTAGCGGCGCCATAGGAGGTTAGGGTTTATATTTTAGGATTGTATTATTTATGTGTTTTAAAGGCACAGAGGCCTCTTGTATCAGGGACGAATCTTAATAAATGTATGTTTACCCCTTTTTATCCACTGTGTTGGTCTCAGTTCCTCCTTGGTTTTATTGGTGTTGTGTTCTCCTAAAGTCTAAGTACTTACCCAGTTATCTCGAACCTGTGAAAAGCCTGTTAAAACAAAGAGAGTTAATCAAGGAGTTCTTAGGCTCCTTTAATCCAAACCTAAGTGGCGTAGTCTGCAAGGTTAATCATTTTATTCCATTGGTATACGCAACAATTACGCACCCCGCACTTTATTGTGCATCTGATATTTTATTGTTGCCAAAACCATTTGTGAACTAGAAAAAGTGCTCCTCGGAGCACAGGTCTCCGCCAGGTCAGGTAGGTTATTGTGGGGCAGCAATGTTCAGAATTAGCCAATCAGGATGGAATATGAAAAATTGGATGGAACCATCTTGATCACTTGACTAAATGTGTACCGATTTGCATGATGTTTGAATTTGTAGGAGTAATATAAAAAAGAAAAGTGTTGCAAAATTGGCCTCATGGTGGCGCTATAATAGGGCAATGTTAAAAGAGTGGCATTTGTTCTTCAATGTAGTGCGAATGTGCGTGCAAAGTGTCGCAATCGGACGCTGCATTCATGATTTGTGGCATTTTGTTCAAAACGGGCCACTCCTGCAAACTTTAGATGTCAATGTTAGCCAATCAGGATGGAATATGAAAAAAATTAAAGATCCATCGTGATCACATCATCGTGATCACATGACTATAGAGATCAAGTGTACCGATGTGCGTGAAATTTGGATAAATTCTGAAGGCTTAATATCAAAGAATGTGTTTTACATAAGTCGGCCTCCTGGTGGCGCTATGAAAGGCAAATGTGAAAAATGCAGGTCAGTTGTTTTTCCTTGGCCTCTAGGGAGTGTGCGTGCAAAGTTTCATGCAGATCGGTGCAGTTATAGTTAAAAACATAAATCGTCCATTTATAGCGCCACCATGAGGCTGATTTGAACATTTTCAAGTGGCATTTCTTCCTCGGCCTAGTGGGAATGTGCGTGTGAAATCTCACGGAAATCGCAAGCTGCGTTCATGATTTGAGGCATTTTGTTGAAAACGGAGCAATCCTGCAAACTTTGGAAGCCAACCTTAGCCAATCAGGATGAAATATGGAAAATTGGACAGATCCGTGTTGATCACATGACTATAGAGATACTGTGTACTGATTTGCGTGATGTTTGGATAAAATCTGTAGGAGTACTGTCAAGAAGTGTGTTTTGCAAAAAGCGGCCTCCTGGTGGCGCTATAAAAGGCTAATTTGAAAAATTTGGGGCAGAGGTTCTGCTCTGGCATCCAGGGAGTGTGTGTGCACAGTTTCGTTGCGATCAAGCCAACGGTGCCGGAGATTAGCTGTACACAAAATGACAGAATGATGGACACACGGACGGACACACACACACACACACACGGACGGACGGACAGGGGGCAAAACATACTCTCTCGCTATGCCTTTCGGCCTGGCGGAGACAATAAGTTAAAGGGTGTCATTTATCCCACCAGTAAATTGACACAGTTACATGTGACTCAGTCGGCAGTAGCTCACATAATGGTACTGTAAGTTTGAGCCTGACATCTGAGATTCATGAGGGAGCTGACCAATTGAGCGTGGAGGCGCTGGCCCCGAAGCCCCCCCCCACTATCGGCGTCCCGACCCGAGCCGGTCGTTCCCCACTCCCACACACCCGACTGATCGGGCTAAAAATGATTGAGCCAGATCGGATGAATGCGTGAATTGCAATAAATAATAAAAAACATAAAAATAAATAAATGTATTAAATGTCAATTAATTGCACGAAATAAATGCTCCCAATGTGTACAAATAAATAAAATTATGTGTCCATAAGTATCTTCTCTCCATGGTAGACCCTGATGGATGGAAGCCAGGCGGTGGAGGGCTCTCCAAAAACAATGCGCAGTTGCGCGTAGAAAGAGAGAACAATCCGTTCTATTCCGGGGATCGGGTAATCGAGGTATGGCTCAATACCGCGATCTCTGCTGAAGTGAAAGCTACAATTTAAGAGTCATTTGAAGAAGAATAAGTGCCACTCGCTTCTAGTGACACTATACCTGATGATTGGATTTAACATCTGTCGCCGCCGTAAAACCTCTCAGTAAAGCATCCACAAACGGTCTCTACTAGCCTGATTATCAGCCTGAAGCTGAGCAGTCCACTCAGAGAGTGGGCGGGATCTATGTTTTGGAACCAGGCTAGGTCTCTACCATAATAAACCGTAACCATACCGGATCTCGTCTACAGATTATAATTACACTCCATCACTCATCCCAGTGAGCCATAGTCGGCTATTGGACCTTTTTTAGACGTCTAGGCTTAGCCTAGACGTTGATTAGCTGTTTTTTAAGCGTCTATATATAGACGGCTATAATATAGACGGTCTATAAATAGACGCTTACAAAACAGCTAATCTAATCTAGTTTTTTTAATCAATCTAAAAAATAAAAATAAACTTTCACTGTTAGACCAATTATAACCCCGTTTTAGACTAGCCCTTAGACGTATTTTAGACGTCTAATAGCCCGAAAAAGGCTCAGTGGGATTGATTGATGTAATTTATTTAGTAAGACATGAGAACAACAGTATGGAAGTACAAATTCACAATACAAGGTATACTAAACTGGAAGACAAATTAAGCATGAGCTTGTTTAAGATGAGATCCCCATGCACACAAATCATGATGACATATAAGAGACAGACAGATATACACACTACTATACAGAACGTCATACAATCAGCTTACAGGTTACTGGTATGAAGAGTGAAAAATATGTACAAGAGAAGAAAAAACGGGGAGGGGGGGGGGGGGTAGGTTAAGACTTAGACAGGGGCCATTTTCGAATTGCAGCCTCCTGAAGGTGTATCTTTAGGGCAGTTTTGAAAGTGAGTAGGGTTTTACACTCCAATACTCCTTTTGGTAGGGCATTCCACATTTTTGATGAATAGCATGAGAACGAGTTCATTCCCTTTGTTGAGCCAAATCTGGGTTGAACATGATTCGTGGAGCTGCCTCTGGTGTTATGATCGTGGACTTCATTAACGTTTTTGAAGTATTTTGACAAATACAGGGGGATCCCAATGTTGTGGTGTATCTTGAAGACCAGGCCCATAGCAAGTTGCTGTACTCTGTCCTCAACCCTACTGTATATCCAATCCTAGCAAAATGAGCAGGGGTTAGATGGGTTTTGTGATTGAGGCCAAGAAGTAGCCTTACTAGTTTGTTTTGGGATGTTTGGAGCCTTGTTTTTAAGGCCTTGGAGGTGTTGTGATACCATGAGGAGCATGCATAATCGTAATAACCTTGTATGAGGGCCCCTGCAAGAATCTTCAGAGTATTCTTACTGACTAGACGTCCAATCCTATACAAAAAGCGTATTCTTTGGTTGACCTTTTTGATCACTCTTTCTGCGTTTTTGTTACCGTAGAGGTTTGCCTCCAAGATGGAACCCGGGTAGGTAATTTCCTCCTTTCTTGTGATAACATCATCACCCACTTTGATCGTGAAACTCTCAGCCTTGCTAAGGTTAGAACTGGACCCAAAGAGGATGGATTCAGTTTTACCCAGGTGTAATGATAGTTTGTTGTCGGAGAGCCAGATACAGATCTTGTTGAGTTCAGAGCTGAGAGATATCTCAACCTGCAGCCTGTTCCTGTCCGAGACCAGCAGAGCCGAGTCATCTGCGAACAGGAACAGTTTGCAGTCGCAAGCTGAAGACATATCGTTCACATATATCAGGAACAGTAAAGGTCCTAGTATACTTCCTTGCGGAACACCACAAGTCACTGGTAGGGGAGGGGACTGGGTGCCGTTTACTTCCACCACTTGCTCCCTCCCTTCCAGCCAGGTAGGATCTCATCCAGCTCACCGACGTATCATCAAAACCTATTGCTTTAAGCTTATCGATCATAATAGGGTAATTAACGGTGTCAAAGGCCTTCTGGAGGTCCAGCATGACCATGCCGCAATATTTGCCATTGTCGACATCTTGTTTGATAGAGTCGTTCAAATAGAGAAGGCATGTGTCAATCTGAAACCAGATTGGAATTTGTAAATTAGATTTTTCTCGGCAAGATACTTATCGACCTGTTCGTAGACTATTTTTTCCATGACTTTCGAGATGGAGCTAAGAATAGAAATAGGGCGGTAGTTGCCAGGGTCTAATTGGTTTCCTTTTTTGTACAGAGGGGTCACCCTTGCTTTTTTGAAGTCGCTAGGGACCCGTCCCATTGGGTGTCATTTGTCTATATGAACACTTTTTAAAGATTCCATAACACTTTTTGAATAGTCTTTCCTCAAAACATCTAGGCATTAGTTGATTGCATAATTTTTATATTAGCAAAATAGTTGAACCAGTTATAATCTGTCAAGCATGTTTTCTATACATTTCTATTTGACATATTGTCCTGTATTGATGAATTGCTGTCAGATTAATCTGGACTTTCACTAATGAAGAGGAAACATGTGATGCTTTAGATTAACAAACGATCAAACATGTATTTCTAAAATACATGTAATGTTCTACCTAAGGGGTGTTTCATCTGCTTATATTTATATGCAATGCTGTAAACCAGTTTTGTCTTTCTTTTCTGTATCACAATGACATGGTCTGTCAGATGTCAATAAATTACAATAAAAGGCTAAATGTGAATCCTGTCCAATTTCTTGCAATCAATCTCCCACATGTGTAACTTTGTACTGTTCACATTGCTATCTGACATACAGAAACACTGCAGCCTTGTGCATTTTTATCATCGTCATAATTTGTTTTAAAATGATGTATAGAATAATAATAATTGAATGATTTAGGATTTTAGAAATCTCCAGAATCTCCAGTCCCTGATAACATTGTCAAAGACATTGAGGTGTTGGATAGTTATAAGTACCTAATTACTGACAACAAGTATTAGTTTAATAATAATAATAAATATAGCTGCAAGCAGCAAAAAGCGGTTTCGAGGGATAAGGCAGAGACAGGAAGAGGCAGGCAGACTCTCTCCTCTCCCTCTCTCTCTCTCCCCCTCTCCCCTTCTCTCCTTCTCTCCCTCTCCCCCCTCTCTCTCTCTCCCCCTCTCTCCCTCTCCCCCTCTGTCTCTCTCTCCCTCTCCCCCTCTGTCTCTCTCTCCCTCTCTCCCTCTCCCCTCTCTCCCTCTCTCCCTCTCTCCCTCTCCCCAGACAGACAGACAGACAGGCAGACAGTGAGAGAGTGAGAGAAAAGGCAAACAGACAGACAGGCAGACAGTGAGAGAGTGAGAGAGAGGCAGACAGGCAGACAGACAGGCAGACAGTGACAGAGTGAGAGAGAGGCACACAGACATACAGGGAAAAGCACTTAGGGTACCACTACTAGCAGCTTGCTAAATAACAAAAGAATGCTGCTATACTCAACTACCAGAGGTCAGGAGCTCAGTTCACTTCAGATGTTGGTTACACACTGAAGAGAATACTCTCAACCTGCCTACTTATCCCTTGAGCTGTGCTGGCTAAACCACACACTTCACAAGGCAATCAAGTGGCCTATACAGGGTGAAACTACTTGTACTACTACAAAGTGCCAATAGCCTACTGCTTGAAGCACACAAACAATACAACTATAAACTACAGACTACCACACAAGCTAATAATATAATACTAATAGAAAAGCACTTAGGGTACCACTACTAGCAGCTTGCTAAATAACAAAAGAATGCTGCTATACTCAACTACCAGAGGTCAGGAGCTCAGTTCACTTCAGATGTTGGTTACACACTGAAGAGAATACTCTCAACCTGCCTACTTATCCCTTGAGCTGTGCTGGCTAAACCACACACTTCACAAGGCAATCAAGTGGCCTATACAGGGTGAAACTACTTGTACTACTACAAAGTGCCAATAGCCTACTGCTTGAAGCACACAAACAATACAACTATAAACTACAGACTACCACACAAGCTAATAATATAATACTAATAGAAAAGCACTTAGGGTACCACTACTAGCAGCTTGCTAAATAACAAAAGAATGCTGCTATACTCAACTACCAGAGGTCAGGAGCTCAGTTCACTTCAGATGTTGGTTACACACTGAAGAGAATACTCTCAACCTGCCTACTTATCCCTTGAGCTGTGCTGGCTAAACCACACACTTCACAAGGCAATCAAGTGGCCTATACAGGGTGAAACTACTTGTACTACTACAAAGTGCCAATAGCCTACTGCTTGAAGCACACAAACAATACAACTATAAACTACAGACTACCACACAAGCTAATAATATAATACTAATAGAAAAGCACTTAGGGTACCACTACTAGCAGCTTGCTAAATAACAAAAGAATGCTGCTATACTCAACTACCAGAGGTCAGGAGCTCAGTTCACTTCAGATGTTGGTTACACACTGAAGAGAATACTCTCAACCTGCCTACTTATCCCTTGAGCTGTGCTGGCTAAACCACACACTTCACAAGGCAATCAAGTGGCCTATACAGGGTGAAACTACTTGTACTACTACAAAGTGCCAATAGCCTACTGCTTGAAGCACACAAACAATACAACTATAAACTACAGACTACCACACAAGCTAATAATATAATACTAATAGAAAAGCACTTAGGGTACCACTACTAGCAGCTTGCTAAATAACAAAAGAATGCTGCTATACTCAACTACCAGAGGTCAGGAGCTCAGTTCACTTCAGATGTTGGTTACACACTGAAGAGAATACTCTCAACCTGCCTACTTATCCCTTGAGCTGTGCTGGCTAAACCACACACTTCACAAGGCAATCAAGTGGCCTATACAGGGTGAAACTACTTGTACTACTACAAAGTGCCAATAGCCTACTGCTTGAAGCACACAAACAATACAACTATAAACTACAGACTACCACACAAGCTAATAATATAATACTAATAGAAAAGCACTTAGGGTACCACTACTAGCAGCTTGCTAAATAACAAAAGAATGCTGCTATACTCAACTACCAGAGGTCAGGAGCTCAGTTCACTTCAGATGTTGGTTGCACACTGAAGAGAATACTCTCAACCTGCCTACTTATCCCTTGAGCTGTGCTGGCTAAACCACACACTTCACAAGGCAATCAAGTGGCCTATACAGGGTGAAACTACTTGTACTACTACAAAGTGCCAATAGCCTACTGCTTGAAGCACACAAACAATACAACTATAAACTACAGACTACCACACAAGCTAATAATATAATACTAATAGAAAAGCACTTAGGGTACCACTACTAGCAGCTTGCTAAATAACAAAAGAATGCTGCTATACTCAACTACCAGAGGTCAGGAGCTCAGTTCACTTCAGATGTTGGTTACACACTGAAGAGAATACTCTCAACCTGCCTACTTATCCCTTGAGCTGTGCTGGCTAAACCACACACTTCACAAGGCAACCAAGTGGCCTATACAGGGTAAAACTACTTGTACTACTACAAAGTGCCAATAGCCTACTGCTTGAAGCACACAAACAATACAACTATAAACTACAGACTACCACACAAGCTAATAATATAATACTAATAGAAAAGCACTTAGGGTACCACTACTAGCAGCTTGCTAAATAACAAAAGAATGCTGCTATACTCAACTACCAGAGGTCAGGAGCTCAGTTCACTTCAGATGTTGGTTACACACTGAAGAGAATACTCTCAACCTGCCTACTTATCCCTTGAGCTGTGCTGGCTAAACCACACACTTCACAAGGCAACCAAGTGGCCTATACAGGGTGAAACTACTTGTACTACTACAAAGTGCCAATAGCCTACTGCTTGAAGCACACAAACAATACAACTATAAACTACAGACTACCACACAAGCTAATAATATAATACTAATAGAAAAGCACTTAGGGTACCACTACTAGCAGCTTGCTAAATAACAAAAGAATGCTGCTATACTCAACGACCAGAGGTCAGGAGCTCAGTTCACTTCAGATGTTGGTTACACACTGAAGAGAATACTCTCAACCTGCCTACTTATCCCTTGAGCTGTGCTGGCTAAACCACACACTTCACAAGGCAATCAAGTGGCCTATACAGGGTGAAACTACTTGTACTACTACAAAGTGCCAATAGCCTACTGCTTGAAGCACACAAACAATACAACTATAAACTACAGACTACCACACAAGCTAATAATATAATACTAATAGAAAAGCACTTAGGGTACCACTACTAGCAGCTTGCTAAATAACAAAAGAATGCTGCTATACTCAACTACCAGAGGTCAGGAGCTCAGTTCACTTCAGATGTTGGTTACACACTGAAGAGAATACTCTCAACCTGCCTACTTATCCCTTGAGCTGTGCTGGCTAAACCACACACTTCACAAGGCAATCAAGTGGCCTATACAGGGTGAAACTACTTGTACTACTACAAAGTGCCAATAGCCTACTGCTTGAAGCACACAAACAATACAACTATAAACTACAGACTACCACACAAGCTAATAATATAATACTAATAGAAAAGCACTTAGGGTACCACTACTAGCAGCTTGCTAAATAACAAAAGAATGCTGCTATACTCAACTACCAGAGGTCAGGAACTCAGTTCACTTCAGATGTTGTGACAGACAGTGACAGAGTGAGAGAGAGGCAGACAGGCAGACAGTGACAGAGTGAGAGAGAGGCAGACAGACAGTCACAGAGTGAGAGAGAGGCAGACAGGCAGACAGTGACAGAGTGAGAGAGAGGCAGACAGGCAGACAGGCAGACAGTGACAGAGTGAGAGAGAGGCAGACAGGCAGACAGTGACAGAGTGAGAGAGAGGCAGACAGGCAGACAGTGACAGAGTGAGAGAGAGGCAGACAGGCAGACAGGCAGACAGACAGTGACAGAGTGAGAGAGAGGCAGACAGACAGGCAGACAGTGACAGAGTGAGAGAGAGGCAGACAGGAAGACAGGCAGACAGACAGTGACAGAGTGAGAGAGAGGCAGACAGGCAGACAGTGACAGAGTGAGAGAGAGGCAGACAGGCAGACAGGCAGGCAGACAGTGACAGAGTGAGAGAGAGGCAGACAGACAGGCAGACAGTGACAGAGTGAGAGAGAGGCAGACAGGCAGACAGACAGACAGACAGTCAGACAGTGACAGAGTGAGAGAGAGGCAGACAGGCAGACAGTGACAGATTGAGAGAGAGGCAGACAGGCAGACAGGCAGACAGTGACAGAGTGAGAGAGAGGCAGACAGTGACAGAGTGAGAGAGAGGCAGACAGGCAGACAGGCAGACAGACAGACAGACAGACAGACAGACAGACAGACAGACAGACAGACAGACAGACAGACAGTGACAGAGTGAGAGAGAGGCAGACAGACAGACAGACAGACAGACAGACAGACAGACAGACAGTGACAGAGTGAGAGAGAGGCAGACAGACAGACAGACAGACAGACAGACAGACAGAAAGTGACAGAGTGAGAGAGAGGCAGACAGACAGACAGACAGACAGACAGTGACAGAGTGAGAGAGAGGCAGTGACAGAGTGAGAGAGAGGCAGTGACAGAGTGAGAAGAAGTGAACTTGCATTAATTAACAAAGTCATGATTTTTGTTCAGTAAATTATATTTGGACTGGTTAAATTGGGGTTTGAACCAGGGACCTAGAGACTTGCGGTTAGAAAGTGTAAAGGATAAGGATAATTCCTTTAACAGGTCCGTTCATGAAAGTCCTTGCGGCCTTGTTTCCAATGAGGGCCTGTGAGCAATTAGGGGTTAAGAGTCTTGCTCAGGGACACATTTCATTTCATCGACACATTTGCTGGCCTGGCCTGGAATCGTACCTGGGGCAACCAGGGCCTCTGGCTCCGTAGGCGGGCTCACTAACCACTCAGCTATGGCCGCAATACTGACTGAGCTATTGGATAGACAGGATGCTAACTACTCTAGATCACTGGTTCACATAACATTTACCAATAAATTTCATGTTATTGTTTAAAAATTGCACATGTCTGAATTATCAGGGTCATGTTTTGTACAATGCAATTCAAATGTAAACTCTGATGAGTCGGGTTTGAACCGTGGACCTTCGGCACATGAGGCTAACACTGTACTGATCAAGCTATTCAATCCACAGTCTTAATCAGTGAAAAAGGAGAATCCAACAAAACAAAACAAAAGAGAGAATGAAGTACATCATACATTGAAAATAACTACTCTCAATAAGCGTTTCATTTAACAATTGCACGTTTATTCATTGATACAGTCATGTTGTGTGCAATGCAATTGAGGTGAAGTCTGCATGAGGTGGGATTTGAACCGGCAACCCTGTGGTTTCAAGGCAGATGATTAAGCCATTGGACCAACAGACCTGAAATGGTGAAAAGGAGCTCACAGATTTGGCAGACTTTCACGCAAATTGCTCAGAAATCCTGGGTTAAAATGTTTTTCAAACTGGTTAAATTGGGGTTTGAACCAGGGACCTACAGACTTGCGGTTAGACAGTGTAAAGGATAAGGATAATTCCTTTAACAGGTCAGTTCATGAAAGTCCTTGCGGCCTTGTTTCCAATGAGGGCCTGTGAGCAATTAGGGGTTAAGAGTCTTGCTCAGGGACACATTTCATTTCATCGACACATTTGCTGGCCTGGCCTGGAATCGTACCTGGGGCAACTAGGGCCTCTGGCTCCGTAGGCGGGCTCACTAACCACTCAGCTATGGCCCCAGTACTGACTGGGCTACTGGATAGACAGGACGCTAACTACTCTAGATCACTGGTTCACAAAACATTAACCAATAAAGATTTTTTTCTGTCCTCGGAATGGAAACTAGTGAAAATAGTCGAACTACAAGCTCACAATGCGTTGCTATCTAAAAAGGTGTGAGATTGTAGATCGGCTATTTTCACAAGAAAGTATGTCATACATAAAAAACAACTACTCTCAAAAGCATTTCATGTTATTGTTTAAAAATTGCACATGTCTGAATTAACAGGGTCATGTTATGTACAATGCAATTTAAATGTAAACTGTCATGAGTGGGGTTTGAACCGTGGACCTCCGGTACATGAGGCTAACACTGAACTGATCAAGCTATTCAATCCACAGCCTTAGTTAGTGAAAAAGGAGAATCCAAAAAAACAAAACAAAAGAGGGAATGAAATACGTCATACATTGAAAATAACTACTCTCAATAAGCGTTTCATTTAACAATTGCAAGTTTATTCATTGATACAGTCATGTCGTGTGCAATGCAATTGAGATGAAGTCTGCATGAGGTGGGATTTGAACAGGCGACCCTGTGGTTTCAAGACAAATGATTAAGCGATCAAGCTATTGGACCAACAGACCTGAACTGGTGAAAAGGGACTTCACACACGACACACTTTCACGCAAATTGCTCAGAAATCCTGGGTTTAAATGTTTTTCAAACTGCTCAAAATTGCAGACAATCTAAGGGCGGAGCTTACTGGTCAAAGTGATAGATATGTTCCTCATGAGTCAAGGCACATGTGTAAGCAAGTTTCACGGCTGTCGGCCAAACGAGGCATGACTTTTGCCTGTTTAAAGTTTGCATTTTCAAAAAATTGCTATAGCGCCCCCCTTTGACCAATTGGAGTAAGATTGGTTTCAGTGATACTTGGAATGACCCTCTACAATATTGCAAAGTTTCAAAGAAATGTGAGTCTGCATGTATGTGTTAGGGGCAGACGAATAATTTTCATAAAACTGCAATATTCATTGGCTCATAAAAGCTTAACGTTTTCACTTATGGAAAATCTGCTTGCTCACGTCTGTCGGTATAGGTCCAAAGTTCATGTGTAAAACGTTTTGTGCAGATTGCTCAAAAATTCCCAGGAGGAGTTTGATTTTAACTGCTTTTCATATAATTCGAAATGGTGGGAGATCTAAAGGTCAGAGGTCAAAAGTCAGAGTGTGAAAGGTGTTAGGCATGAGGAGACGCATGTGTTTATCAAAGTGTCATGGATGTGGGTCAAACAGGGCATGTACCTGTTCAAAGTTGGTATTTTCAATTGAGTGCTACAGCGCCACCCTTTGGCCAATGGTTGTGAGTTTCAGGCCTTTGCCGTTTGGCATAGCCCTCTACCATATTGCCGAGTTTCGTAAAAAGTGACCACGCGGTTAGGCCAGAACTGCCAAAAACGGCGGAAGAATAATAATAATAATAGTGAAAGTGTAGAGACGTAATAAGGCTTCGAGCCTCATAGGCCTCGAAACCTTAATAATAATAATATGAGTACTTCTTACACCACAGTAAAAAGCTGTTACAAAATTAAAACAATAAAGACAAAGCAAAGATTAATAGAAAAAGATTCAATTTTATTTGTTAATAAAACAGTTTTCTGGATTGCTTTCAGAGCACATTACTCCAAACAGAAGTGTATTTTACAACAGGGGTTCTCAAAGTGGGGTCCTGGGGGGTCGCAGGGGGTCCACAGCAAAACGGTAGTTGTGAACCAAATGGACCCTTACAGGTCTGTGACTCTGAGAGTGTACAAATGGAACCAAATGGACCCTTACAGGTCTGTAACTCTGAGAGTGTACACATGGAACCAAATGGACCCTTACAGGTCTGGAACACTGAGAGTGTGCACATGTTCCATTTGTACACTCTCAGAGTTAAGGGGGTCCGATGGCCTAATCGTCGTGGTTGAAATGTTGTAAAAAGTTTGAGAACCACAGTTTTACAAAACAGTTCAAACACTTTCCTAAAACTAAATGACACTTTTCATTTACAAAATGCACCGAGGTGTTCGAAACAATATGCATAAAAATATCATTTGTTTAACTTCAATTCAAATGTCATTATGGTCCAACATTCTGATTAATGAAGAAAGAATAGTTGAATACAGTGAAAACTGCAGATTAACAACGTGTCACATCACAACATGTTGTGAGCTTGTAGATCTTTAGAAACCCTGCTACTCCACTCTACCTCCCAGTAACAGCGTCCAGTCAGACTCTCTCTACACATCACCTGGTCCCAGGTCTTAAATCTGTCTGGATGATCAGGATATTTCTGATCCTTTGATGTTGTTCTCAGACAGAGAGAGGAGACTGTTTGCTGTGTTTGGATCCAGTGTGAGTTCACACACATCTGATGGGAAGAACAACATACAATACAACACCAGTTTACTATCACACATAATAATAATAATTATAATAATGTGCGCTCTCTCTCTCTCTCTCTCTCTCTCTCTCTCTCTCTCTCTCTCTCTCTCTCTCTCTCTCTCTCTCTCTCTCTCTCGTCACAAAGGTATTTATATACTTCTATAACTGTGAACACATTATGATCTAGATGTGTTCATTGATGAAGTTAGATTAACTCTACATCTAACTGACTTCACAGGCATATTGGTTCATTTATATCCTAACAACTGTAGACTATATTTGATCTACAAATGTGTAATGTGAATTTGGGCTGCTGACTGTGTTAATGTAATGTAGACATACAGTATACAGAATCAGAATCAGAATCAGAATCAGTTTCAGAATCAGAATCAGAATCAGAATCAGTTTTATTGTCACATCACAGGTTTACAAGGTAAAAAAGTGGGTGAAATTCTTTTTTGTACATCGTTCCCATCGCAACGTTAGTTTCCATAGAAAGAAGAGGGGGGGGGGAGAAGAAGAGGGGGGCAGGTGGGAAGGAGATCAAAACAAGAGAGCAACAGAAGGCCAGACAGGTTATCTACATATTTACAAATTACCTGAGATAATAAAAACATACATTTATATTCACTGTGTTAATGTAATGTAGACATACAGTATGTATTTATATTCACTGTGTTAATGTAATGTAGACATACAGTATGTATTTATATTCACTGTGTTAATGTAATGTAGACATACAGTATACATTTATATTCACTGTGTTAATGTAATGTAGACATACAGTATGTATTTATATTCACTGTGTTAATGTAATGTAGACATACAGCATGTATTTATATTCACTGTGTTAATGTAATGTAGACATACAGTATGTATTTATAGTCACTGTCTACAGGTAAATATGTCACCTCACATTACTGTAACAATAACAAAGCATCCTCCAGTCCTCTGGTTTGAATGGTAACATATGGACTATAATGCCCACAGTTGACAGCTAGAGGGCGCATCATGCCCTTGACAGACAGCTATATGGTGACTTGATGACATACAATGACACAGTCACTGTCAGTCTGGAGCTTAGATGTATGTTTGTGTTAATATCACATACTGTATTAGTTACACATTATGGTTATTATCCTCTTCCTTCAGAGTAGGATGTGAATGAGTGAATGTCACATGCTTCTGTGTATATAGCTGATCTAAATAGCTGGATGTGATGCTTTGATTTCATGAATAAAACAAAACTTACTTATCAAGCTCTTCATAACACCTGGTATCAGCTTGCAAACTCCACCATGGTCCACACTGGGATGGAGGAGAGACAAAGTCAGGCCTGAATATTCTCTTTGATCATATAAACAATGATTGATAATCCATCCTAAATGAACGTTCTAGATGGCTCACCTCAAAGGAACCATGGCGTAAAAAGGTTGCCAAATTTGAGCCAAAATGTGTAGGCTCAAACTGTCTGTAAGGTTCTTACTTCCTGCCTGGTTTTGTTGACTATACATTCAATGTAACTATCCAGTCACCAATCCCACCCAAACGTGAGTCCTACATACCTAATCAAAAGTCATTTGAAATTAATTATTAGGGCGGCTAATTGATTAAAAGATATCAGACAAAACACAACTACATTCTGATTGGATGGGCTGTTAGTCATGTTCGTTGCAGACACAGAGCTCAGGGTCTGACCACCTACAGTAGTATTCATTTATAATCAGAGGTCAGCTGGCAGAAGAGAGGTCAATCTGGAGGAGTGACAAGCAAGTGCAATCCTATGGAAATATTAGGTTCTTCTTTGTCTCACGCACACAGCCTCCTGCTGCCAGAGATGAATTGTCTAACTTATTTCTATGTGATGCCTGGTGTTTACACATGGTCTGAATAGACAGTAGACACTATGAACATTCACACAGAGACCAAGTCTCTATGTGATGCCTGGTGTTTACACATGGTCTGAATAGACAGTAGACACTATGAACATTCACACACAGACGTATTTCTATAAAAGACCATGAATTCGAGCACATATTCCTTGAACTTGACCAATCTCGCAGTTACCCGTGGCAGTGACGGGGGGCCCGTTGCGGTGCCGGAGCTCGCCGTTAACCACGGCAGTGACGGGGCTCACCGTTACCCGCGGCAGTGACGGGGGTCCCCGTTGCGGTGACGGGGCTCGCCGTTACCCGCGGCAGTGACGGGGGGTCCCCGTTGCGGTGACGAGGCTCGCCGTTACCCGCGGCAGTAACGTATAGCAATAGTATTATTGTAATAGTAATATATATATATATATATATATATGCATGTGTGTATATATATATATGTATGTATACCTATGTATGTCAGACATTTTTTATAACCTAAAAGAAAACGAATATATTATCAAACATCTACAATATGAACTATAGTGTTAACAGAGTGACAATGACATATCACATGAGTCATTGTGAAACAAGTATGATTCATGGTCACACACTATTTCGGTAATATAATTAAATTGATTATATCTTATTGTATTTATTTCATTTTATTTGAATGCAGGGTCATTAAAGTCCATATACAAACATATGTGTTGAATTAACTGTGGAAAAAGTCATTGGTTTAAGATTGGAGTCATTGGACTAACAGCTATATCACAAAACTTGAAGAACAAGGCACTGGATTAATTAAGCTTGGCTGTTAGCCTGCTCTTGACCAGGCTAACTTCACAGCTAAATTGCCATGGTAACTAAGGCAGGATTGGGTCAATTTTCTTCTGTGAAATCTAGACATGGATAAACTTAGCCAGGGTGAACTGGCTAAGCTAATCTGGCAAGATAATTCAGCTTTCATGAAACTGATTCATCGCAAATCCTGGCTAAATTAAGGATAGGTGTTAAAGCCAGGCTTAACCCCTAATTCTGCTTTCGTAAAATAGGGCCCAGGCCTCTCATACCTAAGAGTGTCCAGTCTATAGTGTGGATCCTTCACAACAGCAGAGAGCATCGCTTCGCCTGATTTTCCTGGATGATTGTAGGTCAAGTTCAACTCTCTCAAATGGGAAGGGTTGGAGAGCAGAGCTGAGGTCAGAGAAGAACAGCCTTTCTCTGTGACCAGACATCCTGACAAACTACACACACACACACACACACACACACACACACACACACACACACACACACACACACACACACACACACACACACACACACACACACACACACACACACACACACACACACACACACACACACACACACACACACAGCTAATCAACACGTTTCTCAAGGCCATAAACCTCCTTGTGTTTTCAGTGACATCTGACTCATTCCAAATGAGCAGCTCACCAGCATTCACTGTAATAAGTTCTCTTCAACAAGGACCTGATAGTGTACATGACTCCCAGGAAATAGAACACTCTTTTAAAAATATATAGATACTCTTTTTTATCCCTGCTCTATCTCTGCTTCTGGTCAGATTGAATTCAATTCAATCGGGAACACTTTACCCATTTAATTATTGCAACAAATGGAATACAGTTCAACTTGGCGCTAATTGCTCCGCACTCAAGATGTTCCCTACATTTTGCTAAGCAAAATCAGGGAATGCTATGTAAACCCCCCCCATAGGTATACATGAGTGGGCCCATGGCAAGACATTTAATCAGATGAAGTTGAGTCATACAAACTTGAAATTCAGTTTAACATTAAAGCCTAGAACATTGAATTCTGTTAACTTTAGAGCCGTGCAAACATTGAATTTCATTTTACTTTAGAGCCATGCACACATGAATTTCAGTCACTTTTTAGTCATGCAAGATATAAAGTGGAGTCTGGGGTGGTGGAGGAAAGCTTTGCCAGCAGCAGCAGAATGTGGCAGCAATTGAAAAGCAGAGATCCAGTGAGAGAGTCTATTTAAATGGGC
Source organism: Gymnoscopelus braueri (assembly GCF_963280865.1). Classification (NCBI taxonomy): domain Eukaryota; kingdom Metazoa; phylum Chordata; class Actinopteri; order Myctophiformes; family Myctophidae; genus Gymnoscopelus; species Gymnoscopelus braueri. The sequence goes on along the minus strand of NC_137617.1, from coordinate 8,898,912 downwards.
CACCTTGTTGAGGGAATGAGCTGTGATTGGTGTGTAGAAAGGTGTGCAGCAGACTGACAGCTGATTACAGCTGAGGCATGTATGACTCCAGAATCTAGGGACATTTAGGTTTTTATTGAGTTATAGGCCAAAACGTGCGCCACGATGTGACACGTTGTGACCTTGCACTGTAGATCGGCTATTTTCAAACAGCCAAAGCATACAGTATATGGGGCTGAAGTGGTTAATGTATGTTTTGTAATGATAATCAAAATAAATAATAATCAAAATACCTCATTGTACTTAAGTACAGTACTTGAGTATATGTACTTAGTTACTTTCCACCACTGCAAATAAACCCCTCGATTCTCTCCTTTAATGTTAGGTAAAGTAGAATGAATAGGTGAATGTCATGACTCATGACGTTACTGCTGACATTAAAACATAATACAATGTCTCTCACCAAGACAACTGCAGCTGTTCTCTTTTCATATTCGCTTATGTAACACACAATTAGTGGAAGAATGAGAGCAGGCTGGCAAACCTGCTGTCTTCAGTGTTTAGAGAGACTGTACTGCACGATGAAAACCACGAGTAATGTACCACTGCTGTCCTACTGTCTGTCTCTCCTACGCTGTCTCCCTCTCAACTTTCCTAATGTCTCTCTCCTACTCTGTCTCCCTCTCAGCCTTATTACCGTCTCTCCTATGCCGTCTGCCCGTCTCCCTCTAAGCTTTCTGTCTGTCTCTCCTACGCTGTCTCCCTCTCAGCTTTCCTACTGTCTCTCCTACGCTGTCTCCCTCTCAGCTTTCCTAATGTCTCTCCTACGCTGTCTGTCTCTCAGCTTTCCTATTGGCTATCTCCTACGCTGTCTCCCTCTCAGCTTTCCTACTGTCTCTCCTACGCTGTCTCCCTCTCAGCTTTCCTACTCTCTCTCCTACACTGTCTCACTCTCAGCTTTCGTACGGTGTGAGTTAATAAAAAAGATAACAGAGTGGCATATTTACAGTCCACTCTCCAGATAAACATTTCAGTAATGAGTGTCCGCCCTGTCACACAGAGCAGACAGCGAGAGAGAGAGAGAGAGAGAGAGAGAGAGAGAGAGAGAGAGAGAGAGAGAGAGAGAGAGAGAGAACAGAGAGCGAGAGAAACAGAGAGCGAGAGAAAGAGAGAGAGAGAGAGAGATCCGCCTCTGTGACAGTGGTGCTGAAAGACAGTCTGACAGATTAATTACAAGGAGGCGAGGTAGTTGTACCTGATGAGGTAATGGCAGCTAAATTACCAGGTAGCTTTATTCTTCATAACCGTCTCCTCATCTCCGCTAATAACAAAACTTGGGTGAGTGAGACCCGTTGCATCCCAGATGTCCTTCTGATGGATTTTGATTGGCCGTCAGTGTTTATTAATAAGCTGCATGTCTGGGATCTGGGATCATCTGAGGCAACACTTCACTATTAGCCCTCAAAGTAGCGTGCCGGCTGATCCCGGGTCAGTGTTAAGGGTTAAGGCCCAGGTGTCAAGAGGTCTGTTAGTGTAAATGACATCAGAGGAAAGGCTGGTAGGAGTTACAACCTGCCTCTATTAGAAGAGCTCACCTGAGGAAACATGCACTGTTCCATTGACACAGCTTCCCAAACCTTTCAGCTCCAGAACCACATCATACATTTAATGTCTTCCCCAGGACCCAAACTTACAAAAAATGCATTATGAATTAACCACTTGTAAAGTAACTAAGAACATGTACTTAACACATTCACTGCCAGGTGTTATTCATTGACGGACATATCCGTGATTTAAAATCCACCCGTTCACCGCCATTCACGGATATGTCAGTGATTCTTGGTAAAAAACGTCCAGAACCCAAGATAACGTGATCCGAAGATTTACTGCTCCATTCACTTCCTGGTTAACTTATGACTTTAAAATCCTGTATCTGGGCTCCTGTGTACTTATTTTTTTACTATGTATTTTTGGCAAAACATGCTATTTTCAACTGGGTATAATAAGAGAACGGGATGTCCCAATGACATTTTTTCTTCTTCACGGAAGCACAGTGATTTCCTCTGTGATCGATCATACTGGATAAATATTTTGTGGTTCTTGAAAAATGTGTCAGAATGCTTAAAAATGCTGCCAGAAGCTGCCTGCCATACATTTGAAATCCCCTGGCAGTGAATGTGTTAAGTACTGTTTTGAGGTATTTTTGGGCGGTGAAACTGCCCCTATAAGTGAGGTTTGGAAATTTGTACAATTATCTTGGGCAGTGAAACCGCCCCTATAAGTGAGGTTTGGAAATTTGTACAATTATCCTGCGCTGTGATTGGCCAATCACAATCTATTCAGGACTGTGATTGGCCAGTGTCACATGACACATGTGCATAGCCCTATATAAGAAACCATAACTTTTAAAAAAAACATACATTTGTTTTTTTAAAGTTATGGTTTCGTCCATCATAAAGAGTGTTTCAATAAATGTATTTATCTTTTGTACATGATTGGTTGACTCCATTCAGTATTGTGATTAGCTAGCAAGACACCGCCCACTTCACACAGGGTGTGATTTTTTACATTACTGGAGTATTTCCAAATTTCAGTACGTTTACTTCTACTCCACTACATCTCAGAGGCAAATATTGTACTTTTACTCCACTACAATTATTTGAAAACTTTAGTTACTAGTTACTTTGCAGATTTTGATTGTTATTACGAAACATACATTACCCACTTCAGCCCTATATACATTTCGGCCATTTGAAAATAGCCGAGCTCACAATGCGTCGCATCATTCACGACGCATTGTGAGCTTGTTACCTGTTATTTTCAAAAGATTTGTATACGTTTGAAAACTTGAAATGGGACATTCTGCAAAATGAGTACTTTTACTTTTGTTACTTTAAGTACATTTTGATGCCAATACTTTTGTACTTTTACTCAAGTAGGTTTTGAATTCCGGACTTTTACTTGTAACAGAGTATTTCTCCATTGCAGTATTGATACTTTTACTTAAAGTTGTACAATGCAAAATCACAACTAACGATTTTTAGCAACCTCTGCTGGTCACTACCGTCACTGCATAGAATTTCCGTAATCCTCGATTACCCAGAATTCCATTCGTTTTCACCGGAAGCCGGAAGCGTTTCAAAAAGCGATCTTTTAATTGTTTTATACTATCTACGGATCGTTTCTCTTAGCCAGTGGAGCATTAGTTACCATGAGCTGTGCTTTCTTTTTCTGTTCTTTTTCGATCTTCTAATCCTACATTCTCTTAAAATCAGCGTGAGGTTCCTTTTTGTTATTAGTGCGATAGTTCCTGGCCAAACAGGAAACCGTTGCGGTAGTTCCTGGCCAAACAGGAAACCAGTGCATTTCCACCTCCGTTTTCCGGCCAGATGACGTCATTTCCCCGGGAAAGTCCCCCCAGTCCACGTTCAATATAAAATATATAAATAAAAAGCTTCCGGGGGTGAAATTCATGGAGTGGGTGTTGTGAAACTTTTGCCACTCACAAAAGATATACAATTTAACTTTAGTTTTGTTGAAAACGTTACCTAGTATGCCTTTAAGTACAAGATTTGAGTACTTTTACCACCACTGCCACTTAAGCCCTATTCATTTATATATATATTTTTAACGGCAGATGTACAAGCTATTTTCACCATTACCATTTTCCCCCCATTAAATCTGAGTTTTGTTTTTGAAAATCTTTTGAAGGAAACATACTTTTTATTTTTACCTACGGCCGATGAAAATGGGTCCGTGAATGGGTGACGACATATTGCTTGGGAAACGGTGTGTTAGTGTGGACATTACATAAGACCCAGAGCTTGTAAAAGTTACACCCTGCTGCCATTAGAAGAGCTCACCTGGGGAACTAACCACTGTTCTATTGACACAGTGGCAACATGAACCCTGACATAGATACTACGAATCCCATGATGCCGCGGGGGACTGAGATTGGGTGGCAGCAGCCCTCCCCCGCCCCCTCCACCCTCGACCAGGAAACAGTGGTATAAAGTAACTAAGTGCATTTGCTCAAGTACTTGGTACTCACTCCTCGCAGTATTAAATTCATTTCCTCATACATTCTTTGTGAATTAACCTGAGAGAACATGAAGCTGCTTTAAAGGGATAGTTCACCCCCAAAATGTCAATTTTTCTATCGTTTAGTCACCCCATGGAGACTTGAATTCATGGATATTTTTTTCTTTTTTGTCGCATTCCTAAGCCAATAATTTGATAACCGGTAGCGGTTCCGGTAGGAGACACAAAGAGTCTCCTTTGTGTCTCCTACTGGAACCGCTGCCTACCGGTCCGCTGGTCATGGTGTGACTAATCGATAGAGAAAAAAAAGTCTTTTTTTTGGGGTGAACTATCCCTTTAAGCGTAGCCTACTGGGTCAATGCCCGTTGGGAACGTATGCCCCCTCCGCTTATGCAATACCTGTTGTACACGTGGTCAGAACCTGGTGGTGTACCCATCTGTCTGTCTGTCTGTGTCCCTTTTATGCCCATATGGAGATCTCTGTATCTGTCAGTCTGTCTGTCTGTCTGTCTGTCCATGTCCCTTTTACTCCGATATATGTAGATCTCTGTATCTGTCTGTCTGCATCAAGCCCCCGGGGGGAATGAAATAAGCGGCTAACCCATGGTGGCCGACTCAGGTACTGTCAGCTGGGGCCCACTACATGAACGAGCGAAAAGGGTTTCGACCAATGTTTCGTGACATAGACACATAAATAAAAGGACACTACTGCGCATGTGAAGGGGCATTTAAAGTAATTCAATGGAACGTTTCTCGACATAATGTGACACACACACCCACACACAGAGATTTTGTACACTCATAGATAGGTTTGTCAAAGTTGTCAGATAGGCATGTCCAGAGATCATCCATGAGAATTTTAAAATACAGGAAATAACTCCAGCGGGGAACAAGGCCCAACTGAAGCCTCGCGGTCTCCCCTGAAAAACCAATCCCTAGTTGGGTGATAAGTTACGTGCACTGACGGAACTGTGGTGCCATTTGTGAACACCACACACACACACACACACACACACACACACACACACACACACACACACACACACACACACACACACACACACACACACACACACACACACACACACACACACACACACACACACACACACACACACACACACACACACACACACACACACACGTGTGTTGTCATATGTACATGATGTGAGAGGGGATGTAGGTCACTCTGTGTGACTTGTTTAATTATACAACAGGTAGTTCCGACCAAGCAATCT